>NC_044982.1:80652952-81252952 GCF_008728515.1 Papio anubis
AAAAAAGACAATTCAGCCTCAACTGAATGAGACTATTTTTTGTTTGCTTGGTTAGTTGGTTGGTGGGTTTTGCTTTGTTTTTTACAGATTTGCAGCTGAAAATTTTTTCTTGCTTGTATTTTTCAACTTTTATGTTTGTCAGAGCCTCTAAGTCTAAGGCAGGATGAGATGTGAAGATGTCAGAAAATTTAAGGAACCTTCTATTTTGTAGACTCAAAAGGATTTGATAAGAATACGAATTGTCAGTTTTGCTCATCACTCAGTTCTAAAAATCCATACTCAAAACCTTTCATGATTATCTCTCAGTAGCATCAAACATAAAAAATCAAAATAAGCTTCTGATGAAATCAGGTTTCAAAATTTTACCAGAAGTTTCTTTTCTGTTTGATTCTTTTTGATCAGCACCAGATATACCAGAAACAAACAAGTTTCTCCAAAATCTCATTTTGTTTTAGCAATACTCCTAGCAAGAAAAAAAAAAAAAAAAAAAAAAGACAAATATGGAAATGATGCTGTTCAGAGTTTTCTTCTGTCACCTCTTTTAACAAGTTCATAAAAACAATACTAGTATTGGTCTTATTAATTTTCCTAATGGAAAATAACATAGTTAATACAATAGACTCAGCTTTTGAATTTGTGGTGATCTTTCTCTTGTAATTAGGAAATTTTGCATCCCTGACAGTTCAGTAGCACTATTTTTTCTTTTCTCTTAAGTCTAATGTAAGTCTAATGGGCTCATTTAGGCTTGTAATGAACAGTTTAGGATTTTTACTCTCAGGTTCCCAATCTTGGTAGGTGACAGTAGTTTGTTTGTATTTGCCTTACGTATTTGATGCTACACAGTAGTGAAATGCAATCCTTTGCTGTCTATACAATTATTGTGATGCCTTTGCAACATGATGTGCTCACTGACACAAGTTTACCTTCTGTTGCCCCAGGCTTGCAACCTTGTGGCATTTGAATGTACCTGTTCCAAAGAATGTATTGGTCTTATGACAGTTTTGTGATGTGAAATAAGCTGAAAGCAGGCTCAATTGACCCGATTATAACAACATACCTCAGTCTAGAGACTCCTCTAGCTACTGATGATTGCTTTTCTCATATTTTGGAAAGACTATGACATGGCCAAGAGAAAGAGAGAGAAATGTCTTTGACCAAGTCTCTAAACTATAGGACTTGTCAGAGACTTTTTTTTTCTTTTGTCCTGAAAAGGAAAGCAGAATACCAGAAATATATTTTTGAAACTTAATAAAGTCCTAGCTAACACTGTCAATGAAACAGCAACAGTTCCTTTTCCAAACTTGCTATTTTGGAAAAGATTATGGGTAGCAATTTGATTGGGAGAGATACCTAAGGAATTGCAATCATATGATTTTTACTTAGAGTGTATGATTGTATACCTATTCAGGAATAATAATGGATAGCCTGAAGGGGATTTTGGACAATGGCAAAAATCTTCCATCCCTGCTTCTTGGCACTCCTCTGCATATTCACTGCTAGTGTGACCAATTTGGAAGTTTACTGTTTGTTAACTGTTTCTATACTTTATGACATATAATATGTAGAGTAACATAAAACCAGATAGGAATGAGGAATATGCATTTAAATTAACCTAACTAATGAAAACAAACCAAACAAAATATTTATTGTATTCCAGTGGCTTTCGTTCCTGTTTCTTCATGAGATCTAAATTAGTGTTCTTAAGGCTAATTCCCAAAGAAGCTTTCATTGTCTGGGCCCATATGCCAGAATGAACTGCCATTTACATTGGACCAAGAAAGCAGTAAGCATGTTGGGCAAATTTGACTCAAATATTCCAGCTACTGGTGATAGACGAGCAGAAATAGTGCATACGTTTTCTTTGAAAGAAAGAATAAACTAAAAACCAGTCACTGAGTACATGAATTTCTCATCACTGCTGAGGTGCCACAAGGCCCCAAGATTCTTCCTTCCAAAGCCACCCACCAGAGAGAAAAAAGAAAAGAAGAAAAATAATGATTCTAATGTTGGGAAAAATAAGTCAAGAGCTGACTCTAATACTTTCCTTACGTTCTTTCTGAAGCTCTGTGGAGAATATTCTGTGCTGGTAATTGCTCCTAATCAACTGGATGGAAGAGAAAGCAAAAATAAGAACAACCCATTCCTATACACTTAGTATATGCTCAATTCTCCTCTAACATAGAAGACATCTAGGAGAATCCCAGAAAAGGTTTTACTAGACATTTCTTTTCACCTACCACACAGTTCTAATCGTTCTTTTCTTGGAGTGCTTTTAATACTTTCCCTGAAAATATGTAGCAGCATAATATTCTGTTATTATGGTATAATTGGTCTAGCAATATTTAATATTCTCTATAGCTCAATCATCACCAAGCTCTAGCCATGCTAGAAAATAGACTTTGAATAAATAGAACTGTCTTAGCTAACTCATCCTTCCTGGAAATAGGAAATCACCATAGGATTGTGATAGTCTTTGAAACCTAGTACTTTGGGCAGGGTAAATATTGGGCTCATACATGATGCATACTCATACAAGGATTCATATCTTATCTCCCTCAATTATCACTGAGTTACAAAGTTGTCTTGACTTTGTATATTGGAATAAAATGGACTAATATTCATTACAAATAAACTGTACTCCAAACAGTTCTTAGAATAGATACTTCCAAAGAGCTGACAGAACAGAGCACTATTATTTTTATATTATGTGCCCTCCTTATCCAAGGATAAGGCAATACCCTAGACCTAACATTTATGACAGCCCCTAAAATAACCACCAAGCAATTGTGTATTTAACTCTTAGTCTTTCAATATTTTTAAAATGTTTTTCAGGCATAAGCTAGAGTTACTCATACTTGCCTCTTTCCATATTGCTTGGATCAGTGAAGACAATTATCTTAGCAGCAAATTAATGTTAATTTCACTACACAAAATTTTGAATAAAATTGAACAAGAAGAGTGATACACATAAACAAAAGCCACATCTTAGGCTCATGAGCTATGCACCTATGTTTTTAGTTGACATTAATTTTGGAAAACTTTCCTTGTACAGTTGTAACCATGAAATTATAACACCCCTGAAGGACTCAACTATGTTTTTTGCATCCCTATAATTTCCGATTACAGAATATCTGACTAGTAGTAGGTACTCAGTAAATACCCAATTAAAAAATTGAACCAATGGCACAATGTAACCTATGTTTTGTCTCCTAATGTAACACCATATCTTGCAGAATTTTAATAATTAGTCACATCTACGAAGTATATAATAAGCTAACTAGTTCTTCAACACTGACTTATAACTTAATGAAAAAGTTAACTTATTCCATTCCTTTCTACCCCAGACATGTTTCACAATGTGATCTATATGTAACCCTTTTAAAGGAAACCGGTCTTCTCAAGTCTCTTCAGAAACTAAAAGGATATTTATAAAAGAAATGATGTTATACCTCAAACCATGAGTATGAAACTGGAAATAGCAATTTGACCACAGAAGTTTTTTCACAACTCATATACTACCCAGTGATCTAGGATCCATGTGGCCTCACAAAATATATATTAGATATTAGCCACTTGTAGTGTCAATCTTTAGAACCTGAATGAAAAGAAAAAGAAATTACGGTGAGAAGAGGAAATGACAGAGAAGCACACAATGGTGATGGTGGTGAGGACAGAGATGGGATAGTTGAAATCTATTAATGGTAAATCACTGAGAGAAGACCCTAAAACTCCTAAAATCCTTAAATGACCTTGAGTTTAGCTCCATTTCCTTGAGGGCCTGTCCTATTACTGATCATCTACTTAGATGTCTACGAAAGCCCACTATCGAAACCACTCCATATGTATTCTTAAACTGGCTTTTCTTTAGCTAGCTTAAGTAATACTTTATTCCTCATAATCAAATAATCCTAATGAGAAGCACTTGGAGTATTTGCACATTTGTGAGTAAAGATGTTTTGTTTTTTGCATTACTTAGCCCTCTTCTCTCAAAGGATGATTAAGGGAGATGAATGGAAAACAAGGAAGGAAGGATACTAGAAAGTTAGGTAAGGTCTTACTAGTCTTCCAGGATCCAGGACATACCCCTCACTGATAACTGTGGGCTTCCTTCTGCTTATTGGATGGATGTAATAATTAGCATCAATTTTCTGTGTATCTGAGATGAGCTGTATAGACTAGGAAGTCTTATAAAGGCTAGGACACAAGATAATTCTAAGAAAAACTGAAGTTAATAGATACTTCTTAATCTGTAATGTTAATAAGAATAATCTGAAAGTCACGTTAGAAATGAAAATTCTTATTCAATAGATGTAAAGTAGGGCCTAAGATTCTGCATTTTCACAAGCTTCCATGTAATTTCAATGCTGCTGATCTGTCCAATACATTCTGAGTAGCAAGAATGAAAGGACCCTTTATATAATTACACCACCGTTCTCATTTATTCTCTGCAGGACAGTAAAATAGAAGATGACCATTGAAACCAGACGAATTCACAATTTCCAAGCTGTGTGACTTTGAGCAACTCATTTAGCCTGTCAACATTTTTGTTTCCTCATTTGTAAAATGGTGAGGATAATATTTATCTTGCAGAATTCTAAAAATTAAATGTTATGAAATATGTAATTTTCATAATAGCGTCTAAGCCAGTGGTATTTATTTTTCAATTTATTCACTATGTTAATTAGAAAGCATTTATTGAATAGTATGCAATTTTCTACAATAAATGCTGGAGATGAAGAAATATATGATCTCTGCTCTAAAGAGTTTATGAACCAATGAAAATAAAAGGTTGTCTACAGGGTTATATCTCGTGTCATATAATAATAAATGCTATAGAAAAAAACAAAATGCTTTGGAGTTTTAAAAAAGGCAGGTTGACAGAGAGGAAGGAGAAAAAGGAAAAATCAGAGAGTGTTTCAAAAAGGAGACTGCATTTCAACTAAATCAAAATGAGATTGTATCCAATGTCAACTAAATCTGTATTGTTGGATAAGAGTTCATCAAACAGAAAAGATGGGGGCTGTCATTTCAAGTAAAGGAAGAAGCTTGTAGAAATCACGGTAATGTGAAAACTGTAGCTTTTTAATGGTACCTCCAGAATTCAGAATTCCAATGTGGCTAGAACTAGGTTGAATTGGGAGGAGGCAAAGAAGACAAAGCTAGCTGCATCTAAAAGCACAGGCGTTGTACGATATGCTGGGATCCTGGGACAGTCTGCACCTCCTAATATAGCTTTCATCAAACCTTATTACTATTTAAAACTAGCTCAAGTACAACTCTGCAACTCTAATATAAATGTCTGGTCCATAACAGGTACTCAATTAGTTCTTGTTGACAGAATAATTGCATAAATATTAAGGGGAGAGCTCTTGGGGAAGGGAGAAAAATACCTAAAATCATATTCCACAGACGGATCCCATAGACAGCTGCCTGCTTTGCTTATCCTGCAGTGACCTTAGCCCATGTGGGGGCTCTAGCATAAATATGCTTCTTAGAGCAACACCAAGCGTTTTTTATTTGGCATGACTGTTACATTATATAACAGAAACAACCATCCCATTATACAATCTATTGCATGCATTCTATTTGGCCTCCCTGTGATGATTCAATCTCTTAGTGGCGCTTAAGATGGTAAAGGTTGAGGGAAACTATTATACTCTAAGCAGATTGAGATCATCAGATGAAAACTATGGTGTGTCACAAGGCACCCACCATTGCTTGTAACATAAAGTTCAGTAATATAGCTTGCAGCTACTGGTTGATTAGAACAGCTTTCCAGACCAGGACTTCGGCTTTCCTAACACACAGAAGCACAAGGCTGCTTGTTTTCCCGAAGAAGCAGAATGGCACAGTCTCTAGTGAACAATATGATTTCAATATAGAAAGCCTGCTTACATCTCACTTCATTTTCATTCCATCTATTGATTTCTTCAGGATTGTGCACATGTATTGGAATATCTTTATTGAATCCCCCAGGCATTCCAAGTAAACATAAACAGAATAATTAGGAACAACAGTAAAAGAATAACTGTAAAGCAGAGCATTTCTGCATATTCTATTAGAAATAGAAACCTTGAATTTATCAGATGGAACTATTTTAGGGCTGGCTTTAGGCAGAATTAAGCAGGAAAAGCTCATCTTCTATAGGAGGACAGCACAGTGGTGAAGGGCATGGGCTGGAGGCAGGTAATCTGGATTTGAAACTCTACTTGAAGACTTTCTGGCTTTGTGATTTGGGATGTTTTGCTCAATCTTTCATGCTCCAAGCTCATCATCTATAAAGTGGGAATTATATAATTCCTTAACCCATAAGGATATGGAGAGTTAATCCATGAAATATGGCTTAGAATAATAATGACACTCAAGAGCTTAATATGTGTTAGCTATTCTTATAATCTTCACGGTCTCCACCATACTAATTCAGTAAATATCCCTACTTCCAGAGTACCTCATTCTATATTTTAAATGACTCCAATATTATTTTTTTCCTTTTTCATATTTGTATTTCTAGCAAGAGTTCGAGTCATTTATATGTTTGTGTAATTGTGTCCTCACAAAATGTTGCCCTTGTCCGAAACCTTTTTATCTTTCGTCTTTCACTGTGAAAAGAAAAACACTTTTATTTAAAAGTTATTAAGAAATCCACAGCATTAGTGATCAAGTGGTGAGAAAACTCCTACCCCAGCCCACAGCCAAAGCCCCTGAAGTTACAGCAATATATAGTCATTCATGCAACAAATATTTACTGAAGTGTCAGATACTCCTGGATGCTTGGGGCACCAAGATAAATAAGGCAATGTAGATGCTCATTATTCACTGGGGAGCATGGGAGCGTCAGAAAATGGAGCTTAAATCAGTCTCATGTAGGGGAGGAAATGGTGTCAGGAAAGATTTTCTCCCTATATCCTTGTAGACTTTTCTAGAGTTGTTTAATGACACGCATCAGTTTTCTTTTGTTGTTTGACATTCAACTGGTTAGAAGACAAAGTCTTCTTTCTCATTCCTCAATAAATCCTAAAAAGATATCCTTCTACACATCTATAATGCTCGGAGAACTGGAAAAAATATGATTGTCCAACTCAGAAGTTAGAGACTTGGGTCACATGCAGAAAACTTTCCTTTGGGTATTACTTATTAACACCATGAAAGCAGCACAGATGCATCCATTGATTCACTCATTCAATTACTCCTCCTCACTGTGCCTTCCTGCAGACTGCTAATTGTGCCCTCACAACATGATATGATTTGGCTGTGTCCCCACCCAAATCTCATCTTTAATTGTAAACCCCCTAATTTCCATGTGTCATGGGAGGGATCCAGTGGGAGGTAATTGAATCATGGGGGTGGGTCCTGTGCTGTTCTCATGAAAGTAAGTCTCATGAGATCTGATGGTTTTATAAAGCAGAGTTCTCTAAACAAACTCTCTTGCCAGCTGCCATGTAAGATATGACTTTGCTCCTCATTTGCCTTCAGCCATGATTGTGAGGCCTCCCTAGCCATGTGGAACTGTGAGTCACTTAAATCTTTTTCCTTTATAAATCAGTCTTGAGTATGTCATTATTAGCAACATAAGAACAGACTAATGCACAACCCATGTCAATAATGTTAGACAAAACATAATCTATTAAAGAAAGTGTCCTTGGCCGGGCGCGGTGGCTCAAGCCTGTAATCCCAGCACTTTGGGAGGCCGAGGCGGGTGGATCACGAGGTCAGGAGATCGAGACCATCCTGGCTAACATGGTGAAACCCCGTCTCTACTAAAAATACAAAAAAACTAGCCGGGCGTGGTGGTGGGCGCCTGTAGTCCCAGCTTCTAGGGAGGCTGAGGCAGGAGAATGGCGTGAACCTTGGAGGCGCAGCTTGCAGTGAGCCGAGATCGCGCCACTGCACTCCAGCCTGGGTGACACAGCGCGAGACTCCATCTCAAAAAATAAAATAAATAAAATAAAATAAAATAAAGAAAGTGTCCTTGTCCATGTGGGAGCTAAAAATAGTTGATGATGTATAATAGAAATAAACAAAAATAAAATGAAATATATGATTAAATACCATTGAATTGTTTAATAAATGACTTGATGTTCTGGGAAAAAAAACATCAGCTAAGATAACAAATACCAAAAGTTTTACCTCAAGTGCCACTCGTATCAGCTGGAAATAGATGCCTGGAAAACTGTTTTGCCAGTGATTATGTGACTGCCAGACTCAGAATGAAACAGCTTAGGGGCCAATGTTGGTCATGTCACAGGATTCAGAAGTATCAGCACTTTGCTAACATCTTTTTCATGGTGTGCTGGCTACGTAGCATGACAGTTAAGAAAAGTGGTTGTAATGTACTAGACTTGGATTCTGCTACTTGTTAGCTCTGGGACCTTAGGAAATTTATTCAACTTCTCTGGAGCTCAGTTTTCTCAATTAAAAAGTGAAGATACTATATCTCAAAAAAATGTTAGCTATTAAATTAGTCTGTAGCTTCATGAAAGACAGAGCCAAGTATGTCTCGGTCATCTTTACATCCCTGATACATGGTCCAAAAGTATCTTCTCTTGACACACACACACACACAATGGGAAGGGCATTTAAAAGAACTGGGATTGGAGAAGAACTATAAAAGATGGTTAGACTATTAAGTCAAGGAACATGAGAGAAGAAGTTACTATTCAGGCAAAAACAAGTTGGCAAGACATGGAAACCAAATGAGTATGACAGTCACGGACTAAAGGAGAGAGAGACAAGCCAGAAGGAAAGATAGATAGTATCCAAACAACTTCAACTTTGGAAAACACTAAGAGATCATCTCATTTATATTTCTTTTTGTGAAGAAAGACAACTGAAGCTCAGAAGAATTTAAATAGCTTATAGTGGGAGATACTGGCATAGCTAAGATTACAACCCAGATTGCCTGACACATACTTCAGTGCTCACTTGGGAAGGAACTGGAAGAAAATGCTGGGAAGCTGGTCTAAAATCATACGATAGAGTTCTCCATATGGAAAGTTCACTCCTTAAGTGATGAGGATCTCTCTGCTGTTACCAACAGGATAAATTGGAGCAAAATTCCCTGGGGGGTTCCTTTGTGGGGCATGGCCACGGATAGTGAGGCCACAAAGCAAGCCTTATTAATCAGCAAGCAAGAGTCAAGAATATGAACAAAAATGATTTCAACCTTATTTATACAAAAAACAGCACCCAACAGTGTTGGTAAGTGGGGTAGCAATGGACTGATGCTTGATTTAAGTGGAGAGTAGATAAGGAAGCTAGGAGAAGAATTTCCTTTACCCGAAAACACATTGTATTTGTAATGTGCCACATACTATCTGAAAGTGAAAACTACACGTAATGCTTTGCTTGATACTTTGTGGGCTTTTTTTGAGTTTTTTTTTTTTTTTTTTTTGTATGAAGAGCTCAAGATATTCTCTTAGATATTGCTATTACTCATAACATCTATGCCCTTTTGTTTAGGACCAGACACATTTTTAGTCTCATTTTATAATGGAGCAACAATTAATAGTCAACTATGAAAAACATTCTTGTTTATTGACTCCTATCACCTTATTTCTTACACTTGATGCTTGTCCTACCCAAAGACAAGAAACCATCACCAAATGTCTTCCCTAGGTAGGTAAATGTTGCTCATTTTTATTTGTCATCTAATAAATAAATGCCAGATTTGGAGGTGGAACCTTCAAAGTGAAATTGTCTCATCCTGAGAAAATGTTGGTGTCTGTTTACATCCATATATTAATGGAATAATCTTCCAGATCAGTCAGAGTACTTGAGATACAATCAATGATACATATGCCACCATTGTTCTTAATTAGCTTCTGATTAAAATGTCTTCCCATGCTCTTCAAGCTTAATTGTTGTCATTGACACCCATGAAAGTACTCTTGCAAAGATTTCTGTATTGAGAATTAGACGCAGGGAATCTATAGTGAAGTACTGTGTCCCCAGGAAGTTCTTCTCTCTCCCCTGATTATAATCAGTCTCTGACTGCCATCACACAAGAATTATAATACCTAGGTAATAAACACCCTGAAGACATACTGTGACTGTAATATTGGGTTCTTCAGGCTAAGGGGTCCTGCAGTGGCAGGCTTTTGTGTTCAGTAGTGCTCAGCAGTTCCATCCAGAATTTTCTTTCATCAGTAGATAGTGTTTACTTCTCTTCTCCATTGGGATGTAAGCATTGCAGAGAAGAATTTGGGACTAAATTCCACCATAGTGTTCTGTGTAGTGAACCTCCTCAGGATTGCTTTTTTTTTTTTTTTTTTTTTTTTTTTAAATATGGATGGTACCCTTAGCCAACTGTGTAGCAGATTTGTTTTTTAAGTCTGGATGTGCATTGCAATCTGTGGGAAGTATTTTTTAGTCACAGATCCCTAAGCCATTTCCTAGTCCATTTAATCAGAATCTGTACAGAGGTTAAGAGCAAGGGCTCTGGAGTCAGCAGTCTGAGTGTGTATCCTGACTCTAAAATGCAAACCTGGGACAGGTATTTAAACCCAGTGTCTCAGTTTCCTTATGTATGAAAATGCAGTTAATTTTATCTACCTCATGAGGGTGTGCTTAGAATAGCACCTGTCCCATATAAACACAATTTAAGTCTTGGTTATGATGGTGGTAGAGCAAATGGAGCTAGGACTTGACTAAATCCTTCCTGAAGCTCATCCTACCTCTGGTCATTTTAGATTGGGAAGTCAATAAGCCCCTTTTATTTTTTAACTCTTTTTGAGTTTGGTTGTCCTGTTATTTTCAACTTACTGCATCCAATGCTTAGGCTAGGCTGAGCAGCCTCATCTGGGCATTCTACCAATACAATAGAAACAGAACCAGTCAGAAGACTTGAGTCCTAGTCCAAATGCAACTCTGTCTAGGAGCATATGATTTCAGAAGCCTTGGCATTGTTAACTTGATTACATATGAGTCTGGGCATTGACATCCAATAATCTATGTAATAAAATGTCTCACCCCTCAATTCTGTTTATCTAATATATAAAGAGACTGAACTAGAAAAGCCTGAAGGGTGGTCAAGCTTAAGGAGTCAACATTTTTAATCTTCTCCTGGAGGCCAAGGGGTGGACTGAATTTTGTAGTGCATTGTACAAGCTCTTCTTCTCTTGCAGAGGAGTGTGATTCCCCTCCTCTTTGAAGATGAATAGGAGGGACGTGTTGAATGCTGCTAATTCTCAGAATGGAAACCAAGGCAACAGGAGAAAACAATACCAGAGAGGTGCTGATTCTAGAAGGCTTATGAATACAGAAATTACCTGTCTTTGTTACATGTTTGGAGCTGAGCCTTCCTATAATTTATCTATGCATCTCAAGAGGCTTTATACCAAACACTGAGACATTTTCTTAAGTAGAAGAGACAAACAACATTTTTAAAAAGCAATCATCCTTTATGTCTGATTGTTCTTCCATGCTGCTTGTCCAAGACTGGTTTAAGGTAACCTGACTGTGCATATGAGTGCTTTAGGCTGTGCCTGTGCAGTATCCAAACACCCATTTGAGAAGTGAATTCTAAAACAGGGAACACAGACTGTCCACTTAAAGGCTTAATGTTTAAAATCCGTACTTTTCATACAAAAATCCAGTTTTCTGGCCACTCTAGAACAAAAATGGGAAGATCTGGCAACACCAGATTGGCATTCCCTGCCACAACAATAGGCTAATACTGAGCAGCAGCTGCCCCAGGACTGCGTCCAGCTTGCTGCAGTTCCCAACCTCCCTGACATCAGTGGGACTCAGATGCTGGCAGTATTCAACATTCAGCTTCTGCTCTTGCATTCTCACACTTGGCCAGACTCACTCATTTCTACTAGTTGTTAGACATTCATAGGTATTTGAGTTTGTAACTCTAGATTGCCTTTAAACTTTGTCCACATCCAAGCTGATGGGCCTAAATTTAACTTTCTGAAAATCAAATGGAGTACTTCAAATGGTACCGCAAACAGTGGGGAAGAACACTGGCTCTATGATGTCATATAACCGGTTTAACTATTTACTTTCCAATAATTCCAGATAACATTCTATAGGCACAGTAATGTTACTTCATGTATTATGAACTTCTAATGTGGACTTAGACCTTTGTGTATCACAAAGAAGTGATGGCTCTTTAGATCACTTACTGAGATGAATTGAGGAAGACTTCTGGAATAGGCCTCAAATAGCTTTACAGACTAGCCTGAAACCTTTTCTGCATTTTCCTCATTTCCTTCATGGAGCTTAGGTCAGAAAATGCTTTTCCGGCACCATCTATTAGAAGCACATGAAATGTCAGGCCAGATTTATGGATTCAGGACTTGACATTGAATCATAATTCAGTTTAGAGTAGAAGGAATAAGAATGCCAAAAATGACTTGGAGCCAATTTCTTGGCGGTCACAACAACAACACTAAAAAGAGAGCATTGGTTTCTCAAGCAAAGTCACTCCTCTTTCCACCCCTGTGCCCCAACTCTTGTTTTGGTACATATACTGGTTACAAAATACTAAGTATGCAATTACAAGAAAGACCTAAAAATCTGCTTACCACTTCTGCTACTCTTTTCCAGACATCTGACTGTAATCTTCTTCTCTATTACCACCATATCCTCTCTTCTTTTTTGTCTTCCCAGTTCCTCACTGCTACTGAATCTCTCTGCTTTTTTTGGGTGGCTGCGCCCTTCACCAAATTGTGACTGCATGCAAAGAGCACATCTTATGCATTATTGCTCCCCTAATTCCTAAGCATGCGACTCTACACTGTAGAAGCTATTTATAGCTACTTAAATGAATGATAGTCTCCAGTATGTCAAGCCCTTCCTCTCATTCCAGAATTATCAGTTTATTTCTGAGTTTATTTACTTCACTACCAAATTCAAACCCCATCATCAGCCATCTTAGTGAATTCTTGCATTTCATTTTCTTTCGTCTCTCTTTGCCAAGTTACCAGACTATCAAGGGTGACCAGAAGTAGCTCTGTAACTAGAAGTTTTTAAGATATGTTTATGTGTTCTAAAGCAAATACACTCTATAAAATGGTAACTGATATTTCACAGACATATAGTATAATACTTCTAGTCACTCAATTCTATCATAGTACATATCCCCCAAATGCTCTAGAATCTTCAGTTTCCCAACATCCCACACTCTTCCGTCTTATTAGATGACCTAATCCACCTATGAAATTTAAATAACCTCATTTTAGCTCCCTTAATTTCCTACTTCCCTTTTTAAAATATCATTGCATTGTTATTTCTGTTTTTATTTGTGCATCTTTGTTATCTAATTGATCAATTTGTTCATTTGTTCCTTCACATCCCATAATCCCTGGGACTTTTTTCTGAATCCCTCTTCTTCTCTCTTACACTCATCCTCCCTCTCTCTCCTTTCCTCTCCAGTTCTATTGTTTGTTATTGTCTTACTTTTATTCACTTCTTTTATCTACAGCAGCTCTTTCAAAGGCTAACTGTGAGCTCAAAATTGGCAAGTCCAAGCTGTTTCTAAATTCTCTTCCTCCTAAACCCTTGCATTTTCAGTGCTATTTATCACTCTTATTTTACATGCTTTGTAACAGTAACTTTTTTGACACTGCCACATTTTTGTTCTATTACCTTTTCAAATACTACTTACCTACCTCCCATTTGTGGCTCCTCCTTTTCCCACTCTCAATCACACAGATTTCTAATCAATTTTGTGTCTTCTTTCTTCTTTGTACCCCTTGTGCAATCAGTCCCCAAGTCCTGAAGTATACTTCAGGGGACAAGAGACACATTTAACTTGCCATGTTGTCATCTAGTATTCAATTGGAACATCTCAGTCGCTTTTCAGGTGCCTAAGATGTTCTAGAAGTATACTCTGGAAAACTTCAAATCAGATATTAAAATCAGGAATGGGGTTAAAGCTATAAAAATCAGAAAAGTAGTTCACTAGTTGACAGATAATAGGTGAGATGATGCTTGGGCATATTTATCTTCTGCTTCTACAGCTAGGTGGGGATTTAGTTCAGAGAAAATACATTTATCATGCCAATGCTCCAATTCACTCCCTTCCTACTAAGAGGAAAAAAAGGGAAAATAAAGTTTTTGTAACAGGGGATCATTTATGTAGCAAGCAAGAGAAATCCATCTCAAACAGGCTTAGGTCAAAGTAGGGGATGTATTCGCACGCATGATTAGACTTGGGAAAGGGGAGCAGTGGCTCTTGGAAAACTAGAACAACTGATTATTTCTTATCCCCTGACCATACTTTTCCTTCACTTCAACTATGTTCTCTTTGGTTAACTTTTTTGACGATACTTGAATCATGGCAACTTGAAGTCTAGGTTCATATAATCTGCTTTCCTTCAACACAGAAAAAAAATCTGTTTCCTGTAGCTCCAATTTGAAAAAAAAGAAAGTAGAAAAGACTTTGTAGGGCCAGTTCAGGAGATATACAGGGTGGGCCTCCCTAATCAGAAAATGTAAAACCCAAAAGTTTTGAGCACCAGTATGATGCCACAAGAGGAAAATTACACAACTGACATCATGTAATAAGTTGCAGTCAAAATGCAGACAAAACATTGTCTCCTAAGGCTATGTGTATATATGTATATGAAACATAAATAAAATTCTTGTTTAGACTTGGGTTCTATCTCCAAGATATGTCATTATGTAAGTGCAAACATTCCAAAATCAAAATATATATGTATGTGAAATCTGAAACACTTCTGGTCCTAAGAATTTCAGATAAAGGATATTCAACTAACTGGTACCCCAATACCCCAACCCATCAGGTTGCTTCTGCATACAGGGTCATACAGGAAGCTGACAGCTCTCATTTGCATAGAACAAGATCCATAAAATGAGGACCTATACAGCACCAACCTCAAGCCAGAATCAGTCCAGACCCAATACTTGATCCTTATTTTAGTACAATGACCAATCTTTATAAAGATTTGCTCTCAAATTTTAAGCATCCTTTCTTTCAGCCAGGAAAGTTGATTTTAATCTTTTAGTCCTGAAAATTTGACTGTTCCTAGTTAAAAAAAAAAAAATCAGAATTGTATGTATCTATGGATACTGAGTTGAGGAGAGAAGAGTTGGTGGCCCTTGCGGTGTGAGTGGCTCAAGCCTGTAATCCCAGCACTTTGGGAGGCCGAGACAGGCGGATCATGAGGAATCAGGAGATCCAGAGACTATCCTGGCTAGCACACGGTGAAACCCCATCTCTACTAAAATACAAAAACTAGCGGGCCGAAGTGGGGCCCCTAATAGTCCCAGCATCTGGGAGAGCTGAGGCAGGGAGAATGGTAAACCCAGGAGAGGCGGAGCTGCAGTGAGCTGAGATCCAGCCCACTGCACTCCAGCTGAAACAGAGCCCAGACTCAGTCTCAAAAAAAAAAGTGCAGCCCTTGCTAGTCTTAGAATATCAGAAATCAAAACTTTGATAGAATTCACCAAATGGATTACATAGCAAAGGTACTTGCATGAATTTTACATGTGACATAGCAATTTTATAAAACTCTTAAAACTGTCCATCAGGCTGGATTTAATTCCAGGTTGAATTAATGTGGTAGTTGGGATGGCACAGGCCTGCAATGGAAGACAAGTGCAAAGCCATGCTGTTTCTCTGCTCCCTCTTCCCTCTGTTGTAGCATTGTCATTGCCACCTTCTTCCATCACTAGAGACCCCTAGGGAGCCAAATTCCTCCATTACACTAAGACTTTGCCTTTATTTGAGGACAGAAATATGAAATAGGTGAAGAAATCTCTTTTTCTCACAGTTCAAATTCCACATAAACTATTAATTCCCATATTATAACTCACTTGATATAATACCTAAATGATTAAAAATGATTCCAAAGACCTGGATAATACACTTATAAAGCTAAGGTCCTGTTCTGACAGTCTTTTGTCAGCAAAATACTAAAGGGAAGAAAAATCCAGCATATTAGATTGTGGGTTACTATATGTGTCTGAAAATAGATGTAATGGAAATTTCAGAAAGCCAAACAATCAAATAGAGAGATAGCTGCCCCCATGCTTCTTTCAAATGGAATCTTCTTTTTTGGGGTAATGCAATTGAAAACAATTTTCTATGTAAGACACAAAAACCACAGTTGAGAAATAATAATAAAAGTTTATAGAATCAGAAAATTCCTTCCAATCCATCTACCACAAAGGCTGATAAAAATCAAAGCTTGGAACAAGTCGATACAGACCCCAATTCACAAATTCAGCTTGCCTTAGCTACTGCTGCCACTTTTTTTTTTTTTAAATTGGATACTCAAGGTCAGTAGTTGTAGAATCAGTAATTGATAATGTATTGTGTTCAACTCACATGCATAACAGTGAATTCTGTAACCATGACTGCTTTAGTAAGAAACTGTTGTTAGTGCCTTCAATGCTCCAAACAAAAAATAATACTAATGAATCTGCTGAGTACTGATGGAAAGGATGTAATACGCATTTCCACAGAAATGTCTTGTAATTTAGGATTAATTAATGTCCAATTATTGTAAGCTGTTACTAATAAATTTTAAAAGTCAGCTCTGCACTTCCATTTTGTAATGTTTTTATAAAATGGAACATTAGATGTTTTTAATCTTGTCTGTTCTTGCAAAATACCCCAGATAACACGCTGTTTTGCATTTCAAATAATATATACTCATTTAAATGCAAAACCAGGGTCCAATCAGAATAAGATGGCAATCAAATTACAATATTCAATGAAGAGTTTTCCAAGCTGACTTCATTAGTAAACTATCATGAATTTCAAGATCTTACAAGGTTTCTATTTGTTTGTACAACTGCAAAGGGCTCAATTACGGAGCTTTGAGAGAGTCTAAAAATAACATCAGACTAATTAAAAGTTTCAACCGGATTTGGGCTAGCACTGTTTTGAAACTCTTTTTAATCCATTTGACTTTCAAAATGGACTTAGGAAGCTAAGGCTCTGCTTTTAAACTATTGAATTAGAAACAAACAGGCAAAAAAGAAAACAAACAAACAAAAAACAGTGAAACCCAGAGCCTCCCTCTTTCTGGTGGCTAAGAAAACACAGAGGACTGTGCAGATCCGTCTGAAAAGACCAGCCGTTAGAGTGCTGCTCCATGTCCTCTTGGGCTCTTAGAAGAACTCGGTGTCATTTTCTGGCATTATTGTGCATGTTGAAAACAAGCTGGAAGAGTCTGTAGCTTCAAGTGGCTGAATCTTTGAAAAATGCAGGCAAGAACTTCAGTCTTTGAAGTCATTTTCCCTTTGGGAGGTAAGATCCAGGTAATCAGGAAAAGCTCAGGAGGTCGGGCTATTATGATAATGCTCTGCCAGTGCAGTTGCTGCTCATGATATTACATCTTTTGGATCATCAAACATCGTGGAAACTCCCAGCAAGGCTTCTGTCTCAACAGGTGCTTTCTTTGTTTGACAAACAGGGCAGTGATAGGGTGTGGGATAGAAAATACTTAGATTGCCAATTTTTTTTTTCACATTTATCAGACAGTGCAGTAGTGTGGTTCACTGAACACGGCAATATGGGAAAGGCTGCTGGATTTTTTTTTTTAATTTTATTGTAAGTTCCAGGATATATGTGCAGAATATGCAGGTTTATTACATGGACATACATGTGCCGTGGTGGTTTGCTGCACCCATCAACCCATCATCTAGGTTTTAAGCCCCATACATGCATTAGCTGTTTGTCCTAATGCTGTCCCTCTCCTTGTCCCCAGCCCCCAACAGGCCCCAGTGTATGTTGTTCCCCTCCCCGTGTCCACCTGTTCTCATTTTTCAGCTCCCACTTAAGAGTGAGAATATGGGTGTTTGGTTTTCTGTTCCTGTGTTAGTTTGCTGAGAATGACGGCTTCCAGCTTTATCCATGTCATTGCAAAGGAAATCATCTCATTCTTTTTTATGACTGCATAGTATTCCATGGTGTATGTGTGCCACATTTTCTTTATCCAGTCTGTCATGGATGGGCATTTGGGTTGGTTCCAAGTCTTTGCTATTGTGAACAGTGCTGCAATAAACATATGTGTGCATGTGTCTTTATAGTAGAATAATTTATAATCTTTTGGGTATATACCCAGTAATGAGATTGCTACGTCAAATGGTATTTTTGGTTCTAGATCCTTGAGGAATCGCCACACTGTCTTCCACAATGGTTGAACTAATTTACACTCCCACCAACAGCGTAAAAGCGTTCCTATTTCTCCACATCCTTGCTAGCAGCTGTTTCCTGACTTCATAATAATGGCCATTCTAACTGGCGTGAGATGGTATTCATTGTGGTTTTCATTTGCATTTCTCTAATGATCAGTGATGATGAGCTTTTTTTCATATGTTTTTTTGGCCGTATAAATGTTTCTTTTTTACCTCTTTACATTACTGCTTGAACTGCCCTTGTGTTTTCTTTCTTCCACAGAGTTTTAAGCACTACTTAGATTTCCCATAAGATATGAGTTAAAATGTTAAGAAATGACTGTCATTAGAGAAATGCTAACTTCTTACTCTAAAGCATCACAAAAATAAATCTTACTAATTTAAAGGTTTCCAAAGTTAAATACTACAAGTACTACTTTCATTAAACTCTTATTCTGGAGGTTATATAGGTATCAGAGCATCTGTCGCTGCCACAGAAAAACCTTAGAGGTAGCTAACAGCTTGAGGAAGAGTACAGCCTTGTAATTTGGTTTTATGTTGTGCCTATTAATGTACAAACTACGATGCAAGTAGCGTTTATTCCTATGCCATTTAAATGAACAAAAGTGAGATTGTGGCCAAGGCAATGATATCATTATAAACTGAAGGAGGCAAGTGTGCCTTTCAGATCATCAGTGTAATGGTTGTGAGCCTCATTTCAGAGGCTGGGTTTTCTTTAGAGGACTTATTTTATGGTTACATATTTTTAAGGGCAATAACTCAAGAATAAAATATCTATGAGTGAGGGAGCTCTAAACTCTTGTAAAGCTAACTCAGTTATCTATGCAAATGGGAGCATCGGTTGCATAAATCGACAACTTCCCAAGCTAATACCCTGGTTTCAATTTAGCCAATAGTTTCCACGTTTCAACTTTTCTCTTCAACAAACCCTCTACTTTCTCTCTAACCAGAACTGCAGCTAAACAACAAAATGGATCAGCTTGCATTTCATCTCACCTTCTCTTTTTATCCCTAAAGGCATGTTTGATGGATGGAAATGGTCTAAAGAGGTGGCAGGAGGAAAGGAGGGAAGCAAAAGAGCTGGATAACCCACCAGGCTGGAGAGCAAACCCCTGAAAAGCCCAGTATTGGGGAGAACTTACATAATTTCTAATTTTCATCAGAATCATGTCAAAAGTTAGCAAATTCCAGTGTTAAGGCTGACAGAAATTATTTGACAGTCAGATTTCACTTGTAGGGGGTTTTCTATATGACTGGATTTGTGCTGAGTAAAATTTGGGTGGATCTTTGCAAATGAAAATGTCCCTAGGGTAAGAAAAAGGACTAGATGATCAAAGAAAATAATAGAGTACCATAAGAAACACAGAAGCTCCTTTAAAAGTAGCTAAATCTAGTGGAAATTGTTAGAGGACTGGGCGAAATACATATCATTAAAGTTCAATAGATGAACGGAGCTGATGTAGGAAAAAGATGCCAGGCTATTTCTATCAAAAAGAGATCAGAAAGCAGGTGAAAAATACCATCATTTTGTGAAAGTATTAGACGTGGGGTAATATATGAGCTCATCTGAAATACCGCACAGCAATCCCACTTGATGTTACCCACATACCATATTCCTTTATTGTATTTTTAACTTCAGAATACCTTATCTATCAGTTTAGATAGCAATACTCTTAGGGATTATAAGTGTTAATTTATCAAATAATTCCTATTTTAATAGAAGTTTGCCCAGTTTAACTTTTGAATATTTTAACTTCCTTTTCACCATAATGGAGAACTGATTTTAAACATAATTACATAGTGGTTTTTTAAGAGGGATACCTGTACTTTTATAAGAAAAACAAAGATCAGGATGAAATTGAGATGATAAATGAAGGTAACTCATACTTTTAAAAAAAGAGATGGTAAGAAGAGAGATCAAGTCAATTTATCAAAAGAAGAAATGAAATAGGTAGCTATTCGCAGACACTGCTTTGCAGGAGGAAGGTGCTCATATGAACATACATGAATGTGTATCTTTTTAATGTCTACCCAATGCCCCCATGTCTTTATAACAGAAATCCAGTATCCTTCACTGGATGTCCACTGCAGGAATCTGAATATACAGCAACATCATAAAAAGGAAGAAAATGTTTCTCTTTCACTTTTATCTGAGAGTCAGCCCTCATTGCTACCAGGCCACTATCATGTTTTTTTCTTTCTTGTCTCCAGCACTGCCTTGATTCCCATCCATTCAAGCCCAGGTCTCTAGGCTTCTATACATTCTTTGAGCTCACTATATCCTTCCAATAAATTTGCTTTTGTTTAAGTCAGTCAAAGACCATTTCTGTTGCTCACAACAAAATAATTATGAAATATGGAATCTTTAAGGCAGCTTAGAAACTGAGAGGACATCAAATATGGTAAGAAAAAGAGAGGATCAATGCCAGCAACACAGAATTTTAAAACATGTCATTAAAAAAGAAAGTTGTTGGCCCTGACTCACTATGGGAGTCTCAAGAGGTAAAAGTGATGCTAAGATGACAGAATCTCCCCAAAGAGACGCTTCCTTGAACACATATGCTTGACAAGCACTTGTGTCCTCTGAGAAGGCTCTCTGTGAAGGTGTTAGACCAATGGTCTTCAGTCTTTTTCCACCCCTGCATGCTGGAAGGATGAGAAGAAAGCTCATCAACACTATGTCCCCTGGAAGTAGTGATTTTGAGTTCTGAAGGGAGATCAGAACACAGTGAGCGGGGCTGGAAATGCCTTTTGGGAGATTCAGATACTTTTCTCCCCAGCACCTGTCAGTTACAAAAGACAACTACGTTGATGTTAGTAGACACATTAAAATAAATTGTGAAAGTAAGGTTAAGTACTGACTAAGCAAAGAAGTCACAAAAAATATACCACAGCAGTAAAATATAAGGTTATAAAATTCAAAAACAATGTAGTTAC
Organism: Papio anubis; assembly: GCF_008728515.1. Taxonomy (NCBI): domain Eukaryota; kingdom Metazoa; phylum Chordata; class Mammalia; order Primates; family Cercopithecidae; genus Papio; species Papio anubis. The sequence goes on from NC_044982.1 coordinate 80,674,007, forward strand.
TCAGCCTTCTTATTTTAAGTTTGGAGACACTGAGGCAAAAATCACACATTCTCCGAGTTAACACATCTTGTCTGTTAAGGCAGGTGTTAGGGCTCTTGGTTCTCGAACCATGGCCATTTCATTAAGACACATTGCTTTCTTATTTTTTTAAATAGCTTCCTCCAAATAATGTTGATTCTTAGTGCTGGTGTATAAGAATAGTTACCTTGATCCATCATGATATATTAATAAAGAAAGATCAAAGATCCATCATGATAAATTAATAAAGTTGCCTGTTATGGGAAAAGTATTACTTGATGAATTATTACCACTTTCAGTACCAAATAATGATCTTTAAGAGATACCACATGCAGATTGCTAATTAAATTATAGATATAATACCTGAAATATTAGGACCAGTGTCTGAAAATATAATTGGCAAATTTGACCCATATTTATTGATGATAAATATTATAAATCTGAACTAGGTAATGGTAATAAATATTATATTTTAGAAAATATATATATAACAGAAGCTCAAACATATTCTGTTTTCTCTTTACAAAAACATCACAAGAAAGCTAAATGTTAAATTTTAGAAAATACATCAATCAGAAGCTCAAATTCAATTGACATTTTTTACCAAAAAAATTCACTATCTAACTTTTTAAAGATAATTGTGACAAAATATTCAGAAGCACATATGTATAGACATTGAGATACATCCTTCACATAAAGAATGAATGTCAATCCACATTAAATATCACTTCAGATACATTTTAGATGCCCTTTGAGATAAGAAAATACTAAAAACATCTGCATTTGAAATTGACTTCAGTAGTCGTTAGATCAACCACAATTTTCCACAAATAAAATAGTTTCATTTTTTCAAAATAAAAGTACTTCTATCATTTTGGGCTGTCTTTGAAGGTTTTTTTGTTTGTTTGTTTGTTTCTGGGTAGTCTTTTGTTCTTCTATATTTTTCAGGGTAGAAACTTAGCTGATAAAGTCATCAAGCAGTTATTTTATGCATTCCTATTTGATTTTTGTCTTTCTATTTCTCATCATTCATTGACAATACAAACAGACTTGTCTTTTGACTGAAATTCCTTTTTTTATGGCTCATAATTTGTGAAGAACATGGCCTTCTGTGATAAAGACCCATCAAAAGCATCATTATTCTGCATTTATCAGCATTGAACTGCCTGTTTTATCTGTTAGTATTAAAAGGTTCTGCTTTTTTTTTTCTGTATCTGGCTATAGTCCTCTAATTCATCTCATCTCTATTATCTTCCGGGATAAGGCTTTGCCTTAGACTGTGGGTCAAAAAATCACATTATTAAAATTATCTTCAACATTCAAAATAAAAAATATTTCCATGCAATCTTATTATTTTGGTGAAGATGGCAAATGAATATCATTTAGCCCTTCTGAAGCTGATCTGATCTTTTGTACCTATTGCCTCTGGTAATGTGTTGCTATACAAGATATACTGAAATAAATGATTTGTCCTTCAGTTCTTTCAATCCTGTGTTCTTTATCTGTTAATGGGGTTCCACATGCTCTGCTTTTCAAAACTCCTCAAGTTGCTGCATTGAATGATAAATGTTTTGCTGATCCCCTTTCCAAACACCAGCCATTGTAATCTGCATAGTAACAACAAATGAGTAAAAATGGTTGGAAAGGGGGTTAAGAATTTAAACGAAGTAATGTTCAAGGTCAGGAAAAACTCGGAATGGAGGCGGACTAAGGCAAACAACAAAGACACTTCCAAGTTCTCAGGGTTCTCCACAAACTTCCACTCATTTGTGTTTAAAATCTAGAATTTGTCAGAGTGGCTTAAAAATCCTGTGTTGAAGCATGGCATGAAGATTAATATTGTGTGCTGTTATTCCTTCTCATCTCATTAGTAGTGACATGTATATTGAGCTCTTCTGCATGGTAACTTGATTTCTACCTTCCCTGACCTCCCAAATTTGACTCGTCACTACTGATTTAAACTTAGACTTGCATAATATTTACAAAATGCCCAGGAACAGGCAGAATTCAGTTAAAAAAGTAAATATAACTAAGTTACAAGAACCAAGATTCCTTTGGCTATAGAACCAAAAGGAATCTTTAAAAACATGTAGTTAATTTCTTTCCTTTTGGCAGGGCAATGCCTAAACCTGGCCTAAAAGGCAGGTGTTGATCCTCCTTTTAAAGCCATCAAGCAAAGGTAAATTATACAACATACCCTGGTGACCTGTTCAGGGTATCTCAATCCTATTAGAAACAAATTATGTCAGATCTAAGAACTTCATACCAACTGTCCGAATGTTTAATACAAAACAGAGACCTCATTTATCATGGTGTAGTGGAAACAGTCCTGGAATCAGAATCTGCACAACTGAGTCATTGCCTCTTTCTGGCTATGGGCATATTTCAAGTTACTGAACTTCTGTGAGTCTACATCCCTTCATCTGACACAATTATATCAGCATAGTTTTTTTTTGTTTTTGTTTTTGTTTTTTAAAGAACTGTGTACATTAGCTTAACTTTACTGTCATTACTGCTATTCTTAAATACAAGAACACACTCAGCACCTCCCAAGAAAGGGGCCCTTTGCTGGTGATGTGAAAAACAAAGGCATATTGTGTGGTCTCTGCCATTAAGGAGCTGAGCATTTCATAGAGAGAAAGAGACATATCCAAAACTATGACCTAATTAGATAAAATAACATATTGCCACATATTAAATCATGAGTACAAGAAGTACGTTCTATTCGAAGTCAGAGGAGGGCAATCTAATATTTGCTAAAGCAGCCAGGGAGTCAGTGTATTCCTGAAGACTGACACATGCAGCCTCTGAAAAGAAGACAAGGCCAAATTGAGGCTCATTTCTTAAACACAGTGTTTTGGACTGAACATAAATTAATTGGGAGTAAAATGAACCCTTGTAATGCCTTGTATTGATAGCTAGGACATTGCTCATTTATTCATTCAATAATGACAATTTCTCTACTATGTGCCAGATTAAAGAAACAGAAATAAAAAGATTGTTGCATTCTAAAAGAATTTTAAAGTTCAGTGGAAGAAAATTGAAACTAACATAAATCAAATGATTTTCCTGCTGGCCCAAATGAAAAATAGTATAGCCAGGATTCCAAATTAGTTGTGATGAGTTCCATATATCATTCTCTTTACACACTATCCCTCACATATTTTCCCACATTCCTCTCTCTCTCTCTCTCTCTCTCACACACACACACACACACACATACACGTACTACATATACATGTGGGTGAGGATGTAGCATGAAAATATACCACAATAAACTAGGTAGGTTTTAAAAAATTATTTCTTCTGTCTTTTCCTTCACTATTCAAGCAGAAAGAAGAGCTTACCATGTACAGTGAACACAAGAAGAGATGACACAAAAGAATAAAGGTCCAATTTACTGAATTGTAAAATTTTAGATAGATTTTGAAAATATCTAGTAGAGGTAATGATCTTGAAAGTCGGAACTTTTATTTTCAATAAATAAGCATTTAAGAAAAAGAAGTTTGTATTTTCTTATTCCAAACATTCAGTTTTAAATATTAAAAATACTGAAAGTTCAAGGCATGAGTTTATAACTAACACCACTATTTTTTTTAATTATACTCCAAGTTCTAGGGTACATGTGCACAACGTGTAAGTTTGTTACATATGTATATATGTGCCATGTTGGTATACTGCACCCGTCAACTTGCCATTTACATCAGGTATATCTCCCAATACCATCCCTCCCCCATCTCCCCACCCCACGACAGGCCCCGGTGTGTGATGTTCCCCACCCCGCGTCCAAGTGTTCTCATTATACAATTCCCACTTATGAGTGAGAACATGCGGTGTTTGGTTTTCTGTCCTTGTCATAGTTTGCTCAGAATGATGGTTTCCCTACAAAGGACATGAACTCATCCTTTTTTATGGCCACACCTGTAATCCCAGCACTTTAGGAAGCCAAGGGAAGTGGATCACTTGAGCACAGGAGATCGAGATCAGCCTAGGTAACATAGTGAGACCCCATCTCTATCAAAAATTACAAAAATTAGCCAGGTGCAGTGGTGCATGCTTGTAGTCCCAGCTACTTAGGAAGCTGAGGTGGGAGGATCGCTTAACGCTGGGAGGTCGAGGCTACAGTGAGCTGAGATTGCACTACAGCACTCCAGCCTGGGCAACAGAGTGAGACCCTGTCTATTAAAAAAAAAAAAAAAAAAAAGAGTAAGTAACATTTCTTCAATTTGACCTGATATGTATTGAAGAAAACCAGCATCTGAGGCCCATGGAGAAAGAAAAAGAATAAACTTGGACAAAGAAACAGACATGCATAAAGGGAAGAAAATGGAAAGAGACACAGGAGTAAATGGCCATCTACAAGAAGAGAGGCTTGGACAGATTCTTTCTGCTCAGCCCTCAGAGGGAACCAAACCTACTGACACTTTGATTTCAGACTTCGAGCCCCTGGTGTAATGCAGAAATGGGATTTAGTTACAAAGTTTACAGTTTTTTCAGAGGAAAGACAGCCTGGAAAGTCAGATCCCAGTTCTTTTTGTTCTGGAATCGTCTCAAATTTACTCAGGATTTTCATTGCTCTGTCTGTCACCTAAGGACATCAGTGGTGAATGTAGCAGGCTAGAGACTGACTTCCAAGACTAGGTAACAAGCGCTATACCGCTATACCTCAGCTAAAGGCAGACTGGAGCACAAATGGCGTACAAATGCAATATCCCCCAGATGCCTGGAGCACACACATTCTGCTTCTGTTTCCTGTGGGGCAGAAAGGTGAATCAACTGAGCACTAGTTTCCAAAATACTGTTTCTCATAATGAAAGTGACTGAGTGATCTTGGATTGACAAGCACTCACCATCAGCAAAAATCTGAGTTTGAGAATGTATGCAGGTATAAAGAAACAAAGGAAGCCATATTTTTTACATAGCTAACTTTGTAACAGTATAAATACTGCATGATTTTCATTTCAGCAAATGTGCTTGGCACTTTAATCAAGAGTTGGGAATACAGGGATGCATGTCTCTCACGTCTTGACTCAAGACTGGTGCCAAAGCAGTGTTAGGCACATTCCATGCATCATCAACATCCCATACATCAGATCAACTTGTAAGTTTCATTATCAATCCTCAGCAAATTAACAAACTGAGGATTACCAAGATTTTGTTAATCTTGGTAATTTGTCACATCATTGCTGATTCATTGGCAGGGATCAAACCCAGGTCCACTCAACTCTGCTGCCTGCCTTTTATTCACAAGGCCATAGGAAGCTTTGAGTAGAATAATATAAGAGAAGTAGCGAATTGTAATAAATAATTCAGTAAATGCCATAAGAAATGTATGAATAAAATGAAGTAGCAGTAGGGAGCATGCATCACTACTACCAAAGGTCTCAAGGAATGTTATATAGTAGTATTTTGCTTTGCTGTTTTGAGCTAGGATAAGAGTTTTGGAAGCAATAAATGGAAATAAAAGGTGTTACAGAGGAAGGAAACCATATGCCAAGCCTAGGGTTATGAGAGTTATGGCTGGTGCAGAGAAGGTTGAGATGTGGTCTAAGTCTGCCAGTTAGTAGGGGAACTCTATGGTGGGGAGGTGGGTTGAGCCAGAACATGAAGGCATTGCAGAGTCATGCAGCTTTTTAAGTATAGAAATGATGGGCTCAAATTTGCCTTTAGGAATAACTAACTTAGAAGAGTATAGAGACTGTATTTGGTAAGTCAAAGCATGTGATCATGTGATAGGAAGACTGAAGGTGACGGGGGCTTTGCAGTGATCTCAGGAGGAAAACAGGAAAAGCATGAGAAACCAAGGCACCGATTTTGGAGTCTTTCCTGAAGTGGAATTAGCAGACTTTGGTGGCTAATGGTATGTTTGGAGGGCAAATTAGTGCATACTTGAGAACCTTTAGGTCATTATTTTGTGAGGCAGAATGGAATAGGATAATTGGATGATCCCAACGAGTGCATACTTGAGAACTTTTAGGTCATTATTTTGTGAGGCAGAGTGGATTAGGATAATTTCCTGTATTGTGTATCAATACAGGATATCTGAGCAAAACCAGCAGTGTGGTCATCAGTATTTGCATGATATATTAGAGGGAGAATTGTATACAGAGAGATGAAAAGCTAGCCAAGGAGCAGAGGCCAGAAGAGCAACATTTAAAATCTTAAGTATAATAGAACTCTTGGCATGTCTTTGCCCAGACTTTATGCCATTCTTTCTTAAAATAAATGTTCTAAATATTCAAGAAACGTAAGGTTTTAGTGGAAAGAGTTCTGACGTAGTAAGGTTTTAGTGCCAAATTTGTCATTAATTATGCAACCTTTGACATGTCACTTAATCTAATTCAGATGTGGCATCTTGATCTGTGGAACTAGGAGATCTCCAGGGTCTCTCTTTCTTGCTTTCAAATGCAATGATTCTCACTCATTTCTTTAGAATATTTTAATTGAAGTATATATTACATGATATTATAGGCTATAGTGTCATGTGCTCGAGTATTAGTGATAAGAAAAATATTAATGATCATTCTAACTTTATGACTATAGAACTTTCAAGTTTTTATAACTCAAAGTCATGGATATTTCTTTCTCTTTCTACAACTGAGTACAGATTCTATACACTAAAAAGATGTCACAATAGACTGGTAATAAAACAAAAGTCATCGGGACTAGGTGAAAGTTTTCCAAAATCATCATTGTAGTTTATTAACATAACAGTCATCATTAATAATGTCTATAAACAGAGACTTTATATAATATAAAAAATTCTTCAATCAAGAGGATTATGTTCTAATAAGAAATAACTTATTGATTCAGCTAGATGCTGAATTCTAACAATGAAGTCTCTTCAATGAGGGAGAGAAATGATTAATCCCATAGTCTTGCCCCTAAGCTGTGGATCTTCTCATTCCAAGTATTGCACAAAATAAAAATGCTCCATTATCTTAGAGCTAATGCTCTTCAAAGAGAGAAACTGTTGTTGAGTCTGTCTGACAACTTATCATTTAATAAAGTGACCTATTTCTTAAAAGATGCTCCACTCTCTTAGAGCTCAGAAGAATTCAAGCAAAGACTTTACAAGGTGAATTAATGGCCCAAAGCATAGCCTTATGCCAAGCTAGTAAGTCAGAGAAAATCATTTTAACCTTCATCCAGAAATTAAATGGTTATTGATTCATATGGAAGATAGTGTAACCTTTCAGATTAAATTAAGAAATGCTGCTGAACACAATTAAAATGTTTCTAATGTAACGCTGTTTGCAGAGTGCATTTTTGACTAAATTCCATCTCTGAGGTTAATTACCATGTCTAGGGTCCAGGAATAATAGATTAAGTGGAAAGTTGGCTCCAAAAGTTAAAGAATGGGGAGAAAGCAAGAAGTATTCAGAAATGATTTATGCCTTACTGATGAGTTTGAGGGAGGAAAGCCAAATAGCCACACCACTCTTCTATGCTAAAAGTTTTAAGCTAAAGTGGTGATATAAAATTAATAGGATGTCCATTATTTTCAGTGGGGCTGAGGCAGCTCCAAATTTTTCTCACAATTAGGAATCACCTCATTCTTGCTAGTAAGACTAAAGGTATTAGGTTGGACAAAAGTAATTGTGATTTTGCCATTACCTTCATTGAAAGATCTGGAGGTACTCAGCGCAGGTAAAGAAGGTGGGTAAAATTGAATTGTAACCTCTAAACACAAACCCTGTCTCAAAGTGACAATGGTACTGTGATATTCTAGAAGAGTTAAAAATTGCTGAGGGTTTTTTTTGTGTGTGTGTGTGTTAAATATGCTCTTAACTAGCTGATCTTACAAAACACCCAACTTAATTTTGCTGCATCTGCAAATTGAGAGGGTTGGGGCTCATGCCTTCTAAAGTTGTTCCAGTTCTATAATTTATGAATAATAAATACACACACACACACACACACGTTTCCTTAAGCTCTGTTGTAAGGGCTCCCCCTATGACCCTGCCTCACCAAAATCATGCTGGGTAGAGAGTATACACTTTTAGAAAACCCAACTAAACTTGTTTTCACATAAATCAGGTTTCCAGAATGAAAAACCCAAGTACTTCACAGTGAAAACAGCAAAGAATGTATACAAGAAAAAAAAGAAAAAAGACTAAAGGCCTTCATGACGCATTCAGTGAAGAGATGCCCTGGTAACTTTTACCAGTTAATTGATGCATAAAAGGTTGTGAAGATTAATGCACAACAAAATCCAAACTAAATTGAATTGTTGACATTTTTGCAAACAAAAACCTCAAAGAATACATAGGTGCCTTTTGATTTGTCACAGTTGGAGGACTCTGAATCATGAAGTGCTCTAGGAGAGACCATTAAATAGTGTTAGATGGTTTGTCAGTGTGGAGGAAAAGTAATTGAAGAATGAAACTGTGTGTATGGGCATTGCATTTTAAAGTATTTATCAAACAGAAATAAAGTGAGTTTTTTCTTCTACAACTAAAACACAAAGTGTAGATTAGGAGGTCACAGGAAAATGTAATAATTTAAGTCCTTAATTTTTCTTATGGGGTTAGACTAAATGATCCTTGCTTAAAAATACTTCTGGTCTACGTTTAAAAAATATTGGCCATGTAAGTTATTTGTATCTTCTGCTTATGAGCAGAAAAAAAAGATTTAAAAGTCAACAAATGTTTTATGGGAGTGATATTTGAAAATAGCGATATAGTATGAAATGAGCATAGCAGTTAAAATAAGAACCAAATTCTTAATATCAATTCAGTAAGACTGTAAGTATGAAAATAACTTCAGGTCACCTCATTCTGATACTCTGCTTCTGTCACAAGGGTAATCACTGACTCTATATATATATATAATTATTGTATACACATACTAATGAACTAAGCAAGTGGTAGCATTAAGCCAATGAGACTGTTTTATTCTTTAAAAAAATAATATTAATCCTAATAATATGAATAATCAGGTAAGTGTAATGTCTTTGCAGTCAACACAGCACAAAGAACATTCAGAAGAACACAAGGTCTATATTGCCATCCAAAAACATCTTCGTTGGGGCCACATAAAGAAGACCTTGTCATTAGGTCCATGTGTTCCCATGTAGTCTGAAGTACCCCAGAAAGAGATGAGTTGCAGCACATGAAAAACAATTCTGCCATCCAAATAACTGGTTTCATCTGATTTTATTCATGGGCGTTTATAGGTATGTTTTTCTTCTTAGGTGGAATAATATAACTTTTTTTTTAACTGCTATTTGACTAGTAGACAAGGCTGACAAAGACAATACAGAAAGGGACACACATTAGGTAATTCCAAAAAGCTTTTGTGGCTGTCTTCATTGTCCTTACTTCAAATGATTAGCGGTTGTCAAAGTAAAGCTGTTCACACCATAGAGATATCAAGATGAAAACAAACATGGTCTCAAAAAAACTGACTTCCACATGGAAGAGAAGGAAGGAACAGTTTCTATTCTTGGAAGGACAACAGCACTTTGTTTTAATCAGTTGCAAAGAATCTAAAACTCTAAAATTCTAAATGAGGTTAATAAATCAAGAAGAGTTTAAATGAAAACAAGTTTCATAATCAGCGTGCAAATAAACACTGCTGCATATTCTATTAAGATTGGTCCCAAGGCTAAGGCAAGTCAGAACAGATTTTTTCTATATATCCACAGTTCAAAGCTTTTAGGTGGCAACAGACCATGAGAAAACGTTTTAATAAAAAATACCACTATTTAGTAAAAATGATAGCATGCAGTTAGAGGCCAATAGAAAGCTCCTTTTCCCTGGAAGATTTTTTTCCTCAACTTCCAAAACAACTGTATTTTGACAATCACCTGCAAAGTAAGTCTAAAGCATCGCATCATATCCCATTGACATCATTCTTATCTCTCACTGAGCATAAAGTATTCGGTTACGTCTCAGCTCCTGCAATTAAAAGTTTGACTAAGTTAAGGTTTCCCTAAGGACGTCTGGCTTTGCCCCCTAAAGTTGATAATATTTGGGAAAATGGACAGTCTGAAACAACTTTCCCAGAGACCTCAAGAAAGATTCCAAATTTCTACTTTTAACAAGGAGATGACTAAGGTGAAAGAGAAAAAATAACTTTAGGAGACAATGATTATTTAAATTTTACACAAATTAGTTGTAGAAAACTCAGGTAAAACTTTGGTTTTTGTAAATGCCGTTAAGAGGTCAATGCAAGAAAGCAGTAGTTGCAGACAGCCAGAGAGAGATTATAAGTGAAAAGAGACGTTGAGCACTGAAGCTTGTAATCATAATACCTAAAATGTGAGAAAAAGAAAAACCTATGAAAAAGATCATGAGCAAACAGTAAGAGATACAAGTCTGAAAAAATTAAGAAGATGAGGAACCATTCAATTTTATCAAACACTACAGATGTCTATATAAGACAAGGAATAAACAGCATCCATTGGATTTTGCATGTTGGGGGTATATTGGTGACCCTAGCAAACGCTGTTTCAATGGGAATTCATTGTTGTGAATCGAGAGGAAAGTGAGAAGTGAAGAGTTGAAAACAGTGTCCATGTTCTTAAGGCAATCCTGATGTACTAATTATGCATACTCCAGAGGCAGAGACCTGCGTTTTAATCCATGCTCGGACATTTAAGATAAGACCTTGAGAAAGTTACATAACATCAAGGAACCACAGCTTTTTGTCTTTACAATTTGGGATAGTAATAATACCTCCCCAGGATTTGTGAAAATAAAACAAGATATTGTATGTAATTGGCTAAAATAGCACCTGGCATATAGTAAACACTCAACAAATGTCACTATTATTTTGAGAAGAGAGACATAAAGTCAAGTAATAGTTTTGTGCCGTTTGTGAGTTTGTTTTGTTTTAGAATTTATGTTGGTAGGTATGTACGTGTGCATGGATATTTTAGATAGGAATAACTTGAGCATAGTTGTAGACTAAGGAAAATCAGCCAGTAAAAAACAAAAAGAGGTACTTGAATTCTGCTTTGGGAGAGACATTTCTCTATTTGGAAAATACAGTTTCGAAAGCCTGCTGGGGACAAGTGAGATCTCTGGGCAGAGATGAGGCTGGTACCAAGACATCAGAAAATACCAAGACATCAGAAAAGGGAGGAAGATGCTTTAAATGAAATGAGAGGAAGAAAGTATGTTTTTAATACCAAATGTAGAACCTCAGTCAGAAACTTAGATTATTATTATTGGTTTATTAAAAGGTGGTTCCAGGGAGCAGAAGTAAGGGACCACAGAGATTCAAACTAGGAAGGAAGAAAAACCAATATATTGCTGCATCTCAAATTTCCACCTGAAGATGGCAAAAAAATAAAATAAGCATTTATTGATCCTCCTCCATCCCCCATTGGTAGAGCCTTGCCCAGAGGGCATGAATACCCTCGCATTTCAGGTGTACTTGCATATGACCTGAATAGGCTCCATCAGTATCCCATGGTGCAGAGTCAATGAAGGCTTGGAAGATATTTTGGTGCATGCTTGAGAAAAGATACTGTCAGTTCAAGCTATATCGAAGCTTACACAGAATTAATTTGACGGAGTTATAACTGGAATCAGAGACGAGGTCAAGAAAATGTGAGTTAGTGAAAAAGAGTCATATGATTCAGTTTACTCCTTGCCGTGTTCCCACCTTTCATTAAGTCCAATCTTTAATTGAGTCTTCTAGGTTCTGACCTTCAAATCACTTAGTAAAGGGAAGTCTGTGAAACAAGACACAATTCTCCACCTTTTCCAATGCAATTGATCATCAAGTCTTAATTGATCTTTATCATCTCTTGTCTTTCTCACCTATTTTAAATTTCTCTCATGCTAAGCCTTCAGCTAATCTGGCTGTTTGCCTATGGGGGTGACACGCACTTTCACTACTGAAGGGTCTGAGCCCTCATTAGTTTTGCCCTTATTAAGAATTATTTAAATTGTTCATTCACTATTATCACTGGGCATAGAAATTCCAAGAAATGCTTCAGTTAATACCTTGAGTTCCAGATATCCTCCTTTCTATTGCTTTAATATAACAACACCCTATCCCCTCAAATTAATTAGGAGTTTCTTTGTCTTCTGGTCCACTGACATGAGGATTCTAAAGTGATCTGCCAATAGTCATAGCTTCAAGCTCAATAGAAATTTTGTGTCCAGTAGAAAACAAACTATGGCATGAGATTCTAGGGGAAGCCTGCTAGGCCTGCACACATGCAAAGCCTATAAATGCATGAAAGTTAACACCTTTTACTGTAATCCTAAATAAAAAGGGAGTTGATGGATAAATGTTACTCCTTGTTAGTCTGTCCCATGGTGGAAGGAGTCATATTGGGGAATGTGGACATTTAAGGTTCAAAGTACATAGCTTAAATTTGAAAGCCCAAAATCCACAAATGGGTCATTGGAAATGGTGGTGAGAGGGGCCAATCCTTTTTTCCAGTGCTTGTTTCTCAACTTAGGTGTTCCAGCTTTTGAGGTAACAGCACATTGATTTAGTACTCTAACACTGCAAGGTTTTGTTTCCAAGCTGCAACTAGCAAATATTTGAATAGACTATTCTTATTCTATTAAGCTGACTGCTTCTGGTGATTGCATGCATATATTTATATGACGGCCATAGAATTCCATGGTCACATATCCATAGCTATAAAATGAATCCTTCATTTGGAGACAATATTGTGAAAAAAAATGCATGCCAATGAATAAGGCATTGTTTGTGCTTTTAGATCATGTTGCGGGTAAAGCAACTTTGAGCAAGGAAATAAAAGCAGATCTGGAGTCCCTATCAATTCCTGGATAAACTCTTGCTGCCTCCTCCAGTGGGGAAAGACATCCAAGTGGCTGACTAGTCTCTTCAGGATCATCTTACACAGAAGAATCATCATCAATCTCTGAGGTTGACAGGTTGGGTATTCAGAAGTGTAGTAGCTAGGTCAGCCTTGGGAAGAAGGCATACATGTTTTTTTTATTATTATTATACTTTAAGTTCTAGGGTACATGTGTACAAAGTGCAGGTTTGTTACATATGTATACATGTGCCATGTTGGTGTGCTGCACCCATTAACTCATCATTTACATTAGGTATATCTCCTAATGCTATCCCTACCCCCTACCCCCTCCGCATGATAGGCCCCGGTGTGTGATGTTCCCCTTTCTGTGTCCAAGTAATCTCATTGTTCAATTTCCACCTATGAGTGAGAACATACGGTGTTTGGTTTTCTGTTCTTGTCCCTACAAAGGACACGAACTCATCCTTTTTTATAGCTGCATAGTATTCCATGGTGAACATGTGCCACATTTTCCTAATCCAGTCTATCATTGATGAACATTTGGGTTGATTCCAAGTCTTTGCTATTGTGAATAGTGCCGCAATAAACATACGTGTGCATGTGTCTTTATAGCAGTATGACTTATAATCCTTTGGGTATATACCCAGTAATGGGATGGCTGGGTTAAATGGTATTTCTAGTTCTAGATCCTTGAGGAATCGCCACCCTGTCTTTCCCAATGGTTGAACTAGTTTACAGTCCCACCAACAGTGTAAAAGTGTTCCTATTTCTCCACACCCTCTCCAGCACCTGTTGTTTCCTGACTTTTTAATGATTGCCATTCTAACTGGTGTGAGATGGTATCTCATTGTGGTTTTGATTTGCATTTCTCTGATGGTGAGTGATGATGAGCATTTTTTCATGTGTCTGTTGACTGCGGCATACATATTTCTAGAGCCACGCATAGCTTCCACCTGGGTCTCTACTTTCACAGCCCACTGAGTAAGCACTGCAGTGATTAGAAAGAGACTGGTTGAGGCCCAGTAGACAAAGCATAGGAAACTTTTCAAGGCTGGACTTTCCTTTGAAGCTCCTTGGTCTGGTTATAAGTAAAATCTGCTCTGTGGCTGGAGGATATGAAAGTTATTCTAGATGCTACCTTGAAGGCCTTAATTTGAGAGTTGGTAATTTAACTATCTGTATAGGCTCAATCTTCTAAAATTGTAAACAGCGGCCAGTAAATTCCTTAATCCTTCAAATTCTTACTGCCCTCAAAGCATTGTTAGAGCCCCTGAATACCTCAGCACCTCACCCTTCACCCAGCCTCATCCTACTCCACCAAAAGTGAGAAACTAACGAATTGTGATGCCACAACACGCCTAGGCTTCATCTTCATCCCACTGTTTGCTCCCAGTAAGGCTCTTATTTCCATCCGTTCTGGAACTCTATCCTGCACATCTACTTTTAAGTACCAATTGGTCCTAACCATGGCCCTCAGAAAGCAATGCCTCAAAGATTTTAATAAGAAAATTTATGTGAAAGATAATTGCAGTGAGCAGGAATAAGAAATCAATCACAGAAACAGGAAGAAGAAAAGGAGGGGTGTTATTCAGTCCATCACTGCTGTAACAACAGCATGTCAATCACTCCAGGAAGTTCTGAGAAACATATAAAATGCCTCTCAGGATTGTCCGCTTGAAGACTGACAAGGAGTAACAGATGCATCAGCGCTCTGTTGGTTGAGGATTGTGTCAGATGTTAACTCCTGCACTCTCGAGTCCTGCATGTGTGCAGGCTTCTCCTGGCATCCCAGGCCACAGCATCAGAAGGGCCTTATACAACACTTGGTGTGTGATTGGGGTGAGATGCTGCCAGAATGCAGTGAGTCAAAGCCTACAAAGAACATTTCCCTGCAGTCACGGCTGGAGTCAGGTAAATGAGAGAGGATAGAAGAAGTACACAAAGAGCATCTGATACAGAGGAAAGATAATATAGAGAAGAAAAGTCAAAATGAGAAAAATGGGGAGAATCTAAAACTAGATACAGGAAAACTCCACAAAGGTGGACAAAGAACGTGTCTATGAACAATGATACCTATTACATTTAAAGTTCCATGCATGATCCCAGTGTAAACCACTTTTCTATATGCTTCAAAAGCCTCCAATCAAGTCTGTGAAGCCAATGAAACATGCATGTTAAAATATATTCGGTGGACCCTAAGAACATGACTACCTGTTATATTTGAGTTAGCCCAGGAAGACCCAAGGCTAGCCCTGAGGAAATGCAGGAGTCCTGGAGAAAGAGAAAAACAAGAGGATGCTATTGTGCCTCTCTCTAGACATTTGGCAGAATATCAGAAGAATGCTTTTGGAATTCTAACCACTCATTAGATTTTTCTTTAATTGAAGTATAACATGCACACTGAGAAGTGTAAAACTCTTAAGTGTTTTTTCTCAAAGTGAACAACCTCACATAGGCAGCACCCATATCAAGAAACTGAATAACTATTCCCAGCTCGGCATCATAGAAGCCTCCCTTGTGCTCTCTTCCAATCACCACCCCTTGCAAGGGAGAGACACTTTCCTTATTACTAACACCACAGATTGGTTCTCTCTCATTTTGAACGTTATTGAAATGAAAACACAAAGAATGTACTTTTTCAGGTCTAGTTTCTCTCACTCAAGTTTTGCTTGTGATAGTCTGCAAGGCTTAGAAGTTTGGTAATGAAATTCAAGCGAAGTCTTTTACATGGGTTTTTTTTTTTTTTTTTCTTCTTGATAACTAAGCTGGAGATGTTTGACAACTAAGGCTTTGTCTCCCACCAGGCTATGAAGACCTACACACTGTATCTTATTCATTTTTGTCTCCCCAGCATCTAGTGTAATGCCTAAGACAATGATAAAGTGAATGATATCTGTTTTTATCCACTACAGGATCGACTAGCACAGAGCCTAACCTGTATTGGTGCAAAATGAATGTGAGTAGATTCTCTGATGGTAAAATTATTGTAATCGTCCCTTCTTATATCTCTAATATTGTGATTGACATCTCACTCCATAAATACTAAAGTGTACAATTTATACATGTCTATGTTTTTATTTTGTTACCTATTCAGTTTTTATTGAGAGAAAATAATCTCTTAATTTTGTAGCCAAGATGCCCCAAATTGCAAAAGTAATGAAAAAGATCCAGTGATATTATTGCGATTGGAAAGAAAGACATTGATTTCTCATATGACTCTGGCAAACTGTTAAGAGTGAAAATTCCAGAAGACTTAAATTGTCTATAGTCTTGGCATCTCTCCCTCAATGTACTTGCTACTTTTTTTGTTGTTGTTAGAGTCTGCTTAGTTACACTGCAGACCACAATAAAATTATAGATTTGGAGATGTTGGAATAATGTTTCCTCAAAGATAAAAGCCAATTTAAAAATTTTTAACAAAGAAAAGAAGAAGCAATCAAGAGTTTGTAACAAATTATTCAGATTAATAAAAAATATGCTATGCAGCCCTGTTTTGCCTTAGTAGACTCCATATATGTGCTTAAAGATCAAGGAGAGATTGTTCATAAGTTTTTTAAAACAATCTTTCTATAACAGAGAATATAGTCTAGCATGATTTTTCCATGAATAGTCTCCCCTTCATTGTTGTGAACAAGCTTAATAATAATAGTATCAGTTAAAATGTATGTATCTATAATGTAGCTATAGCGATACTAATAGTGTACTAACGTGCTGATAATTACATAGTAATAGCATAAGTAGCATTTACTATGGGCCAAGTATTATTCTAAGTACTTGTGTGTTATATGTTAAAATTAAGTATTTATATATTAACACAAACACTAATATATTGAATCCTCATGCAGACACATCATGTAGGGGACTTTTATTATCTTCATTTTCCAATTAAGAAAACTGAGCTCTTAGAAATTATGAACAAAGATTACAATAACAGAGGAAAAGACAAGATACAAACCCAAACTTTAAAGTCTGTGCTTTTAACCACTAGGTTATATTGCTGCTGAATAAACTAAAAGGAGAGCTTTGGCATTTGTACTTAGTTTTGAAAGGAGTTCACTCATGTGTTTTCTGAGCCCTGTGTCTCTTTTATGTGAACTTTGTTGAAGTCTGGAAAGGAGAAGTATAGGAGGTCTGAAAGAGAGGTTGAGAGCAGAGAAGAGACAGAGGAACAGGCAAGAGGTTGTGGGACCGGACTCAGAAAGCAGGGTGAAACGACTAGGGATGGGAGGTAGACCAGGTAGGAGTCTTAAGTAGTGTGACTTTGGGCACTTGCCAAATAGCAATAACATTTTTAACATATGGCCTAGAATGAGTGTTGGGAAGAAAATTACATGGTTCTAAATAATCTATTGCAAAATATTGTTTTCAAAACAACAGAAGTTAAATCTTCACTTAGGTATCAGATGGTTCAAATATGAAAATATTAAAAATTAAACCAGCCACATTATTTTAAACAGGAGATTAAGACACTCTAATGTTCTTAAGCAATTTGAATGAGAACTGAAAAGGATTAATAAAATGAAGTGACCAATTCTGGGATGATCAAATGGTAAACAAAATACCTATAAGAAAAGAACAGAAATCTAATTACAGAAAAGAGACATATGCTCCATAGCGCTGGTCAATATAGCCCAACTGTAATTTTGTCCTGTCATCTCTCCCACTTCTTTTTTATTCCTTTATGCTTTAGAAACAAAGCTGGTAAAGAATCAATTCAGTGGGCAGTACAATAACTTGGAGATAATGTATCTGAATGCCTTTTCCCAGAGCCTATCGGACTCATATATATAATGATATTATAAAATAATACGTTATTATTAAATAGAAATTTGTTATTAAAGTAACTTAGATGTCGTAAGAAAAATCACCAGCCTCCCAAATCCGATGTGGAATCAATATATTTAACCAGTTAGGAAATAAACACAAATTGGACAAGTGACTCCATATCCCAGTACACATGTGGAGTCACTTTTAGAACATTAATGAGCATGTAATGTATTCAACACAAGAATTCTTAGATATTATTCTATATCCGTATGTAGTTTGCAAATATATGATTGACCCAGAGAAAATGCACATGACATTTTTTCTGAGGACTTTAGTCTTTATAAATTTCTTACATTTTATTCAAATCTAAACACCTTAAAAAATCCAATTTTTTTTAAAGTTTCAGAACAAATGTATGAGAAGTTACGTTTTCAAGGCAAGCATATAAGGAATTTTATATCAAAAGCAAATACAAGGTCACATAAATTTAGCAAAATTTGATCTTATATTTGAGAAAGTATTTTGAGTATATTTGAATGAATTAAAGGAATATTATTGTTAAAAGAAAAAATTTCAAATTCTATTTAATTTCACAATATCTTTTGAACATTCTCTATATGACATTCAGAGATCACCAAAAAATTGCATGACATAATTATCATTGAGAAGCTTATAAGCTGATTGGAAAGACAACAGGTATATACACACTTATAAATACATATATATGTGTATATATACATATATTTATATATAAATACATATATGGGTATATATATTATAAATCAGACAATATGAATATATACACATATACATATATATGTGTATATTATATACATAAATAACACAACATTTTAATATGATGCTTCATCTAATGTTAGAACACATCTTGGTAAAAGTAGGAGAGAACTGCATTTGGCCAGAATTTTTATGGAAGACTGAAGAAGTAGCCAAAAGATATTAAGTCTCCTGAGCAGCAGAGAATAATAATAACATGAAAGACGAATTGGGTTGTGATGAGCTTAGGTTACAAATTCTCTAGGACGGGTGAAAGATTCCAGTGAACCTAAATGGAAAAATCCTGGGTCCCACAGCACAGGCACATATAAAAGGAGGTTGCCCCTGAGCTGAGATGTTCATTCATGCAACAGTTACATATCCTAAATTTACCATGTATATGATAATTTCTGTTCTAGGCAAAGATCCCTGACTTCCTGGAACTTGCTTCCTCATAAGAAGAAACAGAGTTATCGTCAGTAAATATAACAAATACATAAG
The DNA here is from genome assembly GCF_008728515.1 of Papio anubis. NCBI lineage: Eukaryota > Metazoa > Chordata > Mammalia > Primates > Cercopithecidae > Papio > Papio anubis. The sequence goes on from NC_044982.1 coordinate 80,692,821, forward strand.
TAGATAATAGTATTTTAGAAGGTAATAAAAGCTATGAAAAAAATTAGAGTAGAACAGGGGTTGAGGATAACAGCACAGAATGGGCTGTAAATTTTAAAAGGTTAAGAATGATAGGCCTTATTAATAAAGTAATATGTGAGTAAAGACTTGAGGTCTATGGGGAATGAGTGTTCTAGGATAATCAGCCTAACAGCCCTAGGGCAGCAGAAGCACACTAGCTTGTAGAAGAAATGGCAAGAAAGTTATTGACTCTGGGATGGAATGAACCAAGGGAATCCAGTAGGAAATCAAATCACAGGGGTTAAAAAAGCCAGGGAGTGTGAGGCTTTCAGAAAACAGTAAGAACTTTGGTTTGTACTTTTAATAAATTTTCCTAAAACGCTTTGAAACGGAGTAGTACATGATATTAACTTAGATTTCAAAAGGGTTACTCTGGCTGCTGTGTTGAGAATAGACTCATGGATAGAGTTAAGAGGTCACAAACTGAAACAGGAGGTGAGGTTAGTGCTATAACCGACATAAAATAGGAGGCTTGGAGTAGAGTGATACCAGTGGAAATAGAGGTAGTGAAAATTGTTTACAAAGCTGTGGGTTCAGGAAACCACTGGCGATAGTAAAGTGTCCCAATGCTAGTTGTCTCTAGACTTCATGAGTCAAGGAGGGAGTTTATTATAAATTGAGGGAGACAGTTGGGTAGAGTTGATTATAAATTGAAGGAGGGAGTTGGATAGATTTCACTACTGTGAGAGAAGGCATACAATCAGCTCAAGGCAACCTTCAAGGGAGGGAGTCAAGAAAATACACACCTGACCTCATCCTTCTCCCTCTCATCTCTTACTAGGGCTTCCCATTGACTGGATGTCACTGAAAGCCAGAAGGCACAAGAGCCTATTGATGTAATCCTTGCAGGTTAGCCTCACAGGGCCAAACACAAGAAAGGAGATGAATAAAGTGTGCCTTGGGAAGAGCAAATGGAAGATCAGCAGCCCCTGTATCTTGGCAGCTAACTGACCATGTATCAAGGAGGATGGAATGAGATACTGTGTCAAATTTTTAGGTGGCACAAATAAGGTGAAGAATTTGGCCATAAGATTTAACAATGTGGAGTTAATTGAAAATTTAAAAAGGGGGTATATTCGGAACAGAATATTGGAGACAAAAGCTAGATTAGCATGAGGCTAGGAGTGAATGGAAAAAGAATAGGGGGCATTGAATATAGACAATGTCTGCAAACACAGCAAGAATTTCCAAGCCCTTTATTTGAATATCAGGCAAACTGAGGAGCAGAATTATAGTATTCTATGATAAAAAATACCTCACTTTTGAGGGCCGATATACCTGAGTTATGAAAGACAGCGATATCATTATTCTTGAACTCTCTGTCCTAATGGATGTTTCAAACCACGTAGGATGCCAAGACTACAGTTTGAACATGCTTCTACAAGATACCAAGAAAATCCAAAAACTGTGACCAAGCATTGCATTTTTGTCTTTTTCATGTATATTGCCTCCTGCTTTATAGCTGCTTCAAGAGTAAATCAAAATAAAAGAACTTGAGTTGCTCATTCTTGCCTATCCCTGAAAACCCCACTGCATGTTCTGACCAATGTCAGGTGAGCATTACGAAGCGATTGTGATAATATAGGTATAAGGTGGTGAGAGTCTTGTTAGGTTAGTGGAAACAGAAATTCACAAAATAATATTTTATAGATAAAATAACTAGCAAAAGATAGCAAAGTGAATGAATATAAGGAACGAAAGATAAGGAGAAGCCAGGATTTCTACTCATTTTCTTAACAACAGAGAAAATAAAAATTGTGATTCTATAGACAGATGCTTAGAATTTTTAGAAAGCATGAGGAAATAGATGAGGAATCCAGAAACATTTGGTTTGCAATAATAAAACTTCCATTCACTCAGTGACTAATATATGCAACAAGCAAGGAGATAGACACACTCATGAACATTACCTGACATGAAAGCTTAAACATCATATGGATAGTCAGGAAATAAACCTGAACCTTTCCCTGGTTGGATGGTTAGGAAAATACATAGGGGAAAGAAGTAATGCAGAGAGGCTGCAAACCAGTCAATGATACCTGTGCAATTGATCCTCAGAACCTAAACACTTGTTTTTATGTTAATCCTTATTGCTTCTTAACCAGTTGACAAAATTCTGATTTTTGTCATCTATATAATTAGTTTCCATTTTACACCTTGGGCTCTTGGCAAATGTGACAAGTTTGCTTTCTACAACTTCATATAGGCCAGAGTTAACATTGAAAGACCGGGGCTAAGAATGGACCTCCGTGACATTTGCTGTTGAGTGGTCAGAGGGTAGACTGAAGGAGTCAAAAGTGCCAATTCAACCTTGGATGAGATGCATGTTATACATGAAAGATGCAGATTCAAAAGAAATAGATTTTCAGAGTGAAACTTCAAGCAATAGCAGAGTAGAGAAATCAGTGAGTCCTCTTCCAGAAAAACTTTCATAAAAATGGACGAAATTGCCATAACCATTTTAGTTCTCTGGAAATTAACCATTGGCAAACAATAAATTTAGAAGCATTTATTCAAGAAAAACTGCTTAACTTTGTATAAGAACAGAAAGATTCTGTAACTCTGGCACAGTTAATGTAACCAGGATGAGGCTAGCCATGAAAACTAGCAGCATTGCTGCTAGAGGGGGATGACTTGATATGAAGTGTAGTTAGGAAAACCAAGTCGTGTTATCATAACATTGAATTTGCTCCCTGACTGACTCACACATCAATTGGCGGAGGTTGGAAGCCTTACACAGTCTCAAGATGTTTAAGCACAACCTGTGATTAATCATTGGCTGACCTCTAAACTATGAAAAAACAGGAGCAACCCCTAGAAAACCAAGCTTAAAAATAAGAATAGCATTTTAAAAATTGAGCAGAGCTATCGATGCCACAGTGTGGAGGAAACAGATTCCACAGTCTAAATCCAGTCAAGTTAATAAAACAAACAAAATAAGATTCCAGAATTACTACATATATCATATAATCTAGTTTTCAAAAAAAATTATGAGCTATGCAAATTATATTAGGATTCTCCTGAGAATCAAAAGCAACAGGATGTGTAAATATATAGAGAGACTTATTTTAAGAAATTGGCTTGTGCAGTTATGGAGCCTTAGTGAATCCAAAATCTGATGGTATAGGCTGGCAGGCTGGAGACTCCAGAAAGAATTGCAGTTCAAGTGCAAAGGCAGTCTGCTGGCAGAATTCCTTCTTTCTCAGGGAGATCAGTCTGTCCTATTAATGCCTTCAACTGACTGGATGAGGTCCATCCACCTTGTGGATGGTAATTTGTTTTACCCAAAGTCCTATGACTTAAATCTCAATTTCATTCAAAAACATCTTTACAGAAACATCCAGAATAATGCTCGACTAAACATCCAGACATCATAACCCAGCAAATTAACACATAAAATTAACTATCAGGTAAAGTAACAGAAAAGTATGACCTATACTCAAAACATGAAAAGAAGTCTATATATGTTGTCTCAGAGTGGGTAATGATGAATTTAGCACTGAAAACTTCTGGCCAGGCATGGTGGCTCATGCCTCAACCCAGCATTTTGGGAGGCTGAGGCAGGTGGATCGCTTGAGTCCAGGAGTTTGAGACCAGCCTGGGCACATGGTGAAACCCTGACTGTACATGAAATACAAAAAATTAGCCAGGTGTGGTGGTACATACCTGTAGTCCTAGCTACTTGGGAGGCAGAGGTGGGAGGATCACCAGAACCTGGAAGGTCGTGACTGGTGAGCTGTGATCATACTACTGCACTCCAGCCTGGACAACAGAGTGAGACCCTGTCTCAAAAAATAAAAAATAAAATAAAAAATAAAAAGAAAAAAACTTCACAGCAGCTATTATAGATATAACCAAAGAATTTTAAAAATAAAGAAATATCCTCTCCAGCAGCTGTTGTTTCCTGACTTTTTAATGATCGCCATTCTAACTGGTGTGAGATGGTATCCTCATTGTAGTTTTGATTGCATTTCTCCTGATGGCCAGTGATGATAGGCATTTCTTCATGTCTATTGGCTGTATGAATGTCTTCTTTTGAGAAATGTCTGTTCATATCCTTTGCCCACTTTTTGATGCAGGGTTGTTTATTTTTTTTCTTTATAAATTTATTTTGAGTTCTTTATGGGTTCTGGATAATGGCCTTTGTCAGCTAGGTAGATTGCGAAATTTTCTCCCATTCTGTAGGTTGCTATATTCCTCTGATGGTAGTTTCTTTTGCTGTGTGAAGCTCTTTAGTTTAATTAAGATCCCATTTTATCGAATTTTGGCTTTGCTGCCATTGCTTTTTGAGTGTTTTTAGACATAGAGTCTTGCCCATACCTATATTCCTGAATGGTACTACCTGGGAGTTTTCTTCACCAAGTTACATGAGTGGAGGATGTGGAGGCCGGGGCACTTTACACTGTTGGTGGGATTGTAAACTAGTTCAGCCATTATGGAGAAGACAGTATGGCGATTCCTCAAAGATCTAGACCAGATGATGTACCATACTTATTGTAGCCATCCCGTTACTGGGGTATATACCCAAAGGATTATAAATTATGCTGCTACAAGACACATGCACAAGTATGTTTATTGCAGCACTATTCATGTAAAGACTTGGAATCAACCCAAGTATCCATCAGTGACAGTTGGATTAAGAAAATGTGTACATATACACCATGGAAGATACTAGCAGCCATAAAAGGATGAAGTTTGTAATCGCTGTAGGGACATGGATGCAGCTAGAAACCATCATTCTTATGAAACTATCACAAGACAGAAACCAAACACCCACATGTTCTCACTCCTGGGGTGGGAACTGAACAATGAGATCCTTGGACTGGGAAGGAGACATCACACACCAGGGCCTATCATGGGGGAGGGAGAGGGAGGGATTGCACATTGGGAGTTATACCTGATATGAAATGACAGAGTTGATGGAGTGCTGACGAGTTGATGCGTTTAGCCCATAATAACATAGCACAAGAGTATACATATGTAACAAACCTACTTACGTTGTGCACATGTACCCTAGAACTTAAAGTATAATAATAAAAAATAAATAAATAAAATAAATAAATAAATAAATACATACATAATGACTCATCAAATAGAGACTATCAATAAGTAATAACTATAGAGAAGAACTGAATAAAATTATAGAGTTGAGAAAGCACAATGACTGAAATGACATTTTACTAAATCAGATTAATTACAGGTTGTATATAGCAGCAAGAGAAATCATCAATGAACTGGAAGACAGATTGGTAGGAATTACATCATCTTAAATACAGAGAGATGAAGATGAAGAAAGTCACACAAATCTGTAGACAGTATTACACATATGAACATATTTGTAATGGAGTCCTAGGAGGGCCACAAATGAAAGGGGAGCAAAATAAAAGAAAGAAAACAATTCTAACTTCATTGATTTGAAGTTTTAAAAATTAACCAACAGATCCCACGTAAAATAAATTAATAAATCCCATGTAGAATAACACAAAGAGCTTTGCACACCTAGACACATCACAGTTGAACTAGTGAAAGCCAGAAACAAACAAAAACTCTAGAAAGCAACAGGAGAAAAGTGACTCATCATGTACAGAGAGCAACATCCTAAACTGCTGACTTCCCATTTGAAACAATAGGAAATATTAGGCAGTGAAATGACATATCCTAAGTGCTAGAAGAAAAAAAAACCTGTCAGTCAAGAATTTTATATTAAGTGAAGCTATCTTTCAAAAATGAATATGAAAATAATACATTCCTAGATAAACAAAAGCTGAGGGATTTTATTGTTCGCAGCACTGAAAAGGTGAAAGAAAAGGACATGGTAACCCAACTCCATAAGAAGAAAGGAAGAGCACAGTAAATGGGAAATATGTGAATAAATACAAAACATTAAGTAATTTGTGTTTTCTTTTCTAAATCTATATTCCTAGCAAAAATATATGTACAAACTAGCAAAAAGTAATGTGGAAGAAACGAAGGTATAATGGAGCAAAATTGCTATATTTAACTGTATTTAAGGAGTTTCAGAATAAGATAGATATTGATAAAATGATATATATTGTAATCCCTCGAGCAGCCTCTAAGAAATAACTTTTAAACATGTCATTTAAAATATTGACAGAGAAACTAAAAGGATACACAGAATAGTATTTAATACAAAATAAATGAAAGAAGAGTGAAGAAAGAAAATATTATAAAACTTTTAAAGAAAATGAATAACAAAATGGCAGATGTAAATTCATATATCAATGACATTAAGTGTGAATGGGATAAACACCAATCAATAGACAGATTGTAAAACTAAACAAAAGAGCAGGTCCAATGATATACTGTTTACAAGAGACTACTTTAAATTCAAAGACACAGATTGAAAGTCAAAGGATGTGTGTGTGTGTGTGTGTATGTGTGTGTGTATATACATATGTAGTTTTTGCAAATTGTAATTATAAGAAAAATATAATGGCCATATTAATTTTAAAAATTCCTAGAATACATGAAGCAAATTCTAACAGGATTGTAAGAAGAGATAGATAAATCAAAAAATTATAGTTAGAGATTTTAGTACCTCACTGTCAATAATTGCTAGAACAGCTAGACAGAAAATCAGGAAAGATATAAAAGGCTTGAACAACACTAACTGGACCTAATTCATATTTATAAAACACTTCACCTAACAATAGCAGAATACACATTATTTTCAAGGTCACAAAGGCAAATTTATAGCTTCAAAGGCCTATGTTTGAAAAGAATACTAATCTCAAATCAATAATCTATTTCACTTTGAAAAACTAGAGAAACCCAAAGTAATCAGAAGGAAGGATATAATAAAAGCCAGAGTAAAATCAATGAAATAGAAATCAGAACAACAACAGAGAATCATGACACTTAGATGTGATTCCTTAAAAAAATCAATTAAATAGGTAAAACTTTAGCTTTATAGAACGAGGAAAACAGAAATGACCAAATGACAAATGACAAAAATCAGGAATTACATGGGGAACATCACTGTTAACCTAGAGAAATTAAAATAGTCAAAAAGGAATATCGTAACATGTTAATGTAGACAAATTAGACCACATAGATATTTAATAAAATGGACAAGTGCCTTGAAAGACACAAATTACCAAAACAAACTCAAGAAGAAATAGAAAATCCACAGAGATGTGATAGATTTAAAAAGAAACAGAGTTACAGAAACAAAGTCAAATGCTGTATGTTCTCTTATAAGTGGGAACTAAACAATGACTAAACATGGACATACAAAGTGGAATAATAGACACTGGAGACTATGAAAGATGGGAGGGTGGGTGGAGATGTGAGGACTGAAAAAATTGCCTATTGGGTAGAGTATTCACTCTCTGAGTGATGGGTACACTAAAAGCCCAGACCTTACCACTCTGCAATACATAAATGTAAGAAATCTGCACTTGTACCTCCTAAATATATTTTTTTAATTAAGAAAAGAAGAAACTGAGTTAGTAATTAGTAATTAAAGATCTTTCAACAGAGAAAAGTCCAAGCCTAAATGGTTTCACAGGTGAATTATTTAATATTTACAGAAGAAATAATCCTACTCAAATTCAGAAAATAAAAAAGGAAATACTTTCCAAATCATCCATGAGTCTAATATCTCTCTCAAAATGATGCCATACAAACCTATCACAATAAAACTATAGGTCAATATTCTTTATAAATATAGATGCAACAGCCCTTAATAAATTTTAACAAACACATTTCAGAAACATATAAAATGGATTATACATGATGATCAAGTGGGATTTATCCCAGGGATGCAAGGTTCATTTATCATTCAAAACCAATTAAAGAATTATTGATATTAATAAAGAACACAGAAAATGCAAAATTCAGCACCTATTTATGATAAAAACTCAAAAATCTTATATGGAAAGATCCTCAACCTGCTGAACAGTATTCATGAAAAACTGCAACTAATATCATACTTAACTGTACAAGACAATGTTTTGTTTTAGATCATAAACAAGGCCAGAATGTCTGTTATTAACAAAGAGAAGGTTCTAGCCCATGTATTCAGTAAGGAAAAGCAATTAAAGTCATAGACATTTGAAAAGAAGAAGCAAAACAGTTTTTATTCAAAGGCAATATAATGTTACATATAGAAAATTCTAAGAAATGTACCAAAAACATAATTGAACTAATAAATGTCTTTAAAAATCAAAGTATAAAAGATAAATGTAAAAATCACTTCTATTTGTAGATACTAGCAATGAAAAATTTGCATGTAAAGCTAAGAAAGTTGTTTATTCATAATATAAAAATAACAAAATATTTAAGAATAAATATAACAAAAGAAATATGAGACCTGTATATGGTAAACTACAGAACTTTGGGAGATAAATTAAGAAAGATCTGTGGAGAAAAATTCCATACTCACAGATTGGAAGACTCCATATTAGTAGAGCAGGTCTCCTCAAATTTATCTATAGATTGAACATGAAAGACTTAGTATAGTTAAAGCAATTTTTAGAATGAACAGCATAGGATAACTTATACCTTTCAATTTCAAAACAAACTCTAAAGCTATAGTAATCAAAACAATGTGGTACTGGCTTAAGAATAGGCAAGAAAAAAACCTCAAGTTTATGATCAGTTGATTTTTGACAGAAATGCAAAGACAATTCAATGATGAAAGGATAGTTTATTCAACAAATGGTGCTATAACAATTGAATATTCATCTGCAAAACTGAACTTACACCTTTACCTCACGTCCTGAATATAAATCAGCTAAAAATGTGAAAATGTGTTATAGACCTAAGTGTTAAGAGCTAAAATTATAAAACTTTCAGAGAAACTATACGAAAAAAAGATCAGTGATCTTGGGTTAGGAGAATGTTTCTTAGATAAGACACACAAAGCACATTTCATGGAATAAAAAGGTAACAAATTAGACTTCATAAAAATGAAACTTTTGTTGACATTATTAAAGATAAAATAATAAGTCATGGACAGGGAGAAAATACTTGCAAATCATATCTCTCATTAAGGATTTAATCATAAATATTTAGAAAACTCTTATAACTTATTAATAAGACAATCCAATTGAAAAGTGTCAAAAGGTTTTATCAAAGAAATATTAAAAAGCCAATAAGTTCATTAAAAGATGCTCAATGTTGGTCATTAGAAAAACGTAAATTAAAATTTCAATGAGCTACATAGTCACTAGAATGGCTATAATCAAAAAGCCTGATAATACCAATCGTTGGTAGGAATATGAAGAAACATTAAAGTAGAATGAAATATGTAGAAGATAGCTTGTAAGTTTCATAATAATTAAACACAAAACCTATCATATGATCCATGGTATTAGGCCGTTCTTGCATTGCTACGAGAAAATACCTGAGACTGAATAATTTATAGAGAAAAGAGGTTTAATTGGCTCACGGTTCTGTAGGCTTTATAGGAAACATGATGCTGACCATCTGTTTGACTTCTAGGGAGGCCTCAGGAAGCTTACAATAATGGTGGAAGGCAATGGCAGAGCAGATATGTTATATGATCATAACAGGAACAAGAGAGAACAAGGAGGGAGGTACCAGATACTTTTAAACAACCAGATCTCACAAGAACTCACTCACTATCATAAGAACAGCACCAGGGGGGTGGTGCTAGACCATTCATGAAAAATCTACCCCCATCATTCAATTACCTCACACCGGGCCCCATCTCCAACATTAAGGACTACAATTGAACATGAAATGTGGTGGAGACACAGATCCAAGCCATATCACGCATCAATTCCATGAATCAATATCTACCCGAAGAAAGTGACAACTTTTGTCCAAGACTTGAATGTGAACAATAACTGCATTCTTCATAATAAACTAGAAACCTCTAAATGCCTGTCAAAGTAGATAAATGCAATGTGGTATATTCTTACAATGGAATACTATTCTGTAATACAAAAGAATGGACTACTGAAACTTGAATGAACCTCAAAACATTAAGCTAAGTGAGAAAAGCCAGACACAGAAGACTATATATTATATAATCCTGTTTACATGCAATTTCCAGAAAAGGCAAACTATGGAGAAGGAAAGCAGACCAGTGCTTGCCTAAGCCTGGGGTGATCATGTGAATTGACACCAGAGAGATGTAAAGGAACACTATGGTGTCATGAAAATGTTCTAATATAAAATTGTGGTGATGGTTGTACAATTGTTTAAATATACTAAAAATGATTAAATTTGTACACTTACAAGAGGTGTATTTTATGTACACATACCTCAAAAAAGCTGTGTAAAAAATGAAATAGGTTTTTGAAAGATGACAACACTTCAGCATTCTCATTCATGATCAGAGCATTTGAAATACAACTTTTTAAATTCACCCCAAAGGTATAATATCTAAGTAGGTCCTACTTTGAGATATCTTGTTTAAAATATATTTTCTCACTTCCTGCTCTATGAGAGTTCAGTACCTACAACAATAATGAAAACATATTTCTTATATTATAATTAGATGATTTTTTAAAATTAGTTAAAGCTGATCAGATATTTATTTTACTTGATATTACACATCTGTGAAGTTAAAAGTTAATTACTTTTTTAAAGAGTAATTGAGTCTAATACACAGGGCCTCAATATTTTCTTAGAAAATTATTTCTTCATCATCTTTTAGAAATATTTCATGGTAATGACACAAATAAAACATTGAACAAAAATTTATTTCATAATTTCATCCGAATAATTTTTTCCAACTTCAATTGTGGTAGAACATCACATAAAATTGACCGTCTTACCTATTTTTAAGTATACAGGTCAGTGGCATTAAGTATATTCACACTGCTGTGCTATATAAATCACCATCAATCCACAGACCTCTTTTCATCTTGCAAAACTGAAACTCTATACCTATTAAATTCCATATGCCTTTTCTCCTAGCCCCTGGCAACCACCTATTTACTATCTCTATAAGTTTGACTGCTCTAAGTATCTCATTTAAATGAAATTTTACAGGATTTTTTCCTTTTGTGATTGGTTTATTTTACTTAGCATAATGTCAAGGTTCATCCATGGTGTAACACATGTCAGAATTGCCTTCTTTTTTAGGGTTGAATAATATTCAACTGCATATATATGCGCATAATTTTATTATTCAATGGTTTGCATTTGACACTTTGGTTGTCTCCATCTTTTGACTATTATAAATAACATGCTATGCACATAAGTGTAAACATTTTTTTCCAGTCCCAACTTTCATTTTTGCTGACTATATACCCAAAAGTGGCATATCTGGATCATATGATAATTATATTTTTAACTTCTTGAGGAACTGCCATACTGTTTTCCACAGCAACTGCACCATTATATTCTCACCGACAGTACTTGAGGGTTCCAATTCCTCCACATCCTCACCACCTGATTTGGGGATTAGGGCTTTGCTTAGTTTGCATACTGTTGACCAAACTGTATGTTTATGATCTAATAGAATAGAATTAACAGAACCCATTACTCACAGTTAGAATGGTGTATTAGGCTCACACTTCCTCCAAGTATCTCTTTGTGGTCTGCCATCCACCTGCTTAGAAACAGTATACTGAAGCAATATTTCACCTAGAAAAATTTAAACTCAAAGTTAGATCAAACTAGAAAGACTTTTGAACCAAACTAAACACAAATCCAATACTTAATGCTTTAATCATGAACTACATCTTATCCCATATACAAATCAGAACTAAATTCATGCATTAAAAAAAAATGGTTAAAGAAAACTCTGAAGCATTGAACTATGTTTCCAAAACAAATATAAACTTTAATGTATCACTTGGTTCAAGTCTCATTAAGTCTCATTAAGAGACTTGAACCAAGTGATAGAAGTTTGTTGAATGAAGATAATATTGGCATTTGGAGTTCCTGCTGCAAAACTGCATATTCTGTGCCATTCAAGCCTAGAGTTACAGGAATTAGTGTGATTTCAGGTTTTTACTGATTATAGAGCATTTCCATCTAATACCTGGGATTCTCAGTAAACATCCATTTTCTCTGGAAGCTAGTTTCCCTGTATCATTTCAATTGATCTTTAGCTTTCTTACAAATAACGTCTTCAATTAATTCTTGAGAGTTCATGGTTTTTGTTTTTTTTTTTTTTTTTTTTTTTCCTGTCCTCTGTATGTTTAACATTTTCACATTTTTAAACACAGGTATTTAGTTTTGGGTGTCAGGCAACAGATTAATTTTAATTCATGTCACCACCAATTGTTCTGTCAATCCATGGTCAAACAAAAATTAACAATAAGATTGATTCTGATACTTGATTAACAGGTCTCTCCTTCATGAGTAAGGCAACCATCAACAGCAGAGCCACTTTAGAGTCTCCTGGGAAAGTGTGAACATGACAGTAAACAGCCTACATCAAAGACATTTCAATTCAGCAACAAGCCTTTCTGTTTCGGGTAAGTGATACACACTCAAACAAAACATTAATCAGAAGACCTATTTCATCTCCCTGGGGAATATGACTAAGTCTACTCTCTAAGTGTGATTTTGAACAAGAAAAGAGTTCCTTTGAGGAGATATAGAGGCTGAGATAAGCATCTTAAATATAATACGGATTTCATGGTAATAAAAAGAGTCTTGCTGCAAGTTAATATTCTAACATTGTAAAATTTTAACTCATTCTTCTGATTAGGCTCATCAACTTGGGGCCTCTATTTGTGCTCCTCTCTAGCTAGGTGGTTTCAGTTAACATAAACTTGAGAATGGTAGAGAATATGGCACTTACATTGTCTACATAAGGACTGTTTGACCTGTTTGAGTGTAGAAGTTTCTTTACTCATTTGTTTTCTATTATATCTTAAAATATGAAATAAAAAGGAGAGACTAGCAACAAAGTCTGGAAGTGGAACATGCAAAGAGGACGATATTTATCTTCCAGAAGGAGAGGGCCACTGTTGTGGAAATTTTTACCCACACCATACTTTTGTTTGAAAATGTCACTTGTTTGTTAGAGTATCCACAGAAGCCACATCTAATTGATAGATAATGGTCCTTTGGTCTGTATTTTCATCCTTATTTTTATTCTTGTAGAAAACAATGAATTCAATTCACTCTGACTCTCATCCTACATTTATTCCTTTGCTGTTATCGCTGAATCTCAAAATCTTCATGTACAACATAGGGTCTAAGAAGGATCTGTAGTGTTATGATTTGACCATATCCTTTCTTGACTCTCATACAAAAGCTGAGGAAAAAAGAATGTCATTTAGAGGGGCTGTGTTTTTCCTGGACCATCTTGTACAAAGAATCCAGTTTCTGCTGAAATTCTGATAACCCTTGAAAAAGCTAAAGCCTGTAACCCAAGTTAATTTTCTTGCTTTGCTAAGAATGATAACCTTGTCATAAATGCTATTTAAACTTTTAATATTTGAGCTAAAGTAGCACATAGGAGGTAGATTTTTTAAAAAGAATGAAATGTTATCTTTTTTTGTAACTGGAAAGTGAATGAGCATATTTTGTTCTAAATCTTAAAACAGATTTAAATCTGATGTTGATCAAATATGGAAACACTAGTAAGTTGCCTTTGGAAATCGTGTGTTCACAGAAACACAATAATGAAAGGCGTCTTACAAGAACATAACACCATCTTTTACAAAGCCAATACATCCGTTATTTTTATTTCTTACAAAAATCTTTTTGGGAAGTGAAACTTCATTTTCTCTCAGTGATTATATTGTCTTCCCTTATAACTATTTTCATAATGAAGGTGCTGGTTTCATCCTATGGCAGAGTCTTTTATTGAGGATATACTTTGCCTAATGCTCTCTCTTTTTGCAACCAAAGACATGATCAAAAAACAAGATAAATTTATTTTTGTTTGTTCTGTTGCAATGAAAAGGGCTTTAGGAAAGAAAAAAATAATAATCTCTTCAATTTTTGCTTCCAAGGAAGGTAGACAGGCTCGATGCTCATGAATGACCTTTACTCCATTAGTGTGTTGTATATATCAGATGTATTTTACTTACTTTCAATACAGGTGTGAATTAACATTTTTATTGCATTCTTAGTGATGAATCAAGATAACATTTTTTTTCCTTAATCTTGTTTACCTTTGGCATACTAGGAAACTGACTACTGAAGTCTAGTATATGACATTTTTCTTTTATGAACAATCTAAGCTTCTAAACATACAGATTTTGATGATTATTATTATTCTTGTTACTTGCTGATCTCAAATAGATCAAGAAAGTGATGATTCCTTATATTCAGAGCTAGCCAGACCACTCCTTAGAATGTAGTGGTCAAATTTAATTTTCACAACTGAACATTTCTGAAGAGTTTTTATATACTTTTTTAATATATGAGTTTCATATACTTTTTAAAAATAAGTTTTAAATAATTTACAAAAAATCAGGGGAAGATATAAAGGTTTTGTTAATTCCAGTTGAAGAAAACATTGAGTAATCTGCATGTTTTAATTTGGCAAGTAGACACCTAAGGTAGAATTAATTGTCTTTTTACCATCACAAAACAACTGATCAAATGTCTCTACCATGAGATATAATTTAGCTAAATCAATCACGTCACTGAATTTGGTTAGTCAAAATGGTTAATCGGGTAACTCTATATAGATATTCCTAAAATGGTTTTAAAAAATGAAAAGAAGTAAGATTACTATTTATACTGAAAAGAAGTGTGGGAGATTAAGTTTACTGCAATAGTATGGGGGAATTAAATAGTTTATTCAAGATTACACTAAGTATTCGGTCACACTTTCTTTTTATGCTCAACTCTTAACACTATAAATCTTCACCTCATTAGACTTTAGACACATTTTTTTCTGCTATGATTTTCTTTCTAATTATTTCTGGAACCTCCTGGGGCATGTTTATAAATTCATACCCATTGCACTATGGATCCTCATCCTGCTTTCTGGCTCTGGACTCCAGGATCCTGTGAAATGTCTTGGCCACCATGAATTGATACACTGCAGGCTGCTTCTCTCCTGTATTGTTTTGTTCTAAACATGGGTCAGGCCTTAATGCTAATCGCCTGCAGACCACATTAAGGGGGTGGTAACATTTCGTAAGACTTTTTTGTTTTTGTAGAATTTAACACATGAAAAGATAGGAACTACCAGAGGAGAATAACAACAAGACTTCACATTGCCCTTTATTGTGTAAGTATCTGACGTTCCTCTCTGATATGTGACCTCTAACTAAGAAGAGCTTCTCCCCAAGTCCCAGCAACAGTGGAGCATGTCCACTTCTAGCCCTGAGCCTACCCAAACCCTAAGACTCGGAAGATTTTTTTTTTTTTTTTTTGCCTCATCTCTGGCTAAGGTCACCACTACACATTATTGGGTTGATTGGTTCTCTAGATGTTTTAAAGTAGATATTTATCTCCATTTCTTTCTGGTGAAATCAAACCTTACCCACAGATTCTGTGACCTCAAAATAAATGAAACAATTGTCAGACATCAGCATATACTGCAAAGTTTAGGTTGTTCAGACTTACATAATGCCAGACCCGAATCCAAAATTGGATAGTGCTAAGGTCGGCCCGTTTCAAGGTACTTCTTACCCAAGTTCGCTTTGCTTGTGAACAAGAGTATTTATAACGAAAAAGAAGAATGTCTCATCTGTTTGTTCAACCCCTTGATCAAAATCACATAAAACGGGTATTTATATAATCAACTCTTCCCATTACTGTTAAGACCAAAATATTCATTATAGTATATTGATATGTACACAGGTCTAGGAAAGACTTAGTTTTGATAGACAGTCTTACACAGTCTTAGCCTATACAAAAATTAAAAAAAAAGTCCTAAGTAAATTATAGTATCAAGTGTTCCTGGCTCTTAGGAAATGGTACGCATTCAACTCTCATCTAATGTCATCTAATGTGCTTCTTTACATTTTTATAGGGAAATACAGACAGTAAGAGCAAGATAAATTAATTTTCTTTAATATAAAATCGAAAGAAATATCAATGTAACCATTCTAATATTTCAATGTTTCCTAAACAATTTTTTTTTTGCCCCATCTAAGCCACAGAAATAAGAAAAAAATAGAACAGAATGAACAATACTTAATTCAATAGCATTTGAAGCAAGTTATAAAAATATATTGCTATTGGAACAGTCTGTAGTATTGATGAAAGTGTATATTAGTATGACATTTCTCTGGGGAATTTTGACAATATAAAAATTAGCTTTAAAAAGTGTACATCTTTAAAACAGAAATTCTACTTGAAAATAATTTTAAACAGGTAAACATATGAAAACTATATGTAAGTATGTACTGCAATTGATAGCACTTTTTGACAGCCATATAGAAATTGAAGTAATCTAAATATTCAACAATAGAGCAATGGCTTTATAGATTATGGTGCCTCCACCTTTTAATGTTATATGTATTTTAAAATTATCTTTTCAAAAAAGATTAAATGCTACCCTGTCTTCCACAATGGCTAAACTAATATACACTCAAAAACCTAAACAGAAATACTATTCAACTCATCAATCCATTGCTGGGTGTATACCCAAAGGAATATAAAACTCACACCTGCAATCCTAGCACTTGAGACGGAGATGGGTGGACCACGAGGTCAAGAGATCGAGACCATCCTAGCACACATGGTGAAACCCTGTCTCTACTGAAATACAAAAATTAGCAGAGCGTGGTGGTAATTGCGTGTAGTCCCAGCAACTCAGGAGGCTGAGGCAGGGTTCAATCACTTGAACCCAGGCGGTAGAAGTTGCAGTGAGCTGAGATTGTGGCACTGCACTCCAGCCTGGTGACAGAGCAACACTATCCCCCCCAAAATAATAATTATTCTATTATAAAGACACATGCACATGTGTGTTCATTACAGCACTAGTCACAATAGTAAAGACATGAAATAAATGTAAATGTAAATGTCTATCAATGATAGACCGGATAAAGAAAATGTGGTACCTATACACCATGGAATACTATGCAGCCATAAATAAGAACAAGATCATGCCCTTTGCAGGGACATGAATGGAGCTGGAGGCAATTATCTAAGGATTATTATTTATTTTGCTATTATTATATAAATGTTTTATATATGTTATATGTATTTTATACAATATTGTATATTATATATTTTCATTAACTTTAAAACATGTAATTTTACTGTATTTACTTTGTTAATTCATTTCTAGTTCTTTCAATTTCCAAACATAAAAATGCAAACTAGTATTCCATTACTAGTTTGCAGCCATAAAAAAGGATGAGTTTGTGTCCTTTGTAGGGACACGGATGCAGCTGGAAACCATCATTCTTAGCAAACTATCACAAGAACAGAAAACCAAACACCGCATGTTCTCACTCATAGGTGGGAACTGAACAATGAGATCGCTTGGACTCGGGAAGGGGAACATCACACACCAGGGCCTATCATGGGGAGGGGGGACGTGGGAGGGATTGCATTGGGAGTTATACCTGATGTAAATGACGAGTTGATGGGTGCTGACGAGTTGATGGGTGCAGCACAGCAACATGGCACAAGTATACATATGTAACAAACCTGCACGTTATGCACATGTACCCTAGAACTTAAAGTATAATAATAAAAAAAAAAAAATGCAAACTAATGCAGGAACAGAAAACCAAATACATTTTCCTACTTGTAAGTGGGAGCCAAATGATGAGAACACAAAAACACTTAGAGGGGAACAGCACACACTGGGACCTTTCAGAGGGTGAAAGGTGGGAGGAGGGAGAGGATCAGGAAAAAAACAACTAATAGGTACCTGGGTGATGAAATAATCTGTACAACAAGCCCCCATGACACAAGTTTACCTATGTAACAAACTTGTAAATGTACCCCTGAACTTAGAATAAAAGTTTAAAAAAAGATATTTGATATCTTGAGTAATGCTTACATAACACTATACATTGAAACACCAAATATAAAATTATGTAAGTGGACGGGTATGCTCAGAAAATTATAAAAACATAGTTAGAAGTAGCTATATCTGTATGGTAGAATTTGAGATTTTTGTTTCTTCTTTGTAAGTTTTTATATTTTGATAACAAACATGTATTACTAAGTTTTATGATCAGAAAAAATATTTTAAAAATCTTCTCTACTAAATATAACAGTAAACAAGTAATTTTACCTGTGATAACATAAATATCATACATAAGGAATCCTGAGAAACTGTTTTTAAGACCTATATCTGAATTGTAGGTAAGACAAGTCAGGGTAGAGATTACTACAAAGTTGAAAAATTTTGTGTAAAAATATGGAAAAAGGGCAGGCAGGAAATCTAAAACTAAATACAAAACAATAACAATACACACAAAATGATGACAACTTCTATTAAATATAAACCTTCAAAAAGATGAATCTTTAATTCAGAGGAAAAAAAATTACAACTTCAAAGCAAATACTGAAAACTTTTCCTAGCAGAATAAAAGGTATTAATAGGAGAATATATATATATATATATATATATGAAAACAAAATAGATTCAGAGGTACATATGCTGATTTGTTATACGGGTAAATTCATGTCATAGGTGTGCTGTACAAATTTATTTTGCTATTATTATATATTTTGCAATTATTTATTTTGCTATTATTATATAAATGTTTTATATGTGTTATATTATATACAATATTGTGTATTATATATTTTTGTTAACTTTAAAACATGTAATTTTACTGTATTTACTTTGTTAATTCATTTCTAGTTCTTTCAATTTCCAAACATAAAAATGTTTAATTTGCAATATTGTTTTTAATTCTTAATTTAATAACATTGTGACGTTCTGTATGTTACTGTGTCCTTAACATATATATATACACACATATATAGAGAGAGACCTGAATTAAAGCAGAAGCAGTAGAGTTGGAGGAAAGAGGACATATTTAAAACTCAGAGAAGAAGAGTCAATAATTTAGAAGTTGATTGAATATGAAAGGTAAATGTAACAAAATAAACTGAAATTAATGCTTGGTCTCTATCCAAGGTGACTGAAGATGGTATATTAGTCAGCTTGGGCTGCCATACAAAAATACCAGATTGAATGCCTTAAACAACAGAAATTTTTTTATCAAGTTTTGAGGCCAGGAGTTTAAGACCAAGGTTTTTTTCTGAGACCAATTCTTTTGGTTTGTAGATGGCTGCCACTTGTACAATCACATGACCTCCTCTTTGTGGCCATGCAGGGAGAAAGAGACAGCACGGTCTCTCATATCTCTTTTCATAAGTGATATATCTCATATCACTATCATGAAAACCTCATCCTTTTGACTTCATGGAACCCAATAGCATCTCAAAGGCTCCATCTCTAAATGCCATCTCTAAATACCATCACCTTGAGCATTTAGGGCCTCAACATACAAATTAAGGGGAGACATGACTCTGCCCATAGCAGATGACAATGTGAAAACTGTAGAGAAATGAAGGAGAAAGGCAAGTTTGCCCAGGAAGGATGAGGGAAAGATTGAAGAGTATAATTTTAATTTTAGATATGATGATTAATTTCAAGTGCCTTTAGGATGCAGGTGAAGATTTCCAGCAGATCCTTGGTTATATAAGTATAATGCTTTCAGAAGGGTGGGAATTGATTAGACAGTCATTTATTTGTTGCTGATAAACCTATAGAGGAGTAGAGCATGTGAAAGAATGACAGTCACTGAGGGGTCTCTTGGAAACACTGAAACATGGCCATATAGGAGTACAGAGTGAAGGAGACTGAGTATGGGCAGAAGGATGGGAAGAGAAGCTGAAAACTCTGTTGTCATAGAAACAAGGGATGTGATTGTCGTCATCCACAGAAGGGTCAAATAAAAATTCTACCCATTAAATACAGGCATTAGGATTTCACTGGAGAACTTGTTTTTGTGACAATGCCTCCATCTTGCACCAAGTTTCAGTAGCTCTGCCTATTTCCCGTTCGCTATGCCTAAGAACAAACTTGAATAATTAGCCTGCTACATTAGTTCTGGTGCTTCAGAGAAGGACCCTGTTTTGCTCTCATTAGTTAGCCCAGATAGTAGAGTCCCATGCAAAATCTGTACCTTCTCAGATGCCATCTGTGACCCATGCTTGGTTCTTGCTGACACCTTCTTGAGCAAGGCCTCTTAGAGCATACGCTTCAGATGCCTGCCCCCATTTCTCTGTATATATCCAATTGCGCAGGTCCTGCTCTGCTATGGCTGATGTGTCCAACTGTTCATGGAGATCCAAAGTCTCCTACTTGGATGCTTTGTATATTTGATGTATTTTGTTTTATGATATGCTCCTTAATTCCTCTGCTCCCTATAGCTTTTGGAGAACATTCTTTGAACAGAGACTCCTGATTTTTCAGAATTGCTTTTCTAAGGAAATTGTTGCTAGTGTTTGCAAGTCCAACTTTACTTTTTTAAAAAACCAAAAAGAGAAAAACAGATAAAAGAACCCACTTAAGCCCAGAGGAAGCATTCTGGGAAGAGACATCGGCTGCCCTGTGACTGTGCATTTTAAACGGGCGCCTCTCCTCATGATGAGAATTACCTTGGCCCGGGCTGAGCATTCCCAGTGGGCTCTTTCCACTTAAGCTTTTTATTAAAAAAGTAAATTGGGATTATTGTATTCCCTTACTTTACTTTGGAAGCAGAAATTCTAAATTAATTGTGGTCTAAACTGATAGCAAACAGAGAGGTTCTGATAGCAGTCTGGTGGCCTCTTGTTTAGCCAGCAGAGAGTTCGGTTATTGCTGCTGGGAATGGCTTGGCTGAGATGTTTTTAATTTACATTTTTTTTTCCTTCCCTCTAACAAAGGATTGAATTATGACTTACCAGAAAATCCCCGGTGTCATGGAGAGAGAGATATTGACTAACTTCCTCTAACTTGATTTCAGCTATTTGTTTGGAGCTGGGTTGTAAGTTGCAGGGGGTGGCACTCTGAAGTATTTTTGTATTCAGGGGAGCACTGTCCAGAAAATGTTTTTAGTTTCCTTCAGGAGTCATCACTTCAGCACAGTGGTAGTGTTGTAAAAGATAAGAAAGGCATTTCTATACTGATTGATTGTGTGGCATTATTGCAATGACCACACTGGTAGGAGAAGTCACGGCTGTTAGGTCAAGAACTTCCCTAGCCCTTCTGAACCTGCCTCTACCTTGGCAAGGGAAATCCCAAATGTCAGCCTAAGTAGCCACCACCTGCCAAGGACTCAATCCCCAATGGAAGGGACAGAATTGTGAACAGTCATCTCTGTGGCGTAACAGTAGCTTTTTGCCTGCTATGGAGTGGGGATGGTAAAAATGTGGATGTTGCAGAACATAATTACTGGCCTGGAAATTTTCCTTCTGTGGGCAGATGGTATGATCAAGAGCAAAGACAGACATGTCCTTCCACAAACCAAGGGCGATGGTTACACAATAGTCTTAGGTAACAGCCATTATAATAGACAGCTTTAAGTAAAAGTCAGTGATGTATGTTAAAAGAGCTTCCTTGAATCCAGACAGCTCAAGTGAAACACCTTTTGAGGACATTGGGCTCAAATCTCACTACAAACATACTGCGTGAAACAGAGTAGATGTATCAGGTTTGCCTATGTCCTAAAACAACTGAATTCTAGACATCCCCATATTTCAGAGGGAGAGTTTAAAAAGAAAGAAAACAGCACCCAAATTGAGAGCAGAACTTGGGCATAATGACCTTGGAATAACATTTATTCTGTGCCTCCAGTTTTCTGAAAACAGCTTTCAACTGCAAAAATATTTTTTGAAGTTGCCTATTAGAGAAATCTGTCCTGAAGCTTATATTACAGTTTCATTATTGCTGTAATGCCAACCGGTATATGGTATCTCAAGGTACATGTTTGTTTATATCAATCTCATGTACAACTGCTATACTCCCCAGCCCTTATTCAAAAATAAAGCATTTTCCTGAGGATTAGATGAGACATGCTGTGGAGCTCAATTAATAATCTTTTTTCTAAATACAAAATGTTTTTTTTTTCAAGCACTAAGCCAAGTAACACATGGAAAATAACCTTTTATGTTTTGTAGAAAACAGTTCCCATTTGGTAATGCACACTGCAAGTTGAAAGATGGCATTCTGGCTCTTCCAATTGCTTCAAAAAGACACCCTATTTCCTATTTATTGTTTCTGTTTGGCAAAGCTCAGATTCCTAAAAGAAAGAGGAAGATAATTTCCTAAAGAAATTGAATTTTCTTTCTGACTAATTAAGGCCTTCAGAGTCCAATATTTAGAAAAAAATTAACCACAAGCTTATAGAACAGGAAGATTAAGAAGAATTCTTTTAATCTCACACAATTTAAGCCTAAAAGACAACTAAAAATTGTTTCTTTCCCCCAAATTGTTTAGATTACATGGTACAGAAAACAGGTTTTCTCTTAGAATTTCCTCCTAGGTTTGGTTGGACATATTGGTAGACAAAGATTACCCTTGAGAAATAATGAGAGCCCTTTTATATTGGAAACCCAATAATTGATTTGCAAACAAATGGCAAAGCATTGAAAATCACTGCTCTGTATGTCCCAAGAATAAGAGTAAAACCAATGAAGGGGCAGTTGTTCTTGCTCTAGTCCTAAGTGAAAGAGGCATAAGCAAAAGTAGAGATGAGGGACACAAGTCAGCCATGCAACAAATGCCACACAAGTGATGCAACCTTGGGGCCAGGAAGTGTTGATAAGTACATACCTGTGTCATACTGATATCACTGAATAATTGTTGTCAACTATGTACATTTAAAAAGATACCTATAATCATAGCCATGTTTCATGTGAATCTTTTTTAATGAATTGAGTGTCCTATATTCTTTGTTTTCTTATAAAGTATTCAAATGAGGCTATCTCAACACAAAATAGCTATTCCCAAGGCTAAAGAGGGAAGCAGATTTTAGGAAAGAAAGTACAATTCTTAGAAGCAGTCTGATTTCCTCAAATTTAGTGCCTTTCTGACATCCATATGGGAAAAACTAGTGGTCATGTTGTATTTTGTTTTAATAGTGTTTTACCTAATGATACAGATTCTTTGGGCCTTTCATACATAAATGACAAGAGAGGAAATGGCTGTCATTCATCCTGAAATATGAAGAGAAGGTGAATGGTCAAGGTCACATATCACTTGGAGATGAAGATGTGCACCGGGGTCTATGCAGCCCCTTTGCCTGTGCTGTCATTCTTCGGAACTGGAAAGGATGCCTTCCTCTTCATTCTTCTCAATCTACAACGTGGACTGAGTCCCTGGTTCTCACTCTCAATCCTCCTGTCCCTTCCAATCTTTATTTTGGGTGCCGAGCCATGACCTTATATTATTGATGACATTTTAAAGATTAAATTTCTGGATAATGTGCCAGTTCCAACTGATCATGACATCCTCAGGAGCAGGATCATTGGGCCTGGAGAGCAGGAAGGGGTAGAGGGAGTTTCTGCCTGTGAATGTGACCTTCTAAGGAAAAGTGAGCCTGATAAAGGAGGAAGGTCTTTTCAAAATGTAGTCAAAATATTATCAAACCACCACACTTAAATTCACACTACAATATATCTGTGACTGAGTGACTATCTAACTGCCTGCAAATGGTTTCTCTTCCAAGAAGCAGGTAATGAGAATTTTATTTTAGAAATTCTCTATTTCAAACAGAATTCTGTAGGAGGTGCAGGCCTCTTTATACATTATTAAATCTCTCACTGAGGATTTTTTCCCCTGAAATCCGACCTAAGGTTTTCATTGGAAACTCTTGAATTCTCAGTTGATACGGAATGCTTAGTAACTTAGGTGAGCTGCATCACTCTAAATTAGATTTCATGTTCCTAGTACTGAAGTGTATTTCCAACATCTGCAAATGAATCTGGGACCTCCTGTTCTTTGTCTTCAACTCCAGGTGTGCCCAAGCTTCATTTTGCAACATGTAACAGGTTTCCTTTGTTTCCAGTAGAGAAAGAAGAAAGTTAGAAACCCCCTTTTTTGCCACTTCATGATTCCAGCTGGGCTATACAAGGAACTTAAAGAAGCTTGTGAACTGTTCTTGCTCCATCATGTCCTTCGATGTCCCAGCTTACACTTACTCTTTAGGGAATGTACTACCAGTTGCCTAAATGCAGTAGGAGAACTAAATAGGGATTTTAATAAATAAGGAAAACAGATGGAGGCTAGAAGCTCTTGCAAAGTTAAAAGAATTGTGTGCTTAATAGACTAATGTTTAATCGCAGTAATAGCTGCCAAGCCACCACATAACTCACCAGTATGCATGAACTGTAGCAGTAAGAGAGTGACTGCTTTCAGTCTCAAGGACTTTCCTAAAAATTCAAGGTTGTAAGAACCTAACCTAGAGAATAATTACTTGTCCAGACGTGATAACAGACTCTGGCAGAACAAAAATGACAGCTTGATTCACAGACAAATATAAGTCGGTCTTGGATGTCTGGCTTCCATTTTTCTGTGGAGAGATAGATGTCTTTAAAAAGCCTCAGCAGTGAACATCCTGTCAGTTAAAAAGGTCAGACACTGAAGTGTATCAGAAGAGATGATGCTGCACAGACCATTGAGAGAAAAGAAAATGATTTCATTATCCTCGTTCATCTGCTATAGATTAATTCAGTTCCCATCATCGTAGCAATTAAGGTATTTTTGTAGTCCTGTCCTGACCTAGTTGAGGTGGAACAAGGTAATAAAAAGAGGCATCAAGGAGAAGGCTACTACAGCTGTTAATACACCTTCTGAACAAGTGCTGTTAGAGAGTTTGGGGTTGATCCATTCAAAGGCAATCCACTAAGAGACACACACACACACACACACACACACACACAAGCACGCAAATCCCCTAGAAACATTTTCCTATATATTAGAGAGTAAAATTTGCATCTTGTATACCCAGTGAACTATACCAGTGCTTGAAAACAATCACGTAAAAGACATTTTTCTATTCACAGTATATAAGTGGATGGAACACTTATATAAGTGAATGGGGAAATAGAAGAATGCTGGGAGGATTGCTGTCCTCCAGGTCGAATAGGGGGCTTATTTTTATTTATTTATTTATTTATTTATTTATTTGCCAACCTGAGCTCTCAGTAGTTTGAGTGCAGCATCCAGAAAGAGGACATAACAGATCCTCCTAAACTAGCTCCTTCTAATTTTCTATTTGCTCAGTCACTCTAGTTTAAAACCTTTGTCATCATGTTTAGCCACTCTTCTAGCACTCCTTATACTATTTGCCAATTTATATTCCTTCCACTTCCTTCTATTCATTGTGCCTTCACAAGGTCATCTCTCTCCCCTTCTTTCCACTCCCACTTACACAGTCCTCACAGAAGCACTCATTACTCCTCACTTGGACAACAATAATAGCTTTCTAACTGACTCCCCACCTATCCTTTTCAAACTCTAACGTATTCTACTCTCAACCAACATATTAATCTTTCTAAACCTTATCTTTAATCGTGTCACCCCTTTGCTTGAAAATATCAAATGACTTTCCAGTGACTACTAAATGAAATGCTAAGTTATCACCCTAGCCCCCAAGGCTCCCCAAAGCAAGCAGCAGCCAACCATTGGTGCCTTATTTCCTATTAGTATTTTATGCCCCCATACTCTGATCTATCCAGCCCGTGAGCTGCTTCTTAGCTACATCTCCGCAACAGTTCCATTTATACTTCTGCTCATTCTTTTCCTCATTCTTGGAATGCCCTTTCCCTCACTTTAGCTTGGAATTCATTCCATCCTCCAAGGTCAGTCATTCCTTCAGGTAGCATTTCTTGACTTCACCCTACTGAACATAATTCTCCATTAAGGTACTAATTATAACCTTATAGAACAGTTAAAAGATTGAAGGGATTTGAAGTTAGAGCTATTTAAACCTGTCTCTTTTGAATGGGGCAAGATATTTAAACTTTCAAAAACAAAAGTTTACATAATAAAAGTCAGCAAAATTTAGTAACAGCCAACTCCATGCTTGAAATGCATCAATGAACAAAGAAAAGCCTTACAATTAGAGGGAGGAAACAGACACCTAGACATTTCAAAATATACAAAGTAAATAATAAGTAAATTACATAGCATACTATAAGTTGGTAAGTGTGATTTTAAAAAATAGAGTAAAGGGGATGAGGGAGTCAGGACAGGTTGTAGTTCTAACTTTGGTTGATAGGCCTCATTACAAAGGCAGTATTTAAGAAAAGACCTAAAGGAGGTAAAGGAGTTTGTCATATATCTACCTGGGGAACATGCAACCTCAGCAAAGGAAATTTCATCCTATACAAAGGCCCTGAGGCCTGTGCTGTTCAATAAAGAGCAAAGAGTCAGGTATGTCTGGAATAGAATGAGCAAGGAAGAAAGAGAAGATGAGGTCAGAGAAACAATGAGGACAGAGGGAAGAGCTTGGAAGGCTTTCAGTTCATTGTAGGACTCCACAAGGTCCTACATTGTAGGACTCCATTCAGTAAAACAGGAGAAACTGCAGGTTTTTCACACATCCTGAGTAAAGGAGTGACATAATCTGACTTACATTTTGAAAGGATCATTCTGATTGCTCTGTCGAGATTACACTGTGAGCAGGCAAAGATAGAATCAAGGGTAACTATTAGGAAAGTACATTATGTGAATCTTGTAAGAGATGATGATAGCTTAGGTTAAAGTGATAGTAATAAAAGTAATGGGAAGTGTTCAAAATATGGCTATGTTTTCAAGGTAGAGCCAATGAGATTTTCTTGTAGTTTAAATGTGGAATGAAAATAAAGGAAAGAGTCAAGAATAACTAAGATTTTTGGCTAAACAACCTACAGTGGAGTCAGATCAATTGAGATGGGGAAGATTGTGTGTTAAACCATTTGGGGAGAAGGGCAAATATCCAAGGTTCACTTTTGAACATACTTTGAGTTTGAGATTTCTACTAGGTATCCAAGTTGAAAAATTGAGCAGGCAGTTGGATGAATCCAACTATAAAATGGGGATAATAAATCTTAGAATAATGAACAGAGTTGACTTGAAGATAAAATATGATAAAATTGATAAAAGATAAAATGTGATATATGTGCAAATTTCATTTTTGTTTATGCTATACTGCATGTTATTTTATTATTATTGAGTTTGTGTATGTGGTATGTATGTATTTGTGTTTATTATGTATTCTATATCATCTGGATGCCAAAGCTATAATGTTTACTTTTCCATTTAAAAAAAAATATTAGCTATCTCTTGTTACAAATGAATGCATCTTCATTGTAGAAGATACACTTCACTCAAAGTAAAAACTGTTAACATTTCAAAGTATATTATTCTTGAACTTTACTTAATTTTTGGAGGATTTTTACTTTTGGGGCATCACCCCCATAATTGTATTCTTTGAATTGATGTGTTTAAAAATATTCATTTCAATTAAAATATGTGTCTCAGGTTCTCAAAATATAAGCTACTTAAAAGAGACATGGAAAACTCTTTGCTTTCTTGACTGCTTTACAACTTCCTCCATTTCCTTGGGTGGTGTTAAGTTTAGCCAAAAGCTGCCTTCTTACATATTTTAAGCTTAGCCTAAAGGTTTTTCCATATCTAGTGCTCTGTAACCTAACTGGATATGTAAACATGCTGTAATCCACTCTTTTACCAATCACTGAGTTTCAGCCAATCAAAGGCAGACAAACGTTGAAACCATGTTCAAATAAGACAAACACTGAGCTGTGACCAATCCAGCTGTTCTCTGTAGCTCACTTCCGTTTTCTGTACATCACTCTTCTTTTTCAGTTCATAAATTTTCTTTGACCACACAGCACAGCCAAAGTCTCTCTAAACCTATTCTGGTTTGGGCGCTGCCTGATTTGTGAATCGTTCTTTGCTCAGTTAAACTTTGTTACCTTTATCTAAGGTTTTTCTTTTAACAAGGGTTAAACTGAAACTTGAATTCAAGATTTTCAAGTTATAAAAAAGCATTCTTTCTTTATACCTTCAATATGTAAAAAATAACTACATAAATAAAAAAAATACATCTTTCATTTCAGAATCTCCTACTAAGGATCCTCAATAATTGCCATAAACCCACTAACATGAACTGTGTGGTTGATTTTGTCACGAATTTTTAACCCAATGACTGGCTCTATTTTTCGTTTTTCTTCACTGTCTTACTCCTAATGTATACCATCTAATTGCATCTTATGTCTAAGTTTGTTTTTTTTTTTTTTTTTTTTTAAGCCTTTCAGGAACAAGGCACAAATCAACCAACCAATAAACAAACAGATTCATGCCACGTACATAGGTCCTAGATATGAATTACTGCCAATTGTCTGACTCCCAGGTGAGACAGAGGAAAATATATTTACACACAGTATGGCAACTTTAAATACTCGTGGTTGCATACTTTGGAAAAATGTGGCTTTTGTTTCTTAGATTGGCTCATTATGAAAAAAGAAAAAATTGTCTTGCACATATCCTCTATGCCTTTCTTTTCCAGTTAGGAGGAAAAAAAAATGATTAATCAAATATTGCTACAAAAGCCAACCCCCCTGTTGCTCAAGCTGCAGTGTATATGTTTATTGCTGTTATTAACAATATTATTACATTTGTGTTTTCTGTGGTCATTTTCCTCAGTATTTATTTTTTGAGATCAAATTGTCTCCAATGGCATTCTTGCAGACATTCTATTTATAGTACTAAAATTAAGACAAGCAGGAATTTTAGTTCTGACTAATAGTGTGATTATCCAAGTATTTTATACCAATAAGTGCAGGAGATCCATTAGTGAAAAAAAATAATTATTATTTCCAATCCCTAAGGGTTCTTTCTGTACAGATATAAAATTAATATTTATGGAGAAAATAATGAATAGGTGTGAGCATCCTCACAAAATATCATATAGGCTTAGGTAAAATAAAATGTAATTTTAAGCACAGGGTAGCAATAAACAGGAATGGGCAAAGGAAATATGCATATATAAGGCAAACATTATCATAGAGCGTTAAGGAAGCTTCAATCTAAATATCGTCTATAGTTAGAAAAATTTACTCTGACATTCTTAAACTACATATAGTTTTGCTGCAGAGAAAATGCCTCACTCTCAATCTGACAAAGGGAACTGAAGAAATGGTTTAGACAAGGCAGCAAAATATAATAAAAAAGCATCCTGTGATGAAGATTGCCATATTAGATATATTATTTTAACATGAGGAATAAAAATAGATTAGAGAGTGACATTTGAGGAAATGAACCCATAAGAAATTTATATTTTAAAAAGCAATGCAAAGAGATGAAGTGTAAAATGACAGTGTTATTATTTTTGTTGAGATTATTGCAGCAGTTGCTTTATCTTTTGGACTCATTATTTTTATTCATACTGAAGCCTTACTCTTTTGAGCACTAGAAATAGAAAGATCAGGGGACAAATGATCTTTCTGCCTAAATGTCACTAGCACTGAACTGATGGAGACCACTAATGGAGCAAACAATTCATTCATATTGCTAGTTGGTGAAATTACCTGTGGTCCACACAACAACAACAACAACAAAAGGCAATATAAAAAAATTCCTCACTACTTGGAATCCAGCAAACAAAGAGTTTTGAGTGTAAAAGTATCTGCATTCTGGCAAAAAGCAGCAACAACAACATCCTTCCAGTCTAACAAAGAGCCAGCTATTAATTCAGGTGATAGCTCCCTTTGGCCAACATGTACTGTCAACATTGAGTAGGACAGCTGGTGGATAATTTTCTCAGCATCTTTGAGGTAAGTGAAAAAAGAATCTCTGCAACTTGCCACCATTACTTCCTATCATCCAAGATCTTCCTCCATCAAGTTTGATTATAATTCCCAACACAATATCTAGGAACAATTCAAATGAAGTGGTGTAACTATGCTTAACAGTATCTTCAGTTTGGGTTCAAAAGTAAAGTTATTTAAAGGATAATGTTTATGAATTCAGGGGAGTACATAGAAATAGAAATAAATGGCTTTTCCAGTATATTAAATGCCAAAACTAAATTAAAACATTTGACATGCTGGGGGAAATATAACTGATTAAAAGTGAGCCAAATATTGTGGTAACATTTCCAGTAAGAATACATCAAAGCCAATGGTGGTTTTAGTGACACATATTCTTTCTTTTTTGTTGATGGTTCAGATATTTTATTTACTGGATTTGATCTCTACTTTATCTTATATAGGGAAGAGATGAATCATTGTTCTAAAAGTGCTGCCTGAACTAATAGAGACTAATAAAGTAAAATGGCCAAATTTTTTAAAAATGATTTAATGATGTATCTGCTGCCAAATGCAATCGTGTTTTAAGCCAAGCACTAGGCATTTCTTCTTTCACTCAAAGGATGACAAAATTTCTGTTGTGTAGACGGTACTGTAACAAGCGGACAGTACATCCAGCAGAGGCAGATGTACTCTCCTGGAGTTTGCATTCCAGGAGCATATGCACTAGTTTTGCGCGAGTTTGTAAATGTGTCTAGTTCTCTATCATAAATAATGTTAGAAATGAGTTTCCTGGAAAGGTTTTCCTTATTCCATACTCCAGAGTCCAAAAGGTTTTTCAAAAGAATGAATGAGTATTTGAATCACTATTTCAGGAATTATAGGAATTTAGATTATCATATGTGTTTGGAAATGCATAGCCAAGCACATTCATCTCCCGATTCTTCACTACTCCTATCTAAATGACAATACAATTATACAAAGATAAAGAAATTCATAACAGCTCTAACAATGATAAACACTGCTTGAAATGTCCAGGACAGTGTGGGTAATGGATAGAAACTAGAAAGCAGATGAGTTGTTACTGACTGCAACCCAAAACCCTACAGGAAAAAGTTATCACAGGGAATAATGATGCTTCCTAGAAAAAGTCTTAGCACTAAAAGTAGAAAAGAAAGAAAAGAAAGACCTATAGCAAACATGTGGTAAGCAATGGCCTAGACTGTTACAACCTAGTGATTTGGAAGAATGCAACAGTGATTGTATTAGTCTATCTTTATACTACTGTGTATGAATAAATACCTGAGGATGGGTAATTTATAAAGTAAAAGAGACTTAATGGACTAACAGTTCAACATGGCTAGGAAAGCCTCACTATCATGGCAGAAAGTGAAGGAGGAGCAAAGGCAAGTCCTATGTGGTAGCAGGTAAGAGAGCGTGTGCAGGGGAACTGCCCTTTATGAAACTGTGAGATCTCAGGATACTTACTCACTATCACCAGAACAACATGGGGAAAAAAATTGCCACCATGATTCAATTACCTCCCACAAGGTCCCTCCCACGACATTTGTGGGGATTATGGGAGCTACAATTCAAGATGAGATTTGGGTGGGGACGCAGCCAAACCACACCAGTGCTATAACAATGAATTCCCAATATGTTAATAGGGAATCGTCTGAGTACTGTGATTACTCCTTAGCTTAATAAAAGGCAGAAGCTACAATAGTAGACTTCGCTGACCTGGCAGTCTTCCCATTCTGTGTTGTAGTCATGGACTATTGACTTCAGCAAGACTCTGAGGAAGTAGTGAGGCAACTAGGAGCAGTGTCCTGCTTAACCTCTTAAACGATGATCTCTACGTCTCCTACACAACCCCTTTGCTGGCAAACAGTGAACCAGAATAGAATAATTCTTAAAAATACAAATCTGTAGTCATAATCTCTACATTTATCCAGAGTTGGTCACTTAGTAGCTATGTCACATTGGACAGTCACTTAAGCTCGCTGCACTTCACTTTCTTTATCTCTAAAATGGAGTTATATTAGTTTCTACCACTTGAAGCTGTTTAGAGTATTCTATAATACGTTAATCTAGCACATAGGTAATTACTACGTGTGATTTGCTAGTATAACTATACACTGTGTGTATTTACTATTACAACATTATTATTTATTAGAAAGATAAGCTGAGGAACATAGTGTGAGAAAATATGGAATAAGATAAAAATAAAGAATAAAAGATAAAAAGAAAAAGGGAAAACGTTAAGAGATATGGAAGGTAGGATCATCCAATCAGATTTCCAATAGCAAATTGAAATTAGAATATAATCAGAGGAATAGTACGAAATTTCTCTAAGCTGAATATACTTGTTCTTAGTTTAAAAGAGATTCCTGGTACAAAGGAACAAAATAAAGAGGACAAATAAAATATCTTGTGAGATTTCAAAACTATAAGAATCTAAAGAAAAAAATCCCAAGATTGTCAAGCTTACTGACACATGAATGAAAATCAAGGTTGCATGAGTTGTGTTACCAGCAACATTGGAAGTTGGAGGTCAATGGAGCATTGCATTGAAAGTTTTGCAGGACAACGACTTAGAAACAAAATAGTATGTCCATTTAAAATATCAATTAGACATGAAGGTAGGTATAATATATATAACATATGTAAATTTGTAATATATATTCAAACATACAATGAACCAGGAAGTCTAGGTCACACGAACTCAGAGAAAATACATATTTTTTAAAAATTTAGGCAAAACAAAAAATAAATTAAAAAGCAAGAAATAAAAGACAGAGAGTTAGAGAATAAGCCTAGAATTCTGATAGAAAGAAATTCTGAATTGTCTGCAAATTAGGTGGAATGTTCTCAGTTCAAGAACCAGAAAGCCCTAATTCAACTGGTTTAAACAATTTTTAAAAATTATCTCAAAAATCAGAACATCCTGAGTTAGGGAAACATCAGAGTTGGATAATTCGTTGGTTCCATTTTGTAACCAAGCAGCTAAGTTCCTTTCTTTTTTTTTTTTGCCACTTTCTGAAAAGCTCACCTTGGGATCACAAAATGGCCAGTGCAGTTCAGATATCACATTTAAATATGAGCAAGTTCAGCAGAATAAAAGAAAATTTCTGTTTTTTTCTTTTTCATCCACTCCCTCTCTCTGCTTTTAATCAGCAAATACAACTATCCCAGAAGTCTTTGCAGATTTAGCTTTATTTCTCATTGGCCAGAATTTTCTGACATGCATAGCCCTAAACCAATCATGGGCAAGAAGAATAAGGTTATTCTGATTGTTTTAGACAAAACAGAAACTTACTCTTTTCTTTGGGTTATATGGAGAAGAGATAGAGGTTAGACTACAATTCATGATTTATAAATTAAATTGGCAGGGGTGTAAATTCATAAATTAAATTGATACAAATTTGAACCAAAAGTCAATAGGCTCTATGAAGAATATGTTTAAGAATGAATGATACAATTACATAAATTTTATGATTAAAATGATTTTGATTAATATCAAAAGAGGAAGGCATGTGCCTTTTCTGTAAGACAATTAAAATTCTAAGGAAAAATAAACATGTGTAAGAAAGTCATAGTCCTAATATGAAGCAAACTAAAATATAGCCTGAATCTGTGTACTTGATGGAAACGTATATCTGAGTCTCCTGAAAAGGAAACCCAAACTCCACTGGTCTGGTAATTTAGAAAGGCTGATGATACTTGAATTACTGAGTATGTCATTTTAGATTTATAATTGATACAATTTTTAATCAGTTCTCCATGATATATTTGTTACTCTGAATATCGTTTAACTCTTTTATGAATATTTTATTTACAGATCAGTTCTCAATTTATTTTTAGAAAATCTTCCTAAAAATAAAGTTTTAAAAGCTGTTCTTCACAAATTAAAAAATATTTCAAGTTTTTTGATCCTTAGGTAAACATAATCTTTTCTCCTTCCCATGGGACACCTGACTCAATTTTACTCCTTGGAAACTTAACCTATTTAAGAAATATATAATTTAAACAAGAATAAACTCAAGCTATGAATAATATGTTTGGAAAAATTTTATGAAAAATATCATGTAATTTGTTGAAGAAACATTAAAGTTTAGGCATTTTTTTCAGATTTACTGTAGGTTCTTTGCCATCATTAAATTTAAGTCATGTTAAATGTATTATATTTTCATGAAATTAAAAAAAAATCAGTTTGTTGTCCATTAAGTGTCTGCATAACTATAGTGTAACTTATCAAAATTGGGATTCCTGGCTAAACTGAGTGCCCTAAGAAAAGCTGCTCTTCTTTTTCCGCGGTGAATTTTCCACCTGTGAATGTGGATTTGGCTTATTGGGGGGACATTGGGTATTGCAAGGAATGATTCACGGAAGTCCAAGGCTTCCTAGTTGATCTCATGGAACCAAGTAAAGGTGGCATTACCGATTTCTGATCTCTTGATGACTTATATCGATCCCCTTACACATAAACAAATTTACACATCCAGCAGATGAAGGCCCCGCCTTGCACTAACAAGGCTTTGAAGGATGAATTAGAAATCCTCCAGATAGGTGGATTACCAAAGAAAGTGTTAAGCAGCATATCTTGTCCAGATAAGTACAAGTTCAGAAGCTTTAATGATGCATAAGTAGAATAAATTAAGAGGCAATGTATGGTAGAAGCGGGAGTATCAAATGCGATAGTGTATGTGCTACACAAGCAAAAAGTATTCTTATATTTACTATTTGACACAAAATATACAAAGCAATCTATGTAAAATTGCTTTGGAAGTTATGAAAGAGTACTGCTAATGTTAATTATAAGATATTTCTAATATAACTGGAGTACAAATTATTTAATGTACAAGTGAAATAGTTCTTAATTTATCTTGAAACCACATACTTAAAACTACACTCCATGAAGCCCAATTTAATTTCCCTTTTCTCTCACCTCTTTTTAGATGACTGAATTATAATCGATTTTTGTTCCTATTAAACATATAACAATTAGATATTCTTGCTGCAGGTCTGAAGGCTTGAAGTCCTTTCTATTTTTTTCTTTCAATTATTTGCAGAGAAATATCTAAAATATTTCTCAGCCATGTTCCTTCCTACCTACTTCCTTATTCTCCTTTTCAAAATTTATTGACACATTTCACCCAAATTAACAACACTTCACTATCTCCTTGATCTGTTACCTGTCAGTTCTTTGAATAATCTTTGTTACAGCTAATCAAACACAATACGGTTTTTATCATGCAACTATTTTATGAGTATTTATAACAGAGCAAATGTGATAAGGAAACTGTAACAACAAGTAGGATAATTGGAAAGAAGGCAAAAATTATTATTATTCATGCATTAATTGACAGTAAATATCTATATAACCCTCCAAAATATTGAAAATTTAAAAAATGTTAATATAACAATAGTAATAACGAGTAGCTAACATGTGTTAAGTGCTTAGTATGGGCCAGGCAGGAAGTGCCTTATATGTAGAAATTATTAAATCACTGAAACAAACTCACAAGGGATGTATGATACTATTACTGCTCCCATTTTAGCAGAGGAAGGTATTGAGGCATGGAGAGAGACTTGATCAAAATCACATAGCAGCTAAGTAAGCAAGCAGTGGAGCCAAGACGTCCTGGGCACTCTGGCTCCCAGGGTCAGTAGTTTCAATCACTGAGCTATAAAAGGTAAGAAAGGGGGACAGGAAGAAGAAAAATCCAGTAATTTTCCTATTTAGAGTTTCAACTAATGAGCGGCTACTGTGGGGAAACAACAAAAAGCCAAAACCCTTGTCTATAGCTGCCAGTCATTGGTGAGCTGTATTCCATTCAGAGGAAAGGGGAAATGCTCTCTTCCCGGTTCAGGATCTTGCTCCACAACCAGGCTCACAACATAGTTCAGCTTTGCCAAATGTCACAATATCTCTGAAAGCTCCCTCACCATCTAGCTCTTATCCCTCTCGCCATTACCGCTCAACCATAGTCTGACCCAGACCATTCCTATTTTAGGACTTTCCTTCTCTGTTGTTATAACAAATTATTTCCAAAAGCAACAGTCTATGGATGATTAATCCTGCCTTTGACCCAGAAACAATTTACTATTTCATTCTCAAAGCAGTTTCAATCCTTGGAACCATCACTACTTCATTCACATTTCTGAAAACAATTATTTTAGTTATTTTTCTGCTAGAAACAACAAAAAACTACTACAAAGCAATTATCATTGCAAAGAAAATAGAAATTTCAGTTCTCGTGAGAGATCTACTTTAACTTTTCATTTTCTTTCACATTCGCTATGTTCTAAGTTTTTATGCTTCTAACTATCATGTATCAAACACCTGAGAGTCTGAACCTCAGCCCACATGATGAGATCCCTCATGGTCCATGGACCACAGAGTGGCACACAGTTATAGTTTCTCCCTGTGCAGAGCAGTGGCACCGTGGAGAAAAGGTTTACCAGTCCATCTCTCCATTTTGTGGGCCTGGCTGTAATGCAGGTTGTACTGTAGAATAAGAAACAGACTGAGTTAGAAAGTTATTGAGAAGCGTGCAAAAGAACATGAGCCAGGTATGGTGGCTCACACCTATTATCCCAGCACTTTGGGAGGCTGAGGTAGGAAGATTGCTTGAGCCCAAGAGTCTAAGGGCAACCTGGGCAACATAGTGAAACCCCTTCTCTATATTAAAAGAATTAAGCTGAGTAGGTGGCACACGCCTGTGGTCCCAGCTTCTCTGGAGACTGCGGTGGGAGTATGGCTTGTGCCCAGGAGGTCAAGACTGGAGTGAGCAATAGTCAGACCACTGCACTTCAGCCTGGGTGATAGAGCGAGCCTTTGAGCAGGGGGGGGGGGATGGGGGGGGGGAGGGGCGGAAGAGAGGAAAGAAAAGGAAGAGGGAGGGAAGGAAGGAAGGGAGGGAGGGAGGGAGGGAGGGAGGAAGGAAGGAAGGAAAGGAAGGAAGGAAGGAAGGAAGGAAGGAAGGAAGGAAGGAAGGAAGGGGAAGGAAGGAAGGAAGGAAGGAAGGAAGGAAGGGAGAGAGAGAGAGAGAGAGAGAGAGAGAGAGAGAGAGAAAGAAAAGAAAGAAAGAAAGAAAGAAAGAAAGAAAGAAAGAAAGAAAGAAAGAAAGAAAGAAAGAAAGAAAGAAAGAGAGAAAGAAAGAGACAACATGGAAGTAAAGAATGCAGGAGAGCTGAGGGAGAAGGTGAAGAATGGTAGTTATACAAGGCCTTAAATAATTCTATAGGAGTAGGGGATAATAAATGGCTTAATGAATGGACAGCCTTAATTGGTGAGGGGGGAATGAAGGGGGAGGAAGAAGGAAATGGAATCCCAGGGCTACTGTATGCTGATAGCTGCAAGGAGCATTGAATGCCTCCACCCTGGAAATTTGGAGGTGAAGCACAGCATTAATTACATTTATTTCCAACATGATGGTGAAAAATAATGTTTAATTACTAACATAGATACCTGTACGCTTAGAGGGACATTTCCCTTCAATCTATTGAGATTTCCTATAAAAAGTATGAAGAAAGTTTAAAATCCCGAATCCTCCAAAATAAGACTAATGCACCTAGAATTAGAGAGTAAATCCAAATTAAAATCTGGAAAATGTTTATGGACTATGTCCAGACAGTGCTTCACTGTTACAGGGTAATTCCTTTCATCTTTCCTTTTCCTCTAGAGATATTCTTGACCTCTTACTTTCCACAAAAGGATGGGTGAAAAGATAATTGTAACAATAATTATTATTAAGCTTTTTAAAAGTTAGTTGTAGATAAAATTAGAAAAAGTCAAAGTAGCAGTATTATAAGCTTTCTGTTAAAAAAGAGAGAGAGAGAACAAAATAGAACATTGTCCTTAGATTTTCTTTTAAATTTTTTTCCTATATGGTTGGCATATGGGTTGTTTAATTGATACACATTTTTATATATTTATGGGGCGCATATGCTATTTTATTAAATGCATAGAATGTGTAGTGATCAAGTTAAAGTATTTAGAATATCCATCACCTGGAACATTTATCTCTTCTATGCATTGGAAATATTTCAAGTACTCTTTTTCAACTACTGTTACAGGGTAATTCCTTTCATCCCATTTAATAATGGGATACCATCTCACACCAGTCAGAGTGGCTATTATTAAAAAAACAAAAAACAAACAGACACTGGAGAGGTTGCATCTGAGTGACAACAGGCAATATTTGTCTTTCT
This sequence comes from Papio anubis, assembly GCF_008728515.1. Taxonomy (NCBI): domain Eukaryota; kingdom Metazoa; phylum Chordata; class Mammalia; order Primates; family Cercopithecidae; genus Papio; species Papio anubis. The sequence continues at coordinate 80,730,735 of NC_044982.1, forward strand.
GTGCTTAGCTTATTTCTATAACATAATGACCCCAATTTCCATCCATGTTGCCACAAATAACAGGATTTCATTCTTTTTTATGGCCAAGGAGTATTTCATTGTGTGTGTGTGTATATATACATATACATTTTTATTTTAAGTTCAGAGGGAGTTTGTTGTACAGATTATTTCATCACCCAGCTATTAAACCTAGTACCCATTAGTTATTTTTCCTGATCCTCTCCCCTCCTCCAAAAGGCCGCAGTGTGTGTTGTTCCTCTCTATGTGTCCATGTGTCCTCATCATTTAGCTCCCACTTATAAATTAGAACATGCAGTATTTGATTTTCTGTCCCTGCATTAGTTTGCTAGGGATAATGGCCTCCAGTTTTATCCATGTTTCTGTGAAGGACATGATCTCATTCTTTTTTATGGCTGAATAGTTTTCCATACTGTATATGTACCACATTTTCTTTATCCAGTCTAGCATTGATGGGCATTTAGGTTGATTCCATATCTTTGCTATTGTGAATAGTGCTTCAATTAACATAGATGTGCATGTGTCTTTATGATAGAACAATTTATATTTCTTTGAGTATATGCTTAGTAATGAGATTGCTGGGGTAAATGGTTGTTCTGTTTTTACCTCTTTGAGGAATCACCACACTGCTTTTCACAATGGTTGAACTAATAATGTACACTCCCACCAAGTGTATAAGCATTCTTTTTTCTCTGCAACCTCTCCAGCATCTGTTATTTTTTGACTTTTAAATAATAGCCATTCTGACTGGTATGAGATGGTATCTCATTGTATATTTGATTTGCATTTCTCTAATAATCAGTGATGTTGAGCTTTTCTTCATATGCTTCTTGGCCACATGTATGCCTTCTTTTGAAAAGTGTTTGTTTGTATCCTTTGCCCAAGTTTTAATGAGGTTGTTTTTCTCTTGTAAATTTGTTTAAATTCCTTATAGATACTAGACATTAGACATTTGTCAGATCTATAGTGAGATGTTTTGGCTATGTCCCCACCCAAATCTCATCTTGAATTGTAATTCCCACAATTCCCATGTATAGTGTGAGAAACCTGGTGAGTGGGAGGTGATTGAATCATGGGGGTGGATCTTTCCCACGCTTTTTCTTGATAGCAAATAAGTCTCAGGAAACCTGATGGTTTTTAAAACAAGAATTTTCCTACATAAGCTCTCTCTCGTGGTCGCCACGTAAGAAGTGCCTTTCACCTTCTGCCATGATTGTGAGGCTTCCCTAACCATGTGGAACTGTAAGTTCATCAAACCTATTTCCTTTTTGCAAACTGCCCAATCTTGGGTACTTATTTATCAACAGCATGAAAACAGACTAATACAGTAAATTGGTACCAGTAGAATGGGATGCTGCTGAAAAGATACCTGAAAACGTGGAACTACTTTGGAACTGGGTAACAGGCAAAGGTTGGAACAGTTTGGAGGGCTCAGAAGAAGACAGAAAAATATGAGAACGTTTGGAACTTCCTAGAGACTTGTTGAATAGCTTTATCCAAAATGTTGATAGCAATATAGACAATAAAGTCCAGGCTGAGGTGGTCTCAGATTGAAATGAGGAACTTGGGAACTAGAGCAAAGGTGACTCTTGTTATATTTTAGCAAAGAGACTGGCAGCATTTTGCCCCTCCTCTAGAGATTAGTGGAACTTTGCACTTGAGAGAAATGATTTATGGTATCTGTCAGAAGAAATTTCTAACAAGCAAAGCATTCAAGAAGTGACCTGGGTGCTGTTAAAGGCACTCAGTTTTATCAGGGAAGCATAGCAGAAAAGTTCAGAAAATTTGCAGCCTGACAATAGGATAGAAAATAAAATCCCATTTTCTGAGGAAAACTGTAAGCCAGCTACAGAAATATGCATAAGTAACAAGGAGCTAAATGTTAATCCCCAAGACAATGGGGAAAATGTCTCCAGGGCATGTCAGAGATCTTCACAGCAGCCCCTCCCATCATGGGCCAGGAGGTCTAGAAGGAAAAAAATGGTTTTGTGGGCCAGGCCAGTGTCCCTGTGCTGTGTACAGCCAAGGGACTTGGTACCCTGCATCCCAACTGCTCCAACCATGGCTAAAAAGGGCCAATGAAGAGCTTGGGCCATGGCTTCAGAGGGTACAAGGCACAAGTTTTATCTGCTTCCACATGGTGTTGAGTCTGCAAGTGCACAGAAGTCAAGAATTGGGGTTTGGAAACATCCACCTAGATTTCAGATGATGTTTGGAAACACCTGGATTCCCACGCAGAAGTTTGCCGCAAGGGCAGGGCCCTCATGGAGAACCTCAGGTAGGGCAGTGCAGAAGGGAAATATGAAGTCAAAACCACCACACAGAGTCCCTACTGGGGCACCACCTAGTGGAGCTGTGAGAAGAGGGCCACCATCCTTCAGACCCCAGAATTGCAGATCCACCAACAGCTTGCACTGTATGCCTGGAAAAGGCAGATGCTCAACACCAGCCCATGAAAGCAGCTGGGAGGGAGACTGTACCCAGCAAAGACACAGGGGTGGAGCTGCCAAAGACCATGGGAATCCACCTTTTGCATCACTGTGACCTGGATGTGAGACATAGAGTCAAAGGAGACGATTTTGGAGCTTTAAGATTTGACCACCCCTCTGGATTTTGAACTTGCATGGGGCCTGTAGACCCTTTACTTTGGCCAATTTCTCCCATTTGGAATGGCTGTATTTACCCAATGCCTGTACCCCCATTGTATCCAAGAAGAAACTAACTTGCTTTTGATTTTACAGGCACATAGCTGGAAGGGACTTGCTTCATCTCAGATAAGACTTTAGATTGTGAACTTTGCAGTTTATGCTAAAATGAGTTAAGACTTTGGGGGACTGTTGGGAAGGTGTGATTGGTTTTGAAAGGTGAGGACATGAGATTTGGGAGGGGCCGGGTGCTGAATGATATGTTTTGATGGTATCCGCACCCAAATCTCATCTTGAATTATAACTCCCACAGTTCCCGTGTGTCGTGCGAGGAACCCGGTGGGAAGTAACTGAATTATGGGGGCAGTTCTTTACTGTGCTGTTCTTGGGATAGTAAATAAGTCTCACAAGATCTAATGGTTTCAAAAACAGGAGTTTCCCTACACAAGCTCTCTCTCTTGCCATTGCAATGTAAGTGCGTTTCACCTTCTGCCATGATTGTGAGGCCTTCCTAGCCATGTGGAACTGTAAGTCCATTAAACCTCTTTCTTTTTGTAAATTGTCCAGTCTCGGGTATATCTTTATCAGCAGCATAAAAATGGACTAATACACAGTTTCCAAAAAGTTTCTCATTCTGTAGGTTGTGTGTTTACTCTGTTGACAGTTTCTTTTGCAGTGCAGAATCTCTTTAGTTTAATTAGATGCCATTTGTTAATTTTTGCTTTTGTTGCAATTGCTTTTGGCATCTTCGTCATGAAATCATTGCCTGTGTCATGTCTATGTCTAGGATGGTATTGCCTAGGTTGCTTTCCAGGGTTTTTATAGTTTTGGGGTTTACACATAAGTACAAGTATCCCTTTAATATACTGTTTTCTCTTTGTATACATATCCAATAGTGGGATTGCTGGATAGTATGATAGTAATATACTGTTTTCTCTTTGTATACATATCCAATAGTGGGATTGCTGGATAGTATGATAGTTCTATTTTTAGTTTTAAGAGAAATCTCCATACTATTTTCCAAAATTGCTGTACTAATTTACACTCCCAGGTATGTGGTTCTTTTCATTAACACAGTTCATACAGGAAATGGCCTGCTTTCTTTTATATATTTATTGCATATGTTTAAGATATAAAACATGACGTTTTGATGTACATATATATATAATCAAATGAATACTACAGTCAAGCTAATTAACAGATCTGTTTTTCACATATAAACAACATATATAATGAACTATATAAACACTCTCCCCCTCTCTCTCTAAATATATATGCATATATAAATCCTATATATAGTCATTCTGAGTAGAACTTGTCTTATTTCCCCAACTTAATGTGTATCAATAAGGAATCTTAATTGTAGTTAATTGAAAAGAACCTTGATCCTGTATTCTATATCTAGAGCAAATGAAAATTCTGGCAGAATCTAGATAAGCAGCCAATACCTTAGATGGAATGGAGGCTGAAAAAGCAAGCTCATGGCATTTTCATTTAGTTCACTAAGAAAGAGACTCTGCCTCCCAATGGACTCATACAGCAGAGAATTTCCCACAAATAGGAAGGAGAATCCACAGGCATGGCAGCAAACGGAATTTCATTATCTCTATAATCTGCTCATTTGTGTGACCAATACCAACATAATTTTTCAAATTCATAAATATTAAATTTAAAAATCCTGCCTAACCTACAATGCAATTGTTCTTGTAATTCAAAAATAGTCTTTTCTAATAGCAGATAATGGCCAATATTTTCCTCAGTCACTTCATTCAGCACCAAGGCCAGGACTCTGGCTAATTATTTCTATAGTTCTGTTGCAATCCTCTCTCAATAATGTATAATCTGTAGATTAAATTGTAATATTATCCATCATTAACATACTACATCTAAAATATTTGAATCGATGGAAAGAGAAGAGCAAGAAAGCACAAGAACAAGAACTCACACTCATTTTTCTTAAATTGATGACGGTGTTTCCAATTCAGTTGAGATATTGTTGTGACCCCCAGCAGAAGCATTTCTTCCTTAGCACTAAGATTTCCAAGTCATCCAAACTCAGAGTCATAGACCTGGGAGCAAATATTTTTGAGTCTCATGGGTTGTTAAATGAATCTGAGACAGTAACTCTGTCAAGCATTCCTAGTGTGCCCTTCAAATTCTCTCAGGCCTCACTCTCACTCAGGCCCCTGCAATGGTGACCAGTTCCACACAGGCTTCAGTGGACTTTGTGTAGATGCAACATGGAACCCTTCATCTTGAGCCTGTGTCATGTCCTTCTTGTTTCTTGTACCAGGGCATCTCTAATGCTATGTTACAGACAATGCAGGAGTCTATTCAGCACTCATTCATGTGGAGTCCGGAAGGGTGAGTCAAAACTCTTAAATCACCTTTTTCCAGTAGAAGTGGAAGCCCATGAATAAAAGTTTCCATAATTTTTGTCCCCAGGAGCCACTTTTGAGATGCATTTCATAAGCCTTCTTAGAATGTACTGCAAGTTTAAGTATTTATTGCCCACAATGGTGACTGACTTAAAAATGCATACCTGTTTGGGTTTGCCACATTCATTCTAATTCACTCCTTCTGCTACTCTTTCCTGCTCCCAAGTTCACTCAGCAAATAAAAGACTTACACAAGCTTTTATACAGGTCCTTCTCTCTCTCTCTCTCTCTTTTTAAAGATGGAGTTTCACTCTTATTGCCCAGGCTGGAAAGCAATGGTGCAATCTCAGCTCACCGCAACATCCGCCTCCTGGGTTCAAGCGATTCTCCTGCCTCAGCCTCGTGAGTAACTGTGATTACAGGCATGTACCACCATGCCCGGCTAAATTTGTATTTTTAGTAGAGATGGGGTTTCTCCATGTTGGTCAGGCTAGTCTTCAACTCCCGACCTCAGGTGATTTGCCTGCCTTGGTCTCCTAAATTGCTGGGATTACACATGTGAGCCACCACATGCGGCTTCAGGTCCTTCTTTCAAAGACACTCAGGTTAAAAAGAAATAGCTTATATTCCCACAAGCTTATTTGGGGTCTTCTAAATATCGACTTAGAAGTAAAGAAGTAAGTGTGTTTGGTTTTGGTTCAGAGTATATATCACTTTGTAAGATGATACATCAGTCTTGTAAGTTGTCTGTAGCTAATATTGTAAAACATACTTTAATAAGACATCATACTGCTTTATGCAACCAGTTGTTTCTGGATGAAGCAGTATGTGGTAAGACTAGTAAAGTCAATGACAATTATTTTATTACCTTAATTATGTCTTAGGCATAACTCTAAGTAATAATTAATTCTATAAATGATATCATTGTGTGGGATAGGGCATTCAGTAATTTCATGGATTGTTGTTGGAAAAAGCAGGATAGGCAGGGCAAGAAAGTCCAAACCAATATAGCTATTTGTTCCAATATGGAAAAATTGAAGCTCCTTTCATTGTTAAATGTGTTACATGCAATCAGTTTGACACCCTGCACTTGGCTGGCCCCCCAAAGAGTTAAGGTTTGATTAGCTGGTGCTATTGAAAAATGAAAATTCATCAATGGCAGTAGGTTGATGAAACTTAATGAGAAGAAATTTAGGTTTTGAGCCCACTCGTAGTCTTTATTCTTTCCATTCTCATCACTTCAAATCTTTTTCCTTCTGCTGTGGAATACCACATCTGGTATCGAATTTTATATGTGTATTCTTAATCCAAGCAACAAAAGCTGCATTTCTTGAATTTTTAAAAAAGCTTATTAATCAGATCACTCAATCTATGTCAATTATCCACTCCCAAGCTTCAGTATCTGCCACTGTGAGCCTCAACTGTGGGAAGCAATCTCATTAGTTGGGGAAGTCCCCAAATATAGAAAGGGTTTCTAAGATGTTTACTAGGATATCTCGTTTTGTGTTATTGATGTGGCTGTTGCTCTTAGTTAAGAAGCACATTTTTTCTTTCAAGAAGGCTAATTCTGACTCAGGTTATTTGAAATTAAGAAACCTAAACCTGCATCACAACATGGATATAGTGTATAATAAAGAACTGAATTATATTTCCTGATTGCATCATCATCATTCAACAAGTTTTTATTGACTGTCTTTCTTTGCCAGGCACTGCTTTAGAGTCTGTGGATACAAAGAGATTGAGATGAACATTGCCACAGTGCACGAGGTGCTTACAGTCTGCTAGGAGGGGATAAAATAACCAATTAATTATATCTGCAATAACTACTCTGAAAAGAATACATGATACTATGAGAACAAATAATGAGAAAATGGGGTTTTTCCTTCTGGTTTATGGCAGGAAGACTGAGGAAATTACATTTACAATAAATCCTGCAAAAATAAAAATAAAGGGGCATCAACAAAAGAAGGAAGGTATGTTTGTACCAAAGTCACACAATCCTTAACTATTATTCTTTACTAGTCAAATACCTTCCTATTTCTTTATGTTTAGTTAATACAGATACATCGTTATTTATAGATTATCTGTGTTCATGCTGAGATTAATTTAACTACAGTTCTATAAAAATATAAAATATAATAAAACACATTTTATGCAGAAAGGAATCACCCATATGGAATAATGATATTGTTCACTTGCCCCAGAAATTCTACGGAAATGGGTATCTCCAATTTATTGGACAGGAGGTTTTGTCATCTGCTGTAGTGTCAATGTTTTCCTCAGTGAGAGCCTAATGTACTATTCGAATCATTGCTTTTCTGTAAAAAGAAAGTTAAAATTCTGCTGATATTTTACTCCCTCTGCACTTCCCATTTTGGCAGTTTGGCTTTCTGGCTGGTTACTTTAATCATTTTAAGTGCTTGAACTAAGAACCCATTTAACACTTTCCATTAATAAAGAAAAATGTGGTCCAGGAATACCTAACTTAAAATCTTAGAGGTCATATAGTTTAACCTCCATCCAATTCAGGGAACTCTGCATCACTTATCTGACAGGTGGTATTCTAGATCTTCTTAAAATCTTCTAATGATGGAGAGTTCTCTGACATTAAAAGGCCAAAAAAAAAAAAAAAAAAAAAAACCTTATGTGCTTAAACCAGCACAATCAACTCTAAGATCTGGACATTATGCATCTGTATCAGTTAGAATAGGTGCAAAGGTAAGTACCAGAACACCCAAATGCACGGTGGATCAAACACCCAATATTGTTTTTCTTTATGTACAAAAAAAAAAAATAGTCTTGAAGGTAGCAGGAAGGGCTGGTACAGTGGATCCACAAAGTCATCAGGCACCTAAGGACTTTGGTCCCTTCCAGGTCCAGACTACCAAACCTACGCTTTCAAAGCATGGATCAAGATGGCTGCTATAGCTTCAGCCATCAGGTCTATATTTCTTCACTGGCCAGAATATAGTCACATGAAACACCTGATAGAAAGGGTGCCAAGAAATGTAATCTTTAACCTAGGTATCCATATGCCCACAAAATATTTGGAGCTCCTATTACTAAGAAAGATGTAGAGAATGAGACATGGAAGAGGCTAGAGTTTAAGCTTTTTCTGTAAAAGGGCAGATAGTGCTGGAGAGGATATGGAGAAATAGGAACGTTTTTACACTGTTGGTGGGAGTGTAAATTAGTTCAACCACTGTGGAAGACAGTGTGGTGATTCCTCAAAGATCTAGAACCAGAAATACCATTTGACTCAGCAATCCCATTACTGGATATATACCCAAAGGATTATAAATCATTTTACTATAAAAACACATGCAAACATATGTTTACTGCAGCCCTGTTCACAATAGCAAAGACTTGGAACCAACCCAAATGCCCATCCATGACAGACTGGATAAAGAAAATGTCGCACATATACACCATGGAATACTATGCAGCCACGGAAAAGGATGAGTTCACATCCTCTGCAGGGACATGGATGAAACTGGGAACCATCATTCTCAGCAAATTAACACGAGAACAGAAAACCAAACACTGCATGTTCTCACTCATAAGTGGGAGTTGAACAAAAAGAACACATGGACACAGGGAGAGGAACATCACATACCAGGGTCTGTCAGGGGATAGAGGGCTAGGGGAGGGATAGCATTAGGAGAAATACCTAATGTAGATGATGGGTTAATGGGTGCGGCAAACCAGCATGGCACATGCATACCTATGTAACAAACCGGCATGTTCTGCACATGTATCCCAGAACTTAAAGTATTTTTTTTTTTTTTTAAAAAGGAGGCGTATAGTAAATTCGTTCAGCTATATGGTCTCAATCACAAATATGCAACTTTACCATTGTAGTGAGAAAGCAGCCATAGCCAATATATAGGTGAATAAATATACTGTGTTCCAATACAAGTTCATTTACATAAACAAGAAGTGGGCCAGATTTTGCCTTATTATTAACTGACCCCTAAACAGACAAATAGCAAGCTATGCCCCATTTATTAACGCATCTGAAGATACCATTTATTTTGTGGATAAGGTACTTAACTAAATCCTTAGTTCCATTTTACATGAAAGGCTGACTAATTAGTGATGACATTTTTAAAAATTTAAGTGTATCTCCTCACATTTGTATTTTCCTTACTTTTGCCATTTATATATTCCCTCTTTTCTGACATTGGTAAATCTGTTAAGCATGCCATCAACGTTTTCTTTCAAATTGCTGATGATAATGTTGGACAGCATAATGATATGCATTAAGAGTTTCAGAGATCTCTTTCACAGTTCAGCAAATACACATTTATTGAGAAAAGATTATACACCAAGCACTAAATTAATCACTGAAGCTTTAACAGCATCCAGGATGAAGCCCTTGCTCTTTGGAACTATGCAGTACAGACCAGTATTTAAAGTTTGGAAGTGAATCAGAGTCATGAAGGGAGCTTGTTCAAAGTGTAGATTCCCGTAGAACAGCTCGAGTAATTCTAATTCATTTGGTTTATGGTGGGACTAGCGCCAGGACATTTTTATTTATTATAGAACACACACCCTGGTGGTTTTGATACAGTCCGTGATGTAGAACCCAGTAGTATTTTTTTTCAGAGGAGATGCCATTAAGACCAATTTCCCTATCTTGCCTGCAATGGTATTATGAGAAGTTTACCTAATCCATGGCTAACTTCAAACTATACTCTGTGTATGCACTGGCCTTCGATTTCTAAGATTATATTCCTATTTTTAATGTGAGGTTAATGGCTTTCACTTAATCTTTCTTAAGTAATCACAAATAACAAATGTAAACAGTTACTAAAGCTTCCTTTATACCCCAACAGAGTGCTCAATACTTTACACATATTGCCCTATATAAACCTCAAACAATCCCATGATACAGCACTATTATTAACCATATTTTACAGATTAATAAACTGAGGCCTAGAGAGCTAAATAATTGCCCAGGGTCACAACATCTATGAGTAGAAAAGCAACGATATAAACACAAATTCATAGAACCTAGCACCTGCTTTAAATCATTCTTCCCTACTATGTCTCTACAACTTTTCAATATTTTTCTGAATTTTACTGGATTTGAATGAGATTATTAAACCAAGTGATCTGGACTACATCATTTCTTACTTAAAAAAGGCATCTCGAACCAGAAACAAAATAATACATGCTGTATTATTTTATTTATAGAAAGTAAAAACAAGCAAAATAAATTCAGGCTAACATCAGGATAGTGGCTACCATTAGAGGGGGTAGCGAGTAAAAAGGGGGCTTTTAATTAAGGGGGCATGAGGGGGCTTCTAGGATGCCCAATATGTTATATTTATGATCTCACTACTGTTACACGGCTATGTTTATTTGGAAAATTATTGAGATGTGTAATTACCTTTATGTTTATCATATTAAATAGAAAATGAAAATATACCTTGTGCATGCCTGTCTACCAAAAATGATGTATTGGGGTATATTTAAAATGATACATAAACTAAATGCTTTGGAAAACATTGTTCCTATGGTTCTAAACTCTGGATGCTCATGAAAATCACATGAAAACATTACTGGACATACACATCCTCCTAAGTCTAACTGGAAGAAGTTTAACAGGAAGAAGTTAAATCCCTGAATAGACCAATAACAAGTTCTGAAATTGAGGCAGTAATTAATAGCCTACCAACAAAAAAAGTCCAGGACTAGACAGATTCACAGCCAAATTCTACCAGGGGTACAAAGAGGAGATGATACCAATCCTTCTGAAACTATTCCAAGCAATAGAAAAAGAGGGAATCCTCCCTAACTCATTTTATGAGGCCAGCATCATCCTGACACCAAAACCTGGCAGAGACACAACAAAAAAAGAAAATATCAGGCCAATATGCCTGATGAATAACAACGCAAAAATCCTCAATAAAATTCTGGCAAACTGAATCCAGCAGCACATCAAAAAGCTTATCCACCAAGACGAAGTCGGTTTCATCTCTGGGATGCAAGGCTGGTTCAACATATGCAAATCAATAAACATAATCCATCACATAAACAGAACCAATGATAAAAACCACGTGATTATCTCAAGAGATGCAGAAAAGGCCGTTGATGAAATTCAACATCCCTTAATGCTAAAAACTCTCAATGAATTAGGTATTGATGAAACATATCTCAAAATAATAAGAGCTATTCATGACAAACCCACAGCCAGTATCATACTGAATGGGCAAAAGCTGGAAGCATTCCCTTTGTAAATCAGTCCAGATAAGGATGCCCTCTCTCATCCCTCCTATTCAACATAGTATTGGAAATTCTGGCCAGGGCAATCAGGCAAGAGAAAGAAATAAAGGTATTCAAATAAGAAGAGAGGAAGTCAAATTGTCTCTGTTTGCAAATGACATGATTGTACATTTAGAAAACCCCATCGTCTCAGCCCAAAATCTCCTTAATCTGATAAACAACTTCAGCAGAGTCTCAGGATACAAAATCAATGTGCAAAAATCATAAACATTCCTATACACCAATAACGGAGAGCCAGATCACGAGTGAACTCCCATTCACAATTGCTGCAAAGAGAATTTTTAACCATAGGAATCCAACTTACAAGGGATATAAAGGACCTCTTCAAGGAGAACTACAAACCACTACTCAAGGAAATAAGAGGAAGCACAAACAAATGGGAAAACATTCCATGCTCATGGATAGGAAGAATCAGTATTGTGACAATGGCCATACTGCCCAAAGTAATTTATAGATTCAGTGCTATCCCCATCAAGCTACCATTGACTTTCTTCACAGAATTAGAAAAAACTAAATTTCATATAGAACCAAAAAATAGCCCATATAGCCAAGACAATCCTAAGCAAAAAGAACAAAACCAGAGGCACCACGCAACCTGACTTCAAACTATACTACAAGGTTACAGTAATCAAAACAGCATGATACTGGTACCAAAATAGATGTACAGACCAATGGAACAGAAACGGAGTCCTCAGAAATAACATCACACATCTACAGCCATCTGATCTTTAACAAACTTGACAAAAACAAGTTATGAGGAAAGGATTCTCTATTTAATAAATGCTGTTGGGAAAACTGGCTAGCCATATGTAGAAAACTGAAACTGGGCCCCTTCCTTACACCTTACACAAAAATTAACTCAAGATGGATTAAAGATTTAAATATAAGACCTAAAACCATAAAAACCCTAGAAGAAAACCTAGGCAATACCATTCAGGACATAGGCACAGGCAAAGACTTCATGACTAAAACACCAAAAGCAATGCCAACAAAGGCCAAAATTGATAAATAAGATCTAATTAAACTAAAGAGCTTCTGCGCAGCAAAAGAAACTATGATCAGAGTGAACAGGCAACCTACAGAATGGGAGAAAGTTTTTGCAATCTATCCATCTGACAAAGGGCTAATATCCAGAATCTACAAAGAACTTAAGCAAATTTACAATAAAAAAAAAATCAAAAAGTGGGCAAAGTATATGAACAAGACACTTCTCAAAAGAAGACATTTATGCAGCCCAAGAACGTAAAAAAAAAAAAAAACTTAGAAATGCAAATCAAAACCACAATGAGATACCGTCTCACACCAGTTAGAATGGCGATCATTAAAAAGTCAGGAAACAACAGATGCTGGAGAGGATGTGGAGAAATAGGAACACTTTTACACTGTTGGTGGGAGTATAATTTAGTTCAACCACTGTAGAAGACAGTGTGGTGATTCCTCAAGGATCTAGAACCAGAAACACCATTTGGCCCAGCAATCCCGTTACTGGGTATATATCCAAAGGATTATAAATAATGCTGCTATAAAGACACATGCACACGTATGTTTATTGCAGCACTGTTCACAATAGCAAAGACTAGGAACCAACCCAAATGTCCATCCATGATAGACTGCATTAAGAAAATGTGGCACATATACACCATGGAATACTATCAGCCATAGAAAGGATGAGTTCATGTGCTTTGTAAGGACATAGATAAAGCTGGAAAACCTCATTCTCAGCAAACTAACACAAGAACAGAAAGCAAACACTGCATGTTCTCACTCATAAGTAGGAGTTGAACAATGAGAACGCATGAACATAGTGAGGGGAACACTACACACCAGGGCTTCAAGGGTGTGGGGGCCTGGGGGAGGGATAGCATTAGGAGAAATACCTAATGTAGATGACTGGTTAAGGGGTTCAGCAAATCAGCATGGCATGTGTATACCTATGGAGCAAAACTGCACGTTCTGCACATGTACCCCAGAACTTAAAATGTAACAAATAAAATCACATGAAAACATTTTTAGAACTTTATTTCAGAGATTTTGATATTAAGTGGAGCAAGGGTATTTTATTTTAAAAGGCTACCAGGTGATTCTCATATGTAGCCAGGTTTGAGAAGCACTGTTCTATTCTACAGAATTCTCTTCTAATTGTCTACACATGTGTGTAGACCAGGAGACAAGAAGGAGCTGAGTAGCTCAGGCTCTGGTCTTGCAGATTCTTGCAGAAACAAAGTGGAGGAGGAAGATACATAGACATTGTGGGAACAAGGGAGGGGTAATTAGTTGAGTCAATATTCAGGGGTATTTAGAAAATAACATAGGAACCTAAGGCTTTTTCCTGCTTACATAAATGAAAATAAAATGACCTTTAATCATTTTATTTCATCTAGGATTACCAAATTAAAGGCCTAAGATCACTGTCTATTTGCCCAAGGCTCACTTCAATGTGCCATTATCTTTAAATATTGTATAGAGAGTCATTTCTGCAGCCCTTCCTTCAATTAATAATTCAGATATTTTATTGAGTGTTATTACGTGTCAGTCTCTGCTCTTTGCCCTTAAATACTACAATGAGCCAGACAAGCAAAGTCCTTGTTGTCACAGAGGTTATATTCCAATTAGGAAGAATATAATTAAAGAAAGAAGCAAGATAAACCTTTATTCATCCAGTCCTTGACATGTAGATACTGTACCTGAAAGATGTATAATTCTGAAAACTCTGAAATAAAGAGATGATGATCTGTTTTACCACGATGACCAGTTTGACCTATGAGCAACCTGAGGTACAAACCCTAATCTGGCTGAGTCCAGCTCCTACATTTTTCAAATGTACTTCATTGACATCCAGAGTTGTGGCTAGTGCAGCTTTGTAGATGGAATGAGAAGGAAGTAGTTAACAAAGGACAACAAAATGAGTATTTTCTAAATGCGAGTCACTCTACTATGTATTGAGAGGCATACGACTGAGTACATAGCCGTTCATTTCTGCCTTCTTAGAATTTATAGTGTAGTTTAGGAGATAAGATTCCATTTATTTCACACATGAAAACTAGCTCATATCAGAACGTGAATGCTAAGTGCTAAATAAGATCAGATAATAAAGAGCATAAAATGTCAGAGGGGGGAGCAGTCTGTCCTTGCTGCACGGTGCAGTTTTTCCTAAAGGCAAATCTCATAATGTCCCTTATGTGTTTAAAATCCTTCAGCAACCTTCAATCTACTCCAGCGTGGCTCATGAATTCCTTTGTGTAAAATAGGAGGCCTTTCGTGATCTCCCCTGTCTCTGCTACTCCAATCCCACAACCCTCCAGCCCCATCCACTCCATGAGTTACCTTTCCCAGGCAGCTATTTCTGATGACATAAACTCCAAGTCTTCCTAGTTTGGGCACCTTCATAGAGTATTAGATATAGTTCTCTCAAAGCTCTCCAAACACTGAATTTTGCTAATGACTTATGCACTCCCCATCCCTGGAGAATTTTGTAAACTCAACTTCCTTCCACAGGATACTTTTAGTAGACACAGTGGGCTGCCCACTCAATGCCCATTAACCCAATCTTTCTTGTCAACACAAACTAGCTTTATCTAAGGATCCAGCTTTCAGGGAAAGTGACTACATTCTCAATTAAGGAGTCAATCCTAGATCAGCATATTGGTTTACTGCCAGTAACTAGTTTAGGAGTGGAAAAGTGACACAATTCTGGCCAATGAGACATGAAAGGATGTCAACCGGATGGGGAGAAACTTCTGAAAAGATTTCTTCAGTTTTAAAAGGTGACACAGAGGAATAGACTTCTTTGGACAATATTATGTCTGGAAATGCTTCAGGAAAATGTAGCAAAAGAAATATATAAAGAACCTGGGATTTTAAGGTTTTCATTAAGTGAAATAAACTCTAGAACCATCTTACTTTGGGGTTTTTGTCTTGTTATCTGTAATTAAAACTATCTTAAATGTTAGAAAATTGATTTTCTTTTATTTAAGATGCTGAGGGTTCAAAATGGCTGACTTTTTATCAACTAACCAGGATGGTGTTTTTCAAACAGTTTATGAACATCCAAATGACATCTGTTATAATGTGTATTTTTGAATCAAACAAAAAATATATATATATATTATATTTTATTTTAAAAAGGAATAATGGGAGAACCTCTGCATACTTAGGAAATGAGAATTTATAGCAGTTAATAAGCTCAAATAAAATGAGGTTGCTGATGACAGTCGAACTTTAATGTTGGGACCATCATAATTCTTAGTTATGTTGATTTTATTCTTAGTTACATATTATTTAATTTATACCCAGGATGAGCAATTAAATAGGTAAGAAACACATAAGGAATGATGGGCTGAGTGTGGTGGCTCGCACCTGTAATTCCAGAACTTTGGGATGTCAAGGTGGAAGGATTGCTTGAGGCCAGGAGTTCAAGACCAGGCTGGGCAGTACAGCAAAACCCTGTCTCTACCAAAAATGCAAAAATTAGCCAGGCATGTTGGTATGCACCTGTAATCCCAGCTACTGGAGGCTGAGGCAGGAGAATAGCTTGAGCCTCAGAGGCTCAAGCTTCAGAGGCTGGGAAGGTTGCAGTGAGCCTAAATGCTGCCACTGCACTCCAGCCTGCGTGACAAAGTGAGACTCTGTCTCAAAAAAACAAACAAAGAGACATAAGACATGCCAATGCCAAAGTCCAAGTTAGGGAGAAGTATAAAAATAATAACTGCAAATTTGCCTCAATGTGATATTCACAAGAACCAGTTCCATAAGTTACATTTATCTGTTCAAAATTCTGCTCGGCATAGAAAGATGCCTCTAGTAGTTTAAAAATTAAAGAGAGAAAACAATCTGGTGATGATTATATCTAATTTGGCTTTTCATTTTGTTGAATAAAAACTACACCCCCACAATCTGTTACTTGAATAGAAGAGTTTATAAATCTTAGTTTAAAACCTTTCCTTTTATCTCATCATTAAAAAAATAGAAATTATAGAAATAAGCTGATGGATTTTTGAAGTACAAAATTCAGAATGTTAAACAAGGTCATGAAAAGTTTTGTATACTTTTATGTTGTTGTATATATTTGAACAGCATCTCTAGGATTAAAGTATATAAATTACTAGTCATTTTTGATTTTATTTAGATATCATTTTAAAATTAGAAAAATTGTGAAGTACTGAAGTACAGACAGTATCTGGAATTCCCTTCACCTATTTTATTTATTCTTACTTAACCACTGAACAATTATCAAAGCTAAGAAATTAACATTGGTGCAACACTATTGATTAAACTTAAGACTTTATTTGTATTTTACCAGTTTTTTCATCAATGTCCCTTTTCTGTTTCGAGATCCAGTCCATGGTCCTGCACTGAATTTAGTTGTCACTTCTCCTTGATCTCTAATCTCTGACAGTTCATTATTTTCTTATCAATTCATGACCTTGATACTTTTGTAGAATGACCTTCAATTTAGGTTTGTCTGATGTTTTCTCATGATTAAATTGAGGTTATGCAGTACAGTACTGTGAGGGATCGCATAGAAGTGATGTGCCCCTCTCAGAGGATACATAATGTCAATATATATTACTGCTAATATTAACTTTGATCACTCAGATAAAGTGGTATCTGCCAGGTTTATTCACTGTAAAGCTACTATTTTTTCCATTTGCAATTAATAAATATGGGGGTATGCCTCATAATTAACAAATATCTGGAGGGAGATGATTTTCCTGTTTCTTTCTAAATTTTCACTCACTAATTTTAGCAGCAATTAGTGAACCTTGCTTGCAGCAATTATTTTTATTACTATAAGTTCTAGGGTACATGTGCACAATGTGCAGGTTTGTTACATATGTGCCATGTTGGTGTGCTATGCCCATTAACTCGTCACTCACATTAGGTATATCTCCTAATGCTATCCCTCCGCCCTCCCCACAACAGGCCCCAGTGTGTAATGTTCACCTTCCTGTGTCCATGTGTTCTCATTGTTCAATTCCCACCTATGAGTGAGAACATGCAGTGTTTGGTTTTTTGTCCTTGCGATAGTTTGCTGAGAATGATGGTTTCCAGCTTCATCCACGTCCCTACAAAGGACATAAACTCATCCTTTTTTATGGCTGCATAGTATTCCATGGTGAACATGTGCCACATTTTCTTAATCCAGTCTATCATTGATGGACATTTGGGTTGGTTCCAAGTCTTTGCTATTGTGAATAGTGCTGCAATAAACATACGTGTGCATGTGTCTTTATAGCAGCATTATTTATAATCCTTTGGGTATATACGCAGTAATGGGATGGCTGGGTCAAATGGTATTTCTAGTTCTAGATCCTCCAGGAATCGCCACACTGTCTTCCACAATGGTTGAACTAGTTTACAGTCCCAACAGTGTAAAAGTGTTCCTATTTCTCCACATCCTCTCCAGCATCTGTTGTTTCCTGACTTTTTAATGATCGCCATTCTAACTAGTGTGAGATGGTATCTCATTGTGGTTTCGATTTGCATTTCTCTGATGGCCAGTTATGATGAGCATTTTTTCATGTGTCTGTTGGCACTTGCAACAATTATTGTAGTATCACTTCTCTTCCATTTATTTATTCAGCTTTCTACTGATATTCATGTGAACTCATGGGTACCTATATTATTGTTGGGGTTATAACCCAATATTATTTATTATGTTGCTCAGATTGTACCAATCTAAACTATCATGAGTTCATACATATACCTTCAACTCCAATCCAGAACCACAGGGCTCCTTCTTGCATTTCTTCCTTATTTGTAACTTATTTCTTCTAGAGAAATACAGCTCTGGTTATCACAGCTATTTACTGATTTGTTTCAGCCTACTATATATATAGTCTCAGAATTGATAAACCACACTCCTGGGAGAAACAAATTTACCAACTAGAGTTCAATGGTAGTATAAAACTATTTCTGGACCGGGCATGGTGACTCACGCCTATAATCCCAGCATTTTGGGAGACCTAAGGTGGGATGACTGCTTGAACCTAGGGGTTTGAGACCAGCCTAGGCAACAAGGCGAAACTCTGTCTTTACAAAAAATACAAAAATTAGTTGAGTGTGCTGGCACATGCCTGTAGTCCCAGTTACTCTGGAGGCCGGGGAGGGAAGATCACTTGAGCTGAGGAGGTAGAGACTCCATGATCATGTCACTGCACTCTAGTCTGGATGACATAACAAGATCTTGTCTCAAAACAAACAATTTCTTTTTGTAGTATCTAGTCAAATCACTTCTTTTCTAAAATTACTTACCTGAGTTCATTTATTCCTTACCCTCTTTATTCATTTGTAATGTAGTTCATTTCATTTGTCACAGTCTGCATTTCATCTTTCCCTTCTCATCCTGGTTGATTTTTTAAAAGTTACATACAATAAAATTTACTCTTTGTGCAGTATATGTCTATGGGTTTTGACAAATGCATGAAGTCATATATACTCCACCATAGTTCTATATGGAATAGTTCCATCACCTTAAATATTCCTGTGTGTTACCCTTCGTTTCATAACTCCTTTGTCCATCTTTCAATCCCTAGCACATTGATCTGTCTTTGGTTCCAAAGTGCCATATAAATGGATTAATGCATTATATAGCTTCTGAAGTCTGGGTTCTTTCACCTAATAAAGTGAGTTTAGGTTCAGTTTATATTGTTGTATGATAAAATTGTTTATTCCTTTTAATTGCAGAGTAGTATACAGTTGTATAAAAGTATCACAGCTAGTTCATGCATTGACTGGTTGAATGACACATAAATGAGTTGTTTCCATTTATTGGTGCTGTTGAATAAAGCTGACATTAAACATCCATGTAAAGATTTTTATGTAAAAATAAGATGTCATTGCTGTTGAATAAATACTTAGGAATGTGATGGTAGGTCATATAACAAATGTATTTTTAAGTTTACAACTAAATGTCAAACTGTTTTCTAAAGTGGCAACATTTTGCATTTCCCCCTGCAGCGTATGGGAGCACCAATTGCTCTACATCCTCACCAGCACTTATTATTGCCTTTTAAGTACTTATTATTATTATGTTAGGCATTCTAATAGGTGTGTAGTTGTATCCCATTGAGTTTTAATTTGCATTTAATTAACATTTCCTTAATGATACATCGTTTATGTCCTTAGCTAACATCTGTATGTCTCCTTTGGTAAAGTGTTTGTTCAAATCTTTTGGGCAATTAAATGAGTTTTTTGTTTTCTTATTCTTGAGTTTTGAGAGTTCTTTATATTTTCTGGAAATAAGATCTTTATATAATTTGCAAATAATTTCTCTCACTAGCACTCTGTGTTTTTATTCTCTTCACTATGTCTTTCATATAACAATATATTTTCATTTTGACAAAGTAGAATTTACCATCTCTTTGTTTTGGGGATCATTCATTTACAGTCATATCTAAAAGCCCTCCCACCCAAGATTTTCTTCATAAAGTTTGATAATTTTACATGATAAATTTAGGCCTGTAACTCATTTAGTTTTCATATAGATTGAGGTTTATATTTTTGCATATGAATGTCCAATTTTTGTAAGGAAAATTTTTAAACAGACTATCCCCTCTCTATTGAATTTCACTGAACTTTTGTTGAAAATCAATTGACTATATTTGTGTGCATCTATTCACGGAGTCTTCTGTTTCATTGATCTATGAGTCTATTGTCTAAGCAATACCTTATGGTAGCTCCATAACATGCCTTGAAATCAGGCAATGTGAGGAGGTTCCAAGATGGCCGAATAGTAACAGCTCCCAGCATGAGCGACGCAGAATACAGGTGATATCTGCATTTCCAACTGAGCTTTGAAGAGAACAGTGGTTTTTCCACATGGAGTTTGAGATCTGAGAATGGACAGACTGCCTCCTCAAGTGGGTCCCTGACCCCCGAGTAGCCTAACTGGAAGACACCTCCCAGTAGGGGCCAACTGACACCTCACACAGCCGGGTGACCCTCTGAGACAAAGCTTCCAGAGGAAGGATCATGCAGCAACATTTGCTGTTCTGCAATACTTGCTGTTCTGCAGCCTCTGCTGGTGATACCCAAACAGGGTCTGGAGTGGAACTCCAGCAAACTCCAACAGACCTGCACCCGAGGGTCCTGACTGTTAGAAGGAAAACTAACAAACAGAAAGGACACCCACACCAAAACCCCATCTGTAGGTCACTATCATCAAAGACCAAAGGTAGATAAAAACACAAAGATGGGGAGAAACCAGAGCATAAAAGTTGAAAATTGTAAAAACTAGAGCATCTCTTCTCCTCCAAAGGATCACAGCTGCTTGCCAGCAACAGAACAATGCTGGACAGAGAATAACTTGGACGAGCTGACAGAAGTTGGCTTCCAAAGACTGGTAATAAAAAACTTCTCCAAGTTAAAGGAGGATGTTCGAACCCATCACAAGGAAGCTAAAAACCTTGAAAAAAAGATTAGATGAATGGCTAACTAGAATAAACAGCATAGAAAAGACCTTAAATGACCTGATGGAGCTGAAAACCATGGCTCGAGAACTACATGATGCATGCACTAGCTTCAGTAGCCAATTTGATCAACTGGAAGAAAGGGTATAAATGATTGATGATCAAATGAATGAAATGAAGTGAGAAGAGAAGTTTACAGAAAAAAAAGTAAAAAGAAACATATAAAACCTCCAAGAAACATGGGACTATGTGAAAAGACCAAATCTACATTTGATTGGTGTACCTGAAAGTGATGGGGAAAATGGAACCAAGTTGGAAACACTCTTCAGGATATTATCCAGGAGAAATTCCCCAACCTAGGAAGGCAGGCCAACATTCAAATTCAGGAAATACAGAGAATGCCACAAAGGTATTCCTCGAGAAAAGCAACCCCAAGACACACAATAGTCAGATTCACCAAGGTTTAAATGAATGAAAAAATGTTAAGGGCAGCCAGAGAGGAAGGTCAGGTTGCCCACAAAAGGAAGCCCATCAGACTAACAGCGGATCTTTTGGCAGAAACTCTGCAAGCCAGAAGAGAGTGGGGGCCAATATTCAACATTCTTAAAAAAAAAAAATTTCAACCCACAATTTCATATCCAGCCAAACTAAGAGTCATAAGTGAAGGACAAATAAAATCCTTTACAGACAAGCAAATGCTGAGAGAGTTTGTCAACACCAGGCCTGCCTTATAAGAGCTCCTGAAGGAAGCACTAAACATGGAAAGGAACAACTGGTAGCAGCCACTGAGAAAGCATGCTAAATTGTAAAGACCATCAATGCTAGGAAGAAACTACATCAACTAATGAGCAAAATAACCAGCTAACATCATAATGACAGGATCAAGTTCACACATAACAATATTAACCTTAAATGTAAATGGGCTAAATGCCCCAATTAAAAGACACAGACTAGCAAATTGGATAGTCAAGACCCATGAGTGTGCTGTATTCAGGAGACCCATCTCATGTGTAGGGATACATATAGTCTCAAAATAAAGGGATGAAGGAAGATCTACCAAGCAAATGGAAAACAAAACAAAACAAAACAAACAGGGGTTGCAATCCTAGTCTCTAATAAAACAGACTTTAAACCAACAAAGATCAAAAGAGACAAAGAACGCCATTACATAATGGTAAAGGGATCAATTCAACAAGAAGAGCTAACTATACTAAATATAGATGCACCCAATACAGGAGCACCCAGATTCATAAAGCAAGTCCTTAGAGACCTACAAAGAGACTCAGACTTCCACACAATAATAATGGGAGACTTTAACACCCCACTGTCAACATTAGACAGATCAATGAGACAGAACTCAGCTCTGCTCTAAGCAGACCTAATAGACATCTACAGAACTCTCCACCTCAAATCAACAGAATATATATTCTTCTCAGCACCACATTGCATATTCCAAAATTGACCACGTAGTTGGAAGTAAAGCATTCCTCAGCAAATGTAAAAGAACAGAAATCATAACAAACTGTCTCTCAGACCACAAGCAATCAAATTAGAACTCAGGATTAAGAAACTCACTCGAAACTGCACAACTATATGAAAACTGAACAACGTGCTCCTGAATGACTACTGGGTACATAATGAAATGAACAGAGAAATAAAGAAGTTCTTTGAAACCAATGAGAACAAAGACACAACATACCAGAATCTCTGAGACACATTTAAAGCAATGTGCAGAGGGAAATTTATAGAACTAAATGTCCACAAGAGAAAGCAGGAAAGATCTAAAATCGACACCCTAACATCACAATGAAAAGAACTAGAGAAGCAAGAGCAAACACATTCAAAAGCTAGCAGAAGGCAAGAAATAACTAAGATCAGAGCAGAACTGAAGGAGATAGGGACACAAAAAACCCTTCAAAAAATCAATGAATCCAGGAGCTGGTTTTTTTGAAAAGATAAACAAAATTGATAGACCACTAGCAAGTCTAATAAAGAAGAAAAGAGAGAAGAATGAGATAGATGCAATAAAAAAATGATAAAGGGGATATCACCACCTATCCCACTGAATTACAAACTACCATTGGAGAATACTATAAACACCTCTATGCAAATAAACTACAAAATCTAGAAGAAATGGATAAATTCCTGGAAACATACACTGTCCCAAGGCTAAACCAGGAAGATGTTGAATCCCTAAATAGACCAATAATAGGCTCGGAAATTGAGGCAATAATAGCCTACCAACCAAAAGAAGTCAGGACTAGAGGGCTTCTCAGCTGAATTCTACCAGAGGTACAAAGAGGAGCTGATACCACTCCTTCTGAAACTATTCCAATCAATAGAAAAACAGGGAATCCTCCCTAACTTATTTTATGAGGCCAGCATCATCCTGATACCAAAGCCTGGCAAAGACACAACAAAAAAGAGAATTTTAGACCAATATCCCTGATGAACACCAATGCAAAAATCCTCAGTAAAATACAGGCAAACTGAATCCAGCAGCACATCAAAAATCTCATCTGCCATGATCAAGTCAGTTTTATTCCTGGGATGCAAGACTGGTTCAACATACTCAAATCAATAAATGTAATCCAGCATATAAACAGAACCAAATACAAAAACCACATGATTATCTCAACAGATGCAGAAAAGGCCTTTGACAAAATTCTACAGCCCTTCATGCTAAAAACTCTCAATATATTAGGTATCAATGGGACGCATCTCAAAATAATAGGAGCTATTTATGATAAACCCACGGTCAATATCCTACTGAATGGGCAAAAACTGGAAGCATCCCCTTTGAAAACTGGCACAAGACAGGGATGCCCTCTCTCACCCCTCCTATTCAACATAGTGTTGGAAGTTCTGTCCAGAGCAATCAGGCAGGAGAAAGAAATAAAGGACATTCAATTAGGAAAAGAGGAAGTGCAATTGTCCCTGTTTGCAGATGACATGATTGTATATTTAGAAAACCCCATCGTCTCAGCCCAATCTCCTTAAGTTAATAAGCAACTTCAGCAAAGTCTCAGGATACAAAATCAATGTGCAAAAATCACAAGCATTCTTATACACCAATAACAGACAGAGAACCAAATCATGAGTGAACTCCCATTCACAATTGCTTCAAAAAGAATAAAGTACCTAGGAATCCAACTTACAAAGGATGTGAAGGACCTCTTCAAGGAGAACTACAAACTACTGCTCAACAAAATAAAAGAGGACACAAACAAATGGAAGAACATTCCATGCTCATGGATAGGAAAAATCAATATTGTGAAAATGGCCATAATGCCTAAGGTAATTTATAGATTTAATGCCATCCCCATCAAGCTACCAATGACATTCTTCACAGAAGTAGAAAAAACTGCTTTAAAATTCATATGGAACCAAAAAAGAGACTGCACTGCCAAGACAATCCTAAGCCAAAAGAATAAGGCTGGAGGCATCATGCTACCTGACTTCAAACTATACTACAAGACTACAGTAACCAAAACAGCATGGTACTGGTACCAAAACAGCAAGGTACTGGTACCAAAACAGAGATACAGACCAATGGAACAGAACAAAGCCCTCAGAAATAATACCACACATCTACAGCCATCTGATCTTTGACAAACCTGACAAAAACAAGCAATGGGGAAAGGATTCCCTATTTAATAAATGGTGCTGGGAAAGCAGGCTAGCCATATGTAGAAAGTTGAAACTGGATCCCTTCTTTACACCTTGTAAAAAATTAATTCAAGATGGATTAAAGACTTAAATGTTAGAGTTAAAACCATGAAAACCCTAGTAGAAAACCTAGGCAATACTATTCAGGACATAGGCATGGGCAAGGAATTCATGACTAAAACATCAAAAGCAATAGCAACAAAAGCCAAAATAGACAAATGGGATCTAATTAAACTAAAGAGCTTCTGCACAGCAAAAGAAACTACCATCAGTGTGAACAGGCAATCTACAGAATGGGAGAAAATTTTTGCAATCTACCCATCTGACAAAGGGCTAATATCCAGAATTTACAAAGAACTTAAACAAATTTACAAGAAAAAAAAAATCAAAAAGTGGGCAAAGGATATGAACAGACACTTCTCAAAAGAAGACATTTATGCAGCCAACAGACACATAAAAAAAAAATGCTCATCACTGGCCATCAGAGAAATGCAAATCAAAAGCACAATGAGATACCATCTCCAGTTAGAATGGTGATCATTAAAAAATCAGGAAACAACAGGTGCTGGAAAGGATGTGGAGAAATAGGAACACTTTCACACTGTTGGTGGGACTGTAAACTACTTCAACCATTGTAGAAGACAGTGGGGCGATTCCTGGAGGATCTAGAACTAGAAATACCATTTGATCCAGCCATCCCATTACTGTGTATATACCCAAAGGATTATAAATAATGCTGCTATAAAGACACATGCACACGTATGTTTATTGCAGCACTATTCACAATAGCAAAGACTTGGAACCAACCCAAATGTCCATCAATGATTGACTAGATAAAGAAAATGTGGCACATATACAGCATGGAATACTACGCAGCCATAAAAAAAGATGAGTTTATGTCCTTTGTAGGGACATGGAGAAAGCTGGAAACCATCACTCTGAGCAAACTATCGCAAGGACAGAAAACCAAACACTGCATATTCTCACTCATACGTGGGAATTGAACAATGAGAACACTTGGACACAGGGTGGGGAACATCACACACCAGGGTCTATCATGGGGTAGGGGGAGGGGGGAGGGATAGCATTAGGAGAAATACCTAATGTAAATGACGAGTTAATGGGTGCAGCACACCAACATGGCACATGTATACATACGTAACAAACCTGCACGTTGTGCACGTGTACCCTAGAACTTCAAGTATAATAAATAAATAAGAAATCAGGCAACGTGACTTCTCAAAATTCCTCTTTATTAAAAAAATATTTTGGCTATTCTACGTTTTCTTTCCATATAAATTATAAAATCAGCTTGTCAATATATATTTTTAAAAGACTGCTTTGATTTTAACTAAGATTGCATTCAAACAGTAGATCAAATTTGAAACTATAGATTTAAAATATTGAGTCTTACAACCCATGAACAAAACATATCTGATTTTGGGGTATTTAAAAAATCCTATCAGTGTATTTTATTTTTCAATATAGAAATTATACATATATGTTGTTAGATTTATAGCTAAGTACTCCATGGGGGGGGTTGTTTAAATGTGTATTTTTAAAATTTTTGAATTTCAATCATTCATTGCTAATATATAGAAATAAAATTGATATGAGGTTTTGTGTGTGTGTGTGTATGTGTGTGATGCAGTCTTGCTCTGTCATCCAGGCTGGAGCTGTCCCCCAGGCTGGAGTGCACTACAGTCTCGGCTCACTGCAACCTCTGCCTCCCAGTTCAAGTGATTCTCCTGCCTCAGCCTCCCCAGTAGCTGGGACTACAGGCATGTGCCACCATGCCCAGCTAATTTTTTTATTTTTAGTAGAGAGGGGGTTTCACCATGTTGACTAGGCTGGTCTTGAACTCCTGACTTCAAATGATCCACCCACCTTGGCCTTCCAAAGTGCTGGGATTATAGGCGTGAGCCACTGCGCCTGGGCTATTGAGTTTTTTATCTTGCAATCTTGTTAACTCACTTTCTAGTTGGAGAAGACCTGTAAATTCATTGGGATTGTCCTGTTATCTGTAAATAGAGACAGTTTTCTTTTTCCAATTTTCCTGCCTCCTCCCCTCAACCCTCCACCAACTCACCCAATTTTCTTGCATGATTTCACTGGCTTGAGCTTCCAGCACAATGTTGAATGGCAGTGTTGAGATAGTAATATTTCATTTCTTATTGAAATGCTGTCAGGGGTAAAGAATTTGGTCTTTCACCATTCAATATAATGCTAACTGTAGATTTTTTGGTAGGTCCCACTTTTAATGTTAAGCAAATTTTCTTCTATTCCCAATTTGCTGAGAGTTTTCATCATAAATTGTTGGTGGATTTTAATAAATACTATTTCTGTATCTATTGAAGTGATATTTTTTCCTTTATTAACTTTTGTTCTCATATTTATTTTCTTCTCTTTCTGCTTTCTTTGATTTTAGTTTGTCTTTTTCTAGTTTTTAAGAAACTTATTTTTCATAATGGTTGATTTGAGACCTTTCTTCTTTTCTAATATAAGTATTTATGCTATATATTTCCTTCTAAATACTGTTTCAGTTGCATCCCTCACATTTTGACAAATTTTATTTTTACTCTTAATCAACTCGAATATTTTTAAATTTCCATGGAGACTTTCTCATTAACCCTTGGAGCATTTATAGGCATATTGTTTATCTTCTAAATATTTAATGCTTTTCTAGATTTTTTTCTGTTATTTATACTTCTAGTTTAATTGTATTATGGATTATATTTAATAAAATACACCATGTATTTTACTATAGTCCAAGCATATACTTTGCATGATTTATATTATTTAAACTTGTTAAAGTTCCTGCTATGACCCAGAATATGATATATCTTGGAGACTATTTCATGTTTCCTTGTAAACAAAATATATTCTGCTGTTGTGTGGAGTGTTATATAAATGTGAATTAGGTCTAGTTGTTTGACAGTATTCTTTAGATCTTCTATATCTCTACTGATTTTCTATATACTTTTTGTATCACATTTTGTGAAAGCCAGACATCTTATATAGGACACTGGAGAATGAGGAAAACTTTTTATGCCTGAAAGTAAGCATATCTTTCTGATAGGGATTTTATGTGGGTATTTGAGTGTTTCTATTTAGGAGGTCGACTTGGTTTAAGGTTTTCTTTTTATGATTTTTATTTATTTTTATTGCTGTGGTTACCTTCAGAGCACCACAGCCATCCAGCTCCTGTAGTGACTGTGTTTGAGGCTGAGGAGAAGTATCTGCTTCACCCTCAGCTTCAGGTGTTCTCTTTGATCTTTGTAATATTCCTCAAAGAGGATCTTTTGTAGGTTTCTCAACAGAATTTGTCTGTTACTGGTTACTGGAAGCTTGTTGGTCAGTGAAGGGAATATCACGCCAAGTACAGTGGAGAGTATTCTCTGTTGCAGAGTAATTGTCATTCTTGGACGGGCACCTGTCCCTGGGTCTTGAGGATGTAACCATATCAGTTCTTTCTCCCACTGTGCTACTTGGTCCTGAGCCTATCATGGATCCTTGCCCCTCCCAAGGGTAAGATGTTTTCTCCCTGTTGTCATCCCCAGATTCAATAAAATTTTACCTGGGCATTTAAGGTAAATACGTTTGCTGAATGTCATTCTATAAATTAAAGCTGCCATTCACATAGTAATAAATCATAGAATACTGGTCTAGGTATAGTTCTGTGCCCTTCCCACATAAGCTATTATTCCCTTGCCTAACATCCTCATCACCACAGTCTTTCTTTGAGCTCTTCATTTTCTATAAAACCATATGATACGATTTGGCTGTGTCCCCACCCAAACTTCACCTTGTATTGTAACTCCAGTTCCCACATGTTGCGGGAGAAACCTGGTGGGAGGTGATTAAATTATTGGGGTGGGTCTTTCCTGTGCTGTTCTCATGATAGCGAATGAGTCTCACGAGATCTGATGGTTTTAAAAATGGGAATTTCCCTGCACAAACTCTCTTTGCATGCCACCAAACATGTAAGATTTTACTTGCTCCTCCTTGCCTTCTTCCATGATTGTAAGACCTCCCCAGCCAGGTAAAACTAAGTCCATTAATCCTCTTTCTTTTGTAAATTGGTCAGTCTCAGGTATGTCTTTATCAGCAGCATGAAAACGGTATAATACACCATAGCGAGATTTAAGGAGAAAGTGCCTGCAAGGGTGTGCTGAGGGCGCTTTGATTTCTGTGGCTTCCAGCGTCTTTAGACTCTTTTGCTAGCCTGCATTTGCCCTTCACCAAATTGTTGTCCCTGCTAACTGAGCTCCATGCTGATGCCACTGGCATCTCTTCCAGGTAAATAAATGTTCACCTCTCATTGCTCCCTAAAGGGTCGGTGTCTCCCTGGATTTGGAGCCAGTTGATTGCCCTGCTCCCTCTTTCTCCCATAGATTTGAGAAAAGTCATGAATTTGCAGCTTATTTTCACTTTTTTTTTTTTTAACTGTGAGGGTAGGAGCAACAGTCTTTCCAGCTTTCTTTGTCCTTAAACAGAAACCAGAAGCTGTCTAGGAAGGCATTAAGGGATAATCTGGTTGAAAGATAGGTTTCTGGATCTTGCCTTGAAATTGTAACTTCCTAGATACTTGGAGAAGACAAGAACTCTTAAATTTTATTTAGGAGTAACAAATCCTTTGCCCAAATTAAAAATGAGGCATGTGGAGACACAGTTGATGGCAACTATGAAAGGAGAATTAAAGCCCCCTGCCACCCTATTCCCCACTTGGTTACCGTTACTGTGTTACTTGGTTACTGTGCCCAAACCACTAAAAAGTCAAAGCTCCTTCTTTCATTCTATATATATATATATATACACACATACATACACTCATTCTTCCCATCTCTCTGATTCCGCCTTACCAATTTCTGCCTCCATCTTTGTATCATTTTATCTGTCTTTAACCCCACCTCACACCATCAGTCCTTAGTAAAATGGTTAGAGTCTCTTTCCTCCACTTTATATATATATATAAAGTTCACCATGTAGTGAACTTGCTAAACTGCAGGAGTGAAAAGGGAATTATGTCCCTTCCACGCCCTGGGGGAAGGTTTTTTTTTTTCATCTGCAGCCATTAGGCACCCTGTCTCCATTAAGTAATCTACACAAGAGTGGTATCCTCATTCCCCTCCAGCTCTTTCTACATTGGAATCCTGTCAGATGGTACCATTGATGATATGGTTTGGCTGCGTCCCCACCCAAATCTCATCTTGAATTGCAGCTCCCTTAATTTCCATGTATCTTGGGAGGGACCTGGTGAGAGGTAATTGAATCGGGGTGGGGGGGAGTGGGTCTTTCCGATGCTGTTCTCATTATAGTTAATAAGTCTCATGAGGTCTGATGGTTTAATAAAGGGAATTCCCCTGCACATACTCTCTTGCCTGCTGCCATGTAAGCTGTGTCTTGCTTCCCTTTAGCCTTCAGCCATAATTATGAGGCCTCCCCAGTCATGTGGACCTGTGAGTCAATTAAACCTATTTCCTTTATAAATTACCCAGTCTCAGGTATGCCTTTATTAGTAACCTGAGAAAGGATTAATACAGTAAATTGGTACCAGTAGAGTGAGGTGCTACTGTGAAGAGACCTGAAAATGTGGAAGCGACTTTTGAACTGGGTAACAGGCAGAGGTTGGAACAGTTTGGAAGGCTAAGAAGATAGGAAAAGGTGGGAAAGTTTGGAACTTCCTAGAGACTTGGAGGGCTCAGAAGACAAGAACATGTGGGAAAGTTTGGAACTTTCTAGGAGTTGAGTATTGATGGAAGTAGTTTCAAAAAATTTTTAAAAGGTTTATGACTGTATATGTAACTGGAAATGTTTATGAGTCACAAAACACTAGGCTTGAATAGTGATATGGTTTGGCTCTGTGTTCCCACCCAAATCTCACATTAAATTGTAATGCTGAATGTTGTGGGAGGGACCTGGTGGGAGGTGATTTGATCATGGTGCTGGTTTCTACTGGTTTAGAACCATGTCCCTAGTGCTGTCTCATAATAGAGTTCTCATGAGATCTGGTTAAGAATTGTGTAGCACTTCTCCCTTTGCTCTCTCTCTCTCCTGCCACCATGTGAAGAGATGGTTGCTTCCCCTATGCCTTCCGCCATGATTGTAAGTTACCTGAGGCCTCCCCAGCCATACCTCTTATAAAGCCCGTGGAACTGTGAGTCAATTAAACCTCTTTTCTTCATAAATTACCCAATCTCAGTTACTTCTTTATAGCAGCCTGAGAACAGACTAATATAGAAAATTGTTACCAGAAAGGAGGGGCATGGCTATAAAGATACTTGAAAATGTGGAAGTGACTTTGGAACTGGGTAATGGGCAGAGGTTGGAACAGTTTGAAGGGATCAGAAAAAGAAGATAAAAGTTTGGAACTTCCTAGACACTTGTTGAATGGTTGTGACCAAAGTGCTGATAGTGGTATGGACAGTGAAGTTCAGGCTGAGATGGTCTCAAATTGCGATGAAGAACTTATAAAGAACAAGAGTAAATGTCACTCTTGCTCTTCTTTAGCAAACAGACTGGCAGCATTGTTTCCCTGCTCTAGAGATCTGTGGAACTTTAAACTTGAGAGATAATTTAGGATATCTGGCAGAAGAAATTTCTAAGCAGCACAGCATTCAAGATATGGCCTGCCTCCTTCTAAAAGACTACACTCATTTACATAAACAAATAAATGATCTGAAACTCGAACTTATATTTAAAAGGAAAGCAGAGTATAAAAGTCTGGAAAATTTGCTGCCCAATCATGCAACAGAAAAGAAAAATCCATTTTCTGGAGAGGAATTCAAAGCTACAGAAATGTGCATAAGTAGAGCCAAGTGTTAATAGCCAAGACAATGGGGAAAATAACTCCAGGGCATTTCAGAGACCTTCATGACAGCCCATCCAATCACAGGACTAGAGGCCTAGGAGAGAAAAATAGTTTGGTGGGCCAAACCAGAGCCTTGCTACTTTGTGAAGCCTTCAGACATGATTCCCTACACCCTAGCTGTTCCAGCTCCAGTTGTAGCTAAAAGGGGTCAAGGTACAGCTTGGGCATTGCTTCAGAGGGTGCAAACCCCAAGTCTTGGTGGCTTCCATGTGGTGTTGGGCCTGCGGGTATGCAGAAGGCAAGAGTTGAGGTTTGGGAGCCTCTGCTTAAATTTCAGAGAATGTGCAGAAACACCCGGATGTCCAGACAGAAGTCTGTGGCAAGGGCAGAGCTCTCACTGAGAACCTCTAAAAGGGCAATGCAGAGGGAAAATGTGGGGTTGGAGCCCCCATACAGAGTCCATACTGAGGCACTGCCTAATGAAACTGTGAAAAGAGGGCCACTGTCCTCCAGCCTCCAGAATGGTAGTTCTATTGACAACTTATACTGTGTGCCTGGAAAAACTGTAGGCACTCAATGCCAGCCTGTGAATGTAGCTGCAGAGGCTGTACCCTGCAGAACCACAGGGGTGAAACATCCCAAGATCTTGGGACCCCACTCCTGTGTCAGTGTGGCCTGGATGTGAGACATGAAGTCAAAGGAGATTATTTTGAAGCTTAAAGATTTAATGACTGCCCTGATGGGTTGTGGACTTGCATGTAGCCTATAGCCCCTTTTTTTGGCCAATTTCTTCCATTTGGTATAGGAGCACTTACCCAACACCTGTACCCCCACCATTGTATCTTGGAAGTAACTAACTTGCTTTTTATTTTACAGGCTCATAGGCAGAAGGAACTTGCCTTGTCTCAGATGAGACTTTGGACTTGGACATTTAAGTAAGTTAACGCTGGAATGAGCTAAGATTTGGGGGGACTGTTGGAAAGATATGATTGTGGTTTGAAATGTGAGAAGGACATGAGATTTGGGAGGGGCCAGGGTGGAATGATATGGTATAACTCTGTGTCCCCACCTAAATTTGATACTGAACTGTAATTCCCAGTGTTGGAGGAGGGACCTCTTGGGAGGTGATTGGATCATGTGGGTGAATTTGCTGTTTGCTGTTCTCATGATAGTGAGTTCTCTTGAGATTTGGTTGTGTAAATATGTGTAGCACTTCCCCCTTAGTGCTCTCTGTCTCTCTCTCTCTCTCCTGCCACTATTTGAACATGTGTGCTTTTCCTTCACCTTCCACCATGATTGTAAGTTTCCTGAGGCCTGCCCAGCCATGCCTCCTCTACAGCCTGTGGAACTGAGTCAATTAAACCACTTTTCTTCTTTATAGCAGTGTGAGAATAGACTACTACACATAGGTTGTAGGGAAATGTGCCTGGTGACATAGTAATTGCTAATCTTGACTCATACTCACTTGCTCTGAACTTTTGCAACCCTTATACCTGAATTTTATTTGCACTGCAGGCACTTCCCTACTGGGGCTTTCATGGCTGTCTGCAAGGCATACTGTTTTCCTTTTTCTTCCATAATGACTTCTCATTTCTGTGATGGGCATTTATAGGTCAGTCTTGTTCCTCCTCCACAGCATTGCAGGCCTCCAGGTAACAAGGTGAGGTTTAGAGGTATAGCTTCCTCTGGTCTACGGGAAGGGTTTGGATGTCACTGTGTCCCACATTCAGTAAGAGCAAATAAAAAAACAAGCTAACAAACTGGCTGGAGTCGTAGCCATAAAATACTTCTCAAAGAAAAATAACTTGAACAAACTTTTGAAGGTTGATTATATATAAGATTGGTAGAAAGGTAAAGTAAATTCCTAAAAAAATACATAAATCCCTGTATAACAGCATTTCCTCTCTGCCAGACTTTCTAATATGTAGCAAATGGTGGTGGTGCTAATGACCAATTTCACTATAATTTTTCTTCCTGATGTAACCTCCTCCTTCATTCTCAGATATTTTAATGTTGCTTATGTTGATTCTCTAATACTGCAACCCCCTCTGTGTTTCTGCACTGTGCGGTCATGTGGCTCAGTTTTGCTTCTGCATCAGTAGTCACCCAAATTGGTATATGCCTGAGACCTTTCATATCATACTTGTTACGATTCTTTGTCTTGCATGCATGATACTTGCTCTTGAATTTGAAGAGAACTTTATTTTTTCAACATTTCCTCTCTTCACTCAAACCATTTATTTCTTTTATGATTTTATTTTGGGGTGTTTTAATGCTGACTAACCAGTGCATTAATCTCATGGACTCTTCAGTAAACTAAAGTAATGTATCCAGGAATACTGCATTTCTGGACCACTTTTGCCATCTCTGAATCAGCACTCTAACCAAGGAGCTGCAGCTGGAGAGAATATCAATACCAAGCTCTCTTGGCATATTACAGCAAAAAAAGTTTTTATTAATCTTCTACTTTACAGAAGACACTCTACTAATTATCTCACATCTTATTACAATTGATTTTTTTTTTTTTTTTGAGATGGAGTCTCACTCTGTCACCCAGGCTGGAGTGCAGTGGGGCCATCTTGGCTCACTGCAAGCTCCGCCTCCCGGGTTTCTGCCATTCTCCTGCCTCAGCCTCCGGAGTAGCTGGGACTACAGGCACCCGCCACCTCGCCCGGCTAGTTTTTTGTATTTTAGTAGAGACGAGGTTTCAACGTGTTAGCCAGGATGGTCTCGATCTGCTGACCTCGTGATCCGCCCACCTTGGCCTCCCAAAGTGCTGGGATTACAGGCTTGAGCCACCGCGCCCGGCCTTACAGTTGACTTCTTGATAGTCTAGTGCTAGGGTTTGAACTTTTCCCCCAAAGTTTATGTGTTGGAAACGTAATCCTCAACGCTACAGTGTTGATAGGCAGGATCTTTAAGAGGTGATTTGGTCATGACAGCAGACCAGAGAACAGATTCATTCATGTTATAGCATGTGTTCTCTTGCCATTCCACCTTCGGCCATGAGATTGTGCAGCAAGAAGGCCCTCACCATATAGGCCTCTCGATCTTGGACTTCTAAGCCTCCAAAATGAGAAGTAATATATCTCTGTTCTTTATAAATTACCCAGTCTCAGGTATTCTGTTACAGTAGTACAAAATGGACTAAGACAACCAGCAATCTTTTACAAAATCTTTTATATGTAGCAATGGTTCCAACTGGGCGAGTTAGACTGCATTTACCTTAGATTCAAACACATCTGACAGTCTATTTTCAAAAACTGCTGAGGAGACTCTTGAGGGTAAAATAATCAAAAGAGTAGAGAGCACCAAGACACATTAGATTTTTCTAAGATCAAAGCTCTGGAGGTTGAGGGGGCAATTCTAATCATAACACTCTATCTGTCATTCAGATTGCCTTCTATCCTAGCCCCAGGGACTTAAACCTCAATCCTGGAGGGAGAGATCTACAATAAGAGAGTCAGTAATTCTCCAAATCACCATGGGACACTAACTGCAAAGTGGCAGCACAGGAGTCTTTGGAGAACCTTCATAAACTATGTAGTCATGACCACTAAGGTCCCTGACCTCATTTTACACACACAAATGTAACTTCATTGTTGCATGGAACATTTCATACAGATTTTTTTCCCCTCGAATTTTCAAAAATTATATTTGATTTATATTTTTAAAAGCTCTAAAGTATCTCTAACAAGATAAAAAGGTAGAATTTTCATGTTCAAATTTATTCCCAATGTTTAGACATTAAATTTGAACATGAAAGGTCTATTTTTAAAAATTAAACTTGTAAGTTCATAGAA
This sequence comes from Papio anubis, assembly GCF_008728515.1. Taxonomy (NCBI): domain Eukaryota; kingdom Metazoa; phylum Chordata; class Mammalia; order Primates; family Cercopithecidae; genus Papio; species Papio anubis. The sequence goes on from NC_044982.1 coordinate 80,765,760, forward strand.
ACAAGAAACAGTGATGTTTTGACCATTACCATTTCTTTTTGTTTTGATTGCTTAATTACAGAAATACAGGTGGATTATTCATTTATTATATGTATTACTCCAATGTTTACATTTTTGAATAGAGTAAAATTCACACAGATGTAGATTTTATATACATGTTATACACACACACACACACCCCTTACGTGTAACCCCAACTTGAACCAACAATAAAATATTTCCATTACTTACCTCAGCAATTTCTCTCATTCCCCTTTCTAGTCAATTTTGCCCCCTAAAAACACTAATAATTTCCTTTCTCTAACGATAGATCATTTTGCTGTTCTTAAATGCCACAAAAAGGAATTATATAGTATTTACTCTTTTGTGTCCTGCTTCTTTTATTCAATGTAATGTTTTGGGGAATGTTTAATTTGTTAAAATGTCTAACTTTTTTTCTTATTTTGAAGAGTTTTCCATTTTAATATTTTATTCCAATTTGGTCATCCATTGCCCTAATGGTAAACATTCAAGTTGTTGTTTTAGGATATTATGAATAAAGACATTTCAACCAAACTTGTGCAAGTGTGTCATGAGCACATATTTTTAATTCTTTTAGATAAATACCTGCGGTAGACAAAATAATGACCTCTCAAAGATGTCCACATTAAGTTTCTAGAACCTGCACATATATTAGCTGTAACTAAGGGGAATTCAGGTAGCAGGTAGAATTAATTGCTAATCAGTTAACCTCAAAATAAGGAGCTAATCCTGTATTATCCAGGTATTCCTGGATACAAGCATCTATGAATGTGAATGAGGGAGGTAGAAGACTCTGTGTCAGAGTGATGTGATATGAAAAAGACTTGACTGACCAGTGTTAACCTTGAAGATGGAAGGTAACCACAAGCAAAGAAATGTGAGCTGTCTCTAAAGGGTGGAAAAGGCACTCCCCCAGAGTATCAAGAGAAGAATGCAGCCCTGTTAACACCTTGATTTTAGCCAAAGAGGACCCCAAAAAGAAAAAACCGTCTTTTTTCAGAATTGCAAGATAACCACTTTGTTTTAAGCCACTAAGTTTGTGATTGTTTTAGCAGCAATATGAAAGTAATACAATATCAAAAAGTGGAAAAGCTAAGTCATATGGTATGTATATGTTTAATTTTATAAGAATTCACCAATTTTTAAAAAATCATACCAATTCACACTCAATCCCATTGGCAATGCATAACAATTCTATTTCTCCACAATCTTGCCGACATATAATGTATTGTTGTTATTTTTGTTTTGAGACATTTTGTTTGGAGTAAAATAGTATAACATAGTTTAAATGTGTCCAGTGACTAAAGATATTGGGCACATTTTCATGCAGTACTTTTATCCATTTATATGTCTTATTTTGAGAAATATCTGTTCAAAACCTTCGCCCATTTTTAATTTTGTTGTTTGCTTTTTATTAGTTTTAAGAGTAGTTAATATATTCTGGAGATAACTTTTTATGAAATACAGCAATTGTGAATATATTCCTCCATCTACCTCTTATTTTCCATTTTCTTTATGATATCTGTTGAGTAGAGATTTTTAATCTAATTTTTTTTCCCTGCCTAGAGTGCAGTACGACAATCAGAGCTTACTGAAGCCTTGAACTTCTAGGCTCAAGCAATCCTTCTGCCTTAACCTCTCAAGCAGCTAGGACTATAGGTACACAATATTATGCCCAACTAATATTTAAAATTTTATGGAGAAGTGGTTTTGCTATGTGGCCTAAGCTGGTCTCAAACTCCCAGCTTCCCACCTTGGCCTCGCAAAGACCTGGGATTACAACAGTGAGCCACTGCTCCTGGCCACAATTTATCATTTTTGGTTTAATATTTAGAGCTCATTGTAACCTGGTTAAAAAATATTCACCTAGCCCAAAGTTACCATATAAGCTCTTCTACCTCTTGTGCTAGAAACTGTATAGTTTAGCTTTTAATTTTTGTATATGTTGTGAGGTAGGAAATAATGTTCACTGTTTTCCTTACTTTATCTAGTTATTGCAATACTATTTGTTGAAAAGATTTTCTTTTCCCCCAATAAACTGCATTAGCATCATCTGACCATATAAGAGAGGTGCTATTTCTGCATGAACTATTTAGTTCTATTGATCTATTTGCTAATACATATTCAAGTGCCACGATACCTCAATTATTGTCAGTTGACAGTAATTCTTGAGATTAAATAATGCAATATCTCCAAGTTTCTTTCCTTTTGGGGTGATTGCTTTGTCTATTCTAGGTATTTTATTCTACATAAGTTTTAGAATCAGCTTCTTAATGTCTGTGTTAAGATTTTTATTGCAATTGCCTTGAATGTATTAATTTGGAAAGAAAGAAAATATTGAGTTTTTCAATTCATGGACATACCATTTTTCTTTATTATTTAAGTCTTTTTAAAGTTTTCTCTCAACAACGTTTTACTTAAATGTCTTTTGTTAAGTCTATTCGTAAGTATTTAAAGTATGCTTTTTGGTGCTACTAAATGGCTAATGTTATTTTTCAATTATTCATTGCCAATATATAAAAATCAATTGATTTCTCTGTATTGGCCTTGTTTCTTAAAATATTTCTAAATTCATTCATTAGTTATAGTATATTTTTCTGGTTTCATAGGATTTTCTACACACACAATCATGTAATCATGTCATCTATGAACAGACATTTCTTTTGTTCAAATCTTTATATCATTTCTTTTTCTTTGCCTTATTAAGTTTATTGTAGAAGCTTTAGTAGAGCATTTATTAGAAGTGATAAGAGTGAAACCCTTGCCTTGTTGATATTAAGGAAAAAGTATATCAATACTAAATATGTTAGCTGGATGTTTTTCACAGATATCATTTATATATTTATGAAGTGTTTTCTCATGCCTAGTTTGGTGAAAGTTTGTCATAAATGATTGTTATATGCCCATTTTTTACCTCAGTTAAGATAACTATATAAATTTATCTTATCAATATGATGTATTTTCTTAATTTGTCACAACCTTACAATTTGGAGATAAATTCCATTTGATTAGATGTTCTTTATATATAATGTTGGATTTGCTAACATTTGTTTAACATTTTTATAAGTATTTTGTAATACATGTTGTTCTGTAATTTTATTTTTTTATTCATGCCCTTATTATAGTTACATGGTTATGCTGGCCATATGAAAAAATATAGGAAATGTTGCCACCCTCTCCTATTTCTAAAATCGTTCGTGTAAAATTGGTATTAATCATTATTAAATATATGATAGAATTCATCAGTGAAGCTATCTGGACCGTAAGGTTTTTTTATAGGAAAGTATTTATGAATTATATTTATTTAATAGGCATAGGATTATTCAGATTTTCTATTTATTCTTATGTCAGTTTGGGGGAGTTTCTGTTGTTCTAAGATTTTGTCTATTTCATCTAACTTGTCAAAGTGTCTTCTATTGGCATAAAGTTGTTAATATCCCTTTTTAACTGACTATGATGTACTTAGATGTTATTTCTTTGACTTATGGTTCTTGGAGTTCATTGAACTTCTTGAATCTGTGTGGTATTGTTTTTCACCAAATTTGGAGAATTTTCATTCACTTACCCAATTTTTTATTCTGATGCATTCTTAATCATTTTGGGGACTCTAATTATACTTATATTGACTTAATATTTTCTCACAGGCCATTAAAGTGCTGTTAATATTTCAAGTATTTATTTTTCTCTCCCTTATTCAATTTGGATGTTATTGACCCTTTCTTCTGCAGTATCTAATCTTTTTCTAAACCACTCAGTAATTTTTTATCTCAAATATTTTATTTTTGAGTTTTAAATTTTTAATCTTTTTATATTTTCTATTTCTTTGCTGAAATTTTCCATATTTTTCTATAAATTTTTACATGAGTTTATAACTCTTTTAAAAATCCATATATGTTATCTCTAATATCTGTGATTTTTGACATGTTATTATTGGGTGCTTTTTTTCTGGATTATAGTCTGGAATTTTTTTATTGTATATGTTACTTTGCATGGAGTCTAATTTATGTTGTTTTTATTTTAATCCTGTTTTATCAGACAGTTAATTTATGGATAAGATCGTCTTACACCTATTAGTGTTGGTTCTGTGCTTTGTAGGGTAGATTGATTTCAGTTTTCTCATTAGATCTAGGGTATTTTCATTCCCCCAGGACATCATGTTTCTAGAATCATCATCAAATGCCTGAGTTCTTCAGTGAGGTCTCTCCAGCCCAACTGGGTCAGAATTCTGACATCTTTTAGCCCTGTACATCCTCTAGCACCTCTGTACTGCTCTTAGCTCCCTCTAGAAGTCACTCTGCTAGGCCTTTTGGACTCAATACCCACGCATAAGCAACCTAGCTGTCAACCTAGGACACAGATAAACCCTCATGCAAATTTCTGGGCTGTCTTCCCCCCACAGAAGCCTCATCTTTATATCTGCCCTTCCAGTTCCAGCTGCCCCTCACATTCTTATCTCTATCACGTCAGCTCCAGAAGACTCTGCTTTCTACTCAGGATCCATCTCCCTACTGCAAAGTTCCAGAAATTGTCTCAGGCGTAAATCTGGGGGGTTAACAAAGCTCATTTCACAGATTTCTGTATCTCAAGGATGATACAGCTGCTCTGTTTCCAATGCCTGAAATCAGTTGTCTCTTATATTTTGTCCAGTTTTTATAATTATTTACAAAGGGATATAACATTAATATCAGCTAACTGCAGTTACTGGAAGCAGAAGTCCTCTAGCACATTATTTTGAGCAACTGTTATGTATAAAACACTATGTTAATCATTATGGAGTATAAAGAAATAAAAAACAAGTTCTCTTCCATCTAGAAGAGATAAGAATGGTGCATATATAACGAAAAGACACATCAACTTTCTTTCAGTTCCAGGAATACACCAAGACATTTCCTATCTCAGATTTTGTAAATGTAATTATCTCTGCCTTGAAAATTTTTCCTTCTACTCCTAGCCTGAATTACTTTCACTCATTCATCAGATCTTAAAATGTCACTTACTCAGGGGTGTCTTCTCATGTTCTTATTGAACATTTTTTTCATAGCACATTCCAGTTTTCCAATATAATTCTTATCACATTTGCTTTATATATTTCTGTGCTTATTTAACTATTTAATATATATTATTTATTCTATGCTTATATATTCTTTCTGTGCTTTTTAATATATGTGAACTAATATATCTATTTCTATATATTTTGTAAATGCAAGACTAACTTCATTTTTTTCACTGCTGTCTCTAGATCTATGCCAGTATTGAAAAATACTGTGCATAAAAAATATTTCTTGAATAAATGAATGAAGGATTTTATCAGTGTCACAATCAGCATAGAAAATGCGTGAGACCCTCACTTTCTATTGGACTGATAAGAGAAGGTCTTCAGAGATGGAATTTTAAGAGGCAGAGATGGGAAGAAGTGGCTTTCTAGGCAGGAAATTGGTATGAGTTTAAAAAGTACAAGTCATAGTTCAGGAGACAGCAACTGGATCTGTTTTGCCGGAGAATTCATTAGGATGGCAAACAGAAATAAGCCTTGTAAGGCAAATCGAGTTTAAATTCTTAATCTTACCAGCCTAATAATAATAACCAGTTTGTAAAACATGGATCCTTAAATAATATTAACAATTGGTACCTGCAATTGTTTTTCTAAAGATATCTTGTAAAAGATAGGTATTAAATAAGAGTCTCACCAAAAACTTTATAAGATCCTGACTGAAAAACATGATACCAATTTTAGTCCCTATATTTGAATTTCAATTTTGTTGAGGAGGATGCCCAGAAATGTGCCTGATCAACTGCTCTATGTGAGATGCAATAAAGTGTAAAGTTTTCTGCCAATGGTTCTTAAATATATTAGTATTAAATCACTTGCTTGACATCTGAAAAGCCATAGAATGGGATATTTAGGAGAGCTGGTTGTAATATAGTTCTTAGAAACCCTCTGTGGTTATCTTCTTATGCCTGTGGGAGAATGGCCTAAAACTACAATGAATGCTTATAAGGGTTCCATGAAAATGGATAGAAGCAGAAGTGAGGTGGGTGCTGGATAGAGGAAACTAGACTGCACACTCACCTCAGGCTCTTGATATATGCATGCTCCAGTTACTTTCCCCAACTGTAACTAAGCACGGAATTATAAATGAGTGTCTACCCACTACCCCATGCTGTTACTTCTCAGAATAGTGCAGCTGAGGTTTCACCAGGGCAGTCAAAGCAACCTCCAGGAACCGATTAGTCTATTTCTATTGCTGGTGAAGCCCACTCAGTCACAAGGGATCATAATCAAGCTCATTAACAGCACCCTTCGCAGTCCACTTAACAGAATGCATAAAATTTTCCTCGATTTTGCCTTCTCAAAATAAGTGGTGTGCTATAATTTGAAAAGCTAAGTGACATTATTCTTAATTTATGCAGTCAATGTGAGGAATTCTTCACACAAGTTGATCAGTAACCAACCATACTGCAAAATAATTTCATCTTTTTGGGGCACCGCATTGTAGAAAAGAGATGGCGTGGCCCTTAAGAGACTCACTGACTGGGTGGCATTAGCTAACTTTGCCACGAAATAATCCTCAGCTTGTAAAGTTCCCCTCATCTCAGGTCTCCAAAGCTGAGCTGACCTAGAAAGATTGGTTCTTCTCCCCAGCAACTAAATGATACTCATCTTTCTCATCAAACCAGATCCAGATCCCCTGCGAGATAAGCCTTTTCTTCACACTGCTAAATTCATGACTGTAGGAAGGTAGGAGAGAGTCACAGTAAAGACTGTGGACTCTTTGCGAGCCTGGCTGCCTGCCTTTGAACCCCAACTCTACCATTTATTAGCATATGACTTGGGCAAGCTTTCAACCTTTCTATGTCTCAGTTGCTTCCTATTTAAAATAGAAATAACACAGCCAGCATGGTGGCTCATACCTGTAATCCCAGCACTTAGGGAAGCAGAGACAGGTGGATCATGAGTCCAAGAGTTTGAGACAACCTGGGCAACATGGGGAAACCCCATCTCTACAAAAAAAAAAAAAAAGTCTGGCATGATAGAGCACCACTGTAGTCCCAGCTATTTTGGAGGCTGAGGTGGGAGGATTAGCTTGAGTCCAGGAGGTTGAAGTTGCAGTGAGCCATGATTATGCCACTGCAGTTTGGCCTGGGTGACAGAGCAAGACTGTCTCAAAAACAAAAACAAAAAATAGAGATAACAATGTCTACCTGTCGCATAGGATTGTTTTGAGGATAAGGTAATTTTAGAGAAATTTATATGTAACGCATTTAAAATAATGCTAGCAAATAGTGAGCAATATGTTAATTATTATCATCATGATTTTTAAGTATACATTTATTTTACTTGGCTCATTCATTAAGCATTCAAACTATTTATTGAATGACTACTATGTGCCAAGCATGCTGCTGGATATATCAATGAATGAAACCTCTCCCATTAAAGAGCTAATATTATAGTGAGGGAGAAGAAAATAAATAATCCAAGTGTTCAGAAAATTATATAGTATGTTAGTGCTTTTAAAATAGAGCAGAATAAGAAGTGTGAATAGATTATAATTTTAAATTAGTATGATCAGGGAAGGCCTCATTAAGAAGGTAACATTTGAGAAAAACTTGGAGCAATTTCTGGGTGAAGATCATTCCAGTCATGAAGAACAGCCCTTGCAAAAGTCCTGAGGTTTGAGTGTATATGGTCTGTGGAAGGGCAGGGAAGCCATGGTGGCTGCAGTACAGTAAGCAAAGAGAAGGGATTAAAAATGAAGCTGGAGATGGGGCAGGGCAAAGACACAAGCTTTTGCTCTCAGTAAAATGGGAGTCATTGCAGAATTTTCAGTCGAAAACGAATGTGGTCTGACCTGCATTCTGAAGGCATCACTCCTGCTGCTCAGTTGAAAATAGGCCATGCAGGAAGGAGGGAAGACTAAAAACAGAAAGACCTGCTAGGAAACTATTGCCAAAATTCACGTGTGATATGAGTGGCTCAGACCGAGGTACATGCAGAAAAGATATTGAGATGTAATCAGTTTATTGACACATGTTGAAAATAAAGATAACAGGGATTTCCTGATGGAATATTGGCAGGAGCAGCATGGAGAAACAGGATCATAACTATCTCTCTTACCCACTAGAAAGCCGGCAGTGACCACATTTGTTGTTGCTTACTGCTAAATCTTTGACAAGTAGCGAAATTCCTGGCACATAGTTGTCACTAAAAATATTTGTTCGATGAAAGAAGGAAAACAATATTCTAGGAGATAGAAGTTTAAAATAGAATATTTATTTTTTAGTCAGAAATCTTTATTATTATTATTTGCTCTTAGCCACAGCAGTATTTAAGAATCTGGGAAGTCTATTAGTAATCAGTAGGTTGACTGGTACAGATGAAATCAGAAAATAGGAAAGAGAATCTTAATAGATATTTTTACTGGGTGAATAAAACCAGGTGACCCACCCTGTAGTGTACTCTTATCTAGTGCCCTGAGTCACTATTGTTCTTTCCTAGATAGTATTTTAAACAAATGGGCACTTCTAGCAGTTTACATTCTGTATAAACCAGCCTACTTTGGGATTGTTCATATTCTTTAAATGTGTAATTATTATCAACTTGATTATCTGCAGGTCTTGTATGTAGAGCTACTTACTTTTTTAAGTTTTTGCATAGCCTAATTTTGTTAATTTTCTATTGGTTTTCCTTAGTAAACTATTGGAGAAAGGCACATTGGACTGAGAATTTGCATCTAAGCGGTGGTATTTAATTGTTTTTCTCCTTTTTAATAATTGTTCTGCTGCAAATGTATCAGCAAGGTTTATGTTCTTTAAGCTACCAATAATCTCCTGCCTCTTTCATACTTTATGGCTTTTTGATATCTGTCGTTTGCAAGTGTAAAGTGGTGTCAGTTCTTTCATTTTCTTCATAAGAAAGTATGATGCCTTCTTATACACCAGTAACAGACAAACAGAGAGCCAAATCATGAATGAACTTCCATTCACAATTGCTTCAAAGAGAATCAAATACCTAGGAATCCAACTTACAAGGGATGTAAAGGACCTCTTCAAGGAGAACTACAAACCACTGCTCAGTGAAATCAAAGAGGACACAAACAAATGGAAGAACATACCATGCTCATGGATAGGAAGAATCAATATCGTGAAAATGGCCATACTGCCCAAGGTAATTTATAGATTCAATGCCATCCCCATCAAGCTACCAATGAGTTTCTTCACAGAATTGGAAAAAACTGCTTTAAAGTTCATATGGAACCAAAAAAGAGCCCGCATCTCCAAGACAATCCTAAGTCAAAAGAACAAAGCTGGAGGCATCACGCTACCTGACTTCAAACTATACTACAAGGCTACAGTAACCAAAACAGCATGGTACTGGTACCAAAACAGAGATATAGACCAATGGAACAGAACAGAGTCCTCAGAAATAATACCACACATCTACAGCCATCTGATCTTTGACAAACCTGAGAAAAACAAGAAATGGGGAAAGGATTCCCTATTTAATAAATGGTGCTGGGAAAATTGGCTAGCCATAAGTAGAAAGCTGAAACTGGATCCTTTCCTTACTCCTTATACGAAAATTAATTCAAGATGGATTAGAGACTTAAATGTTAGACCTAATACCATAAAAATCCTAGAGGAAAACCTAGGTAGTACCATTCAGGACATAGGCATGGGCAAAGACTTCATGTCTAAAACACCAAAAGCAATGGCAGCAAAAGCCAAAATTGACAAATGGGATCTCATTAAACTAAAGAGCTTCTGCACAGCAAAAGAAACTACCATCAGAGTGAACAGGCAACCTACAGAATGGGAGAAAATTTTTGCAATCTACTCATCTGACAAAGGGCTAATATCCAGAACCTACAAAGAACTCAAACAAATTTACAAGAAAAAAACAAACAACCCCATCAAAAAGTGGGCAAAGGATATGAATAGACATTTCTCAAAAGAAGACATTCATACAGCCAACAAACACATGAAAAAATGCTCATCATCACTGGCCATCAGAGAAATGCAAATCAAAACCACAATGAGATACCATCTCACACCAGTTAGAATGGCGATCATTAAAAAGTCAGGAAACAACAGGTGCTGGAGAGGATGTGGAGAAATAGGAACACTTTTACACTGTTGGTGGGATTGTAAACTAGTTCAACCATTATGGAAAACAGTATGGCGATTCCTCAAGGATCTAGAACTAGATGTACCATATGACCCAGCCATCCCATTACTGGGTATATACCCAAAGGATTATAAATTATACTGCTCTAAAGACACATGCACACGTATGTTTATTGCAGCACTATTCACAATAGCAAAGACTTGGAATCAACCCAAATGTCCATCAGTGACAGATTGGATTAAGAAAATGTGGCACATATACACCATGGAATACTATGCAGCCATAAAAAAGGATGAGTTTGTGTCCTTTGTAGGGACATGGATGCAGCTGGAATCCATCATTCTTAGCAAACTATCACAAGAACAGAAAACCAAACACCGCATGTTCTCACTCATAGGTGGGAACTGAACAATGAGATCACTTGGACTCGGGAAGGGGAACATCACACACCGGGGCCTATCATGGGGAGGGGGGAGGGGGGAGGGATTGCATTGGGAGTTATACCTGATGTAAATGACGAGTTGATGGGTGCAGCACACCAACAAGGCACAAGTATACATATGTAACAAACCTGCACGTTATGCACATGTACCCTACAACTTACAGTATAATAATAATAAATAAATAAAAAAATAAAATAAAATAAAATTAAAAAAAAAAAAAAAAAAGAAAGTATGATGCCTTTTTAACAATAAGTAGAAAATGTGCCTTGGTCAATTATTTTTTCAGTAATCAAATGAACTTTCCTTCCTTATTCACAGTGTGGCATGGTCCTCCTTGTGACCTGAGCACACAGTTGTGCCATTCAAATCTGGGAACAGAACAAGGAAACTAAAGTTGAATCAATAAACTCGTTTGTATTAGCATTGAGAGCTCAATAAGTCCTCATAGATGACCAGGGTATTTTTAAGTTAGCTAAATATATATCATGGATTTCGCACATACTAATATTTAATGAACATCCTTCATGCTCTCTAGAATGTTATTATGGAGTAATTTATTATGAAATAACTTTAAGGCATCAAAACTCCAAATGCATTGCAAATTTCTCTTGTACATTTAAGCTATACAGCTAACCACAGGTTTTCTTTACTGTCCAACTATGCTAACTGGTACAATAAGACCAACTTAAATATCCATTTGACTACTTTGAAACCAAATGGCAGCTATCTCACATTGAGGATCTGGGATATTTTAAGTGATTCGTTCCTTGGGAAAATAAATATGGTCATGAAATACATAGAATTGTTATAGCTTTCAAAAGCACTGGGTAGCCTGGGTCTGCAATGACTTGACTCCTATGCATACCTTTTTTGACTAAAAAAATCCAATTACTAAAGACTGAACTAGAAGGACATAACTTGTGTGTGTGTGTGTGTATGTGTGTGTGTGTATTATACATACATAATGCCCAATGCCTCCTCAATAAAGCAGTGTCAGTCATAAAATTATACCAATTAGAAGTGAAAACATCTATTAGTCATGAGGTCATTTTGGGGGCTTGAACCTATGAACTTCGGTTGCAAACTTCTTAAATACCAAAAAGAAATGCAACAGAAAGACAAATTATAAATTGATGAGGTAAGAGGGATATTGTGCAATAATGAAAAAATCCTTGATTAAATGCAGCATTGCCATGCATCAACAGCATCATTAGCTGTTAGGCTTCAGGATTTTTAATAAGGAATCAAAGATCAAATGAGAATGATTTAGAATCTATTATTCAGGAGGCAAGAAACTGGAATGATAATCATATCAAATGAGCCAAAAATAAGGGATTAAGAAAAGGTATTTAAAAGTGAGTAAGAATAAAATATACAAATTTAAGCAACAGCAAGCTAATACCTTATTACAATGAATTGGCATTTAAGATAGGCACACAATTTTAAATCTAGCCCTATGAAAATCACATTTTTATTATGTATAAAGTCTACTAGATATTTTCTTGCTTATAAAGACACTAGAAATGACTATTTAGCTATTGTAATATCTACAATTTTTCCATAAACAATACCTTTTCAAAGTAGCACAGCATAGGGTAAGTCAATATTTGATATTATTCTACTAAAAATCACAGTTGGTGACATATCTACCTACCCTATATACTTACCTGCACCTATTTATCTATTTCAGTAACTTATATTTCTGTGCTGTCATTTATGCCCCCACATGCAAAGAAATGCTCCATAATCCTAAAATTTCCTAGTATCTTTGAGGTTAGATGCATTTACAGATATTCTCTGTGGATCTGTGATGTGTGGGGTTTTAATGCTTTCTTTCCTTGCAGTACACAGGAAGTAAATCAAACATTTCAAGTACTGGACATTAATAACACCCCCATCCTCAAAGGAGGATTCTACTCCTAATGGAAAGATTATTCTCCAAACCTCATCAGCAGTGCCAGCCTCAAGGTGACTCACTCTCCCACCTGAACCTGCAGCAATTTCTTCCTCCACTGCTCTTGCCAGACATTAGCTGTTGCCATCCTCCACAAAGGGACATTAATAGTCTTGAAGGCAATATGCTGTTTTTGTTCTTGCTTTCTTGTCCCCTCCCTTGGAGCTCATTAACTTATATCTGCCCTCTAAGAGTATAACTAGTAATCATCTAAGGGGAGGCAGAAAGACCTTGCAACTTTACAGATAAAGAATAGAGGGAAAATATTTAAGTAAATTATTAAAACCAAGACAACTTATTATTCATAAACTAGAGATTAGCTATTCCAAATGTCCTTAATATTGGTGACTGTCAATGTCATTTATTAATATATTTGAATTCATTCTGGATTCAAAGTGCAGTTACAAACACCATTTTCTCACCTCTTAAAATGTATATTCTATTGACAGAAAACATACACAAAGGTTACCAGCGATGACAAAACATGTTGAGATAACGTATAAACAACTTGTCCTCTGGATAGTTCAACATGGTGCCCTTTAGCACTTGAAGGAGAGAACGCCTTTCTTTGTTTCCTGTAGAGAATATTGACTAAATTCAAGTGTATAACACATTCAGGCAAATAAACACTTATCTAGAATTGGAGATCTTATTCTTCAAGGAAACTAGACTCTTTAGTGGCTTTCAGGGTTACCTAAGGAGTTAAGACTAGGTTCTTAGAATACACAAAATAGGAAAATGAAAAACTATTGTGAAAGCATGCAGGGGTATATAATAGCTACAGCCTCCAATCCATTCCTGTGGAAATGCCTACACCTTGAGGCTATGAGTCATGCTTGCAAAACGCTGTAAAATTTTTCACTTTCTCTGTCAACCAGTAAAGAGCATTTAGTCACATTGAGCAGAAAAATACTTTTCTATCTCTTCAGGTATTGGGCACAATGTTCCCTTTCGAAAAAGCCTAATTTGACACCCCCTTATTTCTGTCTCCTGTGTTAGCTATTGGGCTCAGTGTTCCCTTTTGAAAAAGCTTTATCTGACACTCTTCCCCGAGTCATGACACACCATGCCCCAATTTAAAGTCCCTGTATGCACTGAAAAGAAGATACTGTGAGATGTTCAGATGCCTATCGTATGGGCTGCAATGACGGTGATTCAGCCAAAGTTTGCAAAGAATATTGACATTCTTGGAGGAAGGATGCCGAAATGTACTATAAAGGCCTCTTAGGAAGTTCAAATCCTTTTCTTATGCAAAGATACTCTCAGATAATTCAGAACTGTGGTAATGTTATGCTATGGAAGGCAAGAAAAGACCTTTTTGTTCCTGTCCACATAAGACAGATTACAGTTTTTTGATTACTATAAAAATCAAGTCCACAGAAATTCTATTTGCCCTGAAATTTTTCTATTGGTAAAACTAAACATGTGGACCTGTTCCTTACAACACCACTTACACCTATTTTCAGGTTTCCCACATGGTCACTTTTCCATAATGAGTACAGATTTCCTTTTAAATGCAACAAAAATAAGCTGCAAGTCAGATTAATGATTGGGCATGTAGGCTGAGGTTTATTTTATGGCTACTTATACTGTTTAATGTATCATTTATATGAGAATAACATATAGCAAAAGTAGCCTAATTCCTCGTTGCTCAAAGTTTGATCTGCAGGTCAATATCACAACATTACCTGGGCCCCACCCCAAAGCTACTGAATGATACACCTACATATTAATAATATCCTCAGGCAATGTGTATGCCAAGTGACTGTTGAAAGCATTAATACATCTCCAGGCCAACAGGGTTTGGTGAATATGGGCAAGAGCCTGGGACTATAAACTCCAGTGAGATGTAGAAACAGAAAGCTGGTGAAAACTCTTTACCTCCATGAAACACAAATATCTTCTTATAATTAAAACACTGATATAACCACAAGATTGACAAATAAGAACTGCACTCTGAATTAGGGACCTGAACAAGACCAGTGTCAGAAAGTCAAGGTGAGGTAGAGAGCCTAGGTCTGCTAGAAGATGGCTGGATTATGGATCTCTAGCCAGAAGGGGCTGAGGGTCAATGAACTAGCTAGGGGAACAGTGACAAACAGCATCAAGGTCTTCTCAACAGTTCCCTCAGGTGCAGTTCAGGTGCATTAATCTTTTGGACCACAACCTTGGTGTCAGATAAGAAGCCACATGAAGTTTATAAGAGACCTTGCCAGATCAAAGGGTTTGCATATTTTTTAAGGCTATTGATACATATAACCAAACTTACTTCCAAAATGTTTATGCCATTTTATAGTTTAGCAAGCTGAATATGAGAATAACTGCTACCCCATACCCTGCCCAAAAATTAGAACTTGGAGTTTAGACTTCAGGATGCTCTCAGAAAGGCCAAGGACTAGTCAAAGTACTTTAACTAGTTCCTGGCCCTGAGGAAGAGAGCATCAAAAAACATGTTATATAGTACCAATTTTAATCTCACAAAGTTTACCTCACGAAGTTCACTACTTCCTTTCATAGTGGGAAATAGAAGAATCCATGCTAGAGTCCTAAGAAAATGATGGAAAATGTTTGGAGAAAAGACTTTCAACACTGGGTTTCACATCTCCTTGCTTCATGTAGCCCAGAGAAGATTCACTTTCCATCTTTCTCCTGAAAACCCTCATTGGCAGCCCAAGATAGGGTACCAGAATATACACCGGCAGAGCTCCAGGTGTACTGTATTCAGCTTCAATACCTAACCCTCATAGGAGAATTCAGATTGGAAGAGCAATTGTGAAAACCTGATGGCTGCCTTTGGAATGTGCCCAAGTACATTAAGAACCTTCAATGCACTTCTAGCTCTAGATCCTTGAGGAATCACCACACTGTTTTCCACAATGGTTGAACTAGTTTACAGTCCCACCAACGGTGTAAAAGTGTTCCTATTTCTCCACATCCTCTCCAGCACCTGTTGTTTCCTGACTTTTTAATGATTGCCATTCTAACTGGTGTGAGATGGTATCTCATTGTGATTTTGATTTGCATTTCTCTGATGGCCAGTGATGATGAGCATTTTTTCATGTGTCTGTTGGCTGTATGAATGTCTTCTTTTGAGAAGTGTCTGTTCATATCCTTTGCTCACATTTTGATGGGGTTGTTTGTTTTTTTCTTGTAAATTTGATTGAGTTATTTATAGGTTCTGGATATTAGCCCTTTGTCAGATGAGTAGATTGCAAAAATTTTCTCCCATTCTTAGGTTGCATGTTCACTCTGATGGTAGTTTCTTTTGCTGTGCAGCTCTTTAGTTTAAATTAGATCCCATTTGTCAATTATGGCTTTTGTTGACATTGCTTTTGGTGTTTTCAACATGAAGTCCTTGCCCATGCCTATGTCCTGAAAGGTATTACCTAGATTTTCTTCTAGGGTTTTTATGGTTTTAGGTCTAACATTTAAGTCCTTAATCCATCTTGAATTAATTTTTGTATAAGGAGTAAGGAATGGATCCAGTTTCAGCTTTCTACTTATGGCTAGCCAATTTTCCCAGCACCATTTATTAAACAGGCAATCCTTTCCCCATTGCTTTTGTCAGCTTTGTCAAAATCAGATGGCTGTAGATGTGTGATATTATTTCTGAGCATTCTGTTCTGTTCCATTGGTCTATATCTCTGTTTTGGTACCAGTACCATGCTGTTTTAGTTACTGTAGCCTTGTATTACAGTTTAAAGTCAGGTAGCATGATGCCTCCAGCTTTGTTCTTTTGGCTTAGGATTCTCTTGGCAGTGTGGGGTCTTTTTTGGTTCCATATGAACTTTAAAGCAGTTTTTTCCAATTCTGTGAAGAAAGTCATTGGTAGCTTAATGGGGATGGCATTGAATCTATAAATTACCTTGGGCAGTATGGCCATTTTCAAAATATTGATTCTTCCTATCCATGAGTATGGAATGTTCTTCCATTTGTTTGTGTCCTCTTTTATTTCACTGAGTAGTGGTTTGTAGTTCTCCTTGAAGAGGTCCTTTACATCCCTTGTAAGTTGGATTCTTAGGTATTTTATTCTCTTTGAAGCAATTGTGAATGGGAGTTCGTTCATGATTTGGCTCTCTGTTTGTTACTGGTGTATAAGAATGCTTGTGATTTTTGCACATTGATTGTGTATCCTGAGACTTCGCTGAAGTTGCTTATCAGCTTAAGGAGATTTTGGGCTGAGACAATGGGGTTTTCTAAATGTACAATCATGTCATCTGCAATTTGACTTCTTCTTTTCCTAACTGAATACCCTTTATTTATTTCTCTTGCCTGATCTAGAACTAGAAATACTATTTGACCCAACCATCCCATTACTGGGGATATACCCAGAGGATTATAAGTCATGCTGCTATAAAGACACATGCACACGTATGTTTATTGCGGCGCTATTCACAATAGCAAAGACTTGGAATCAACCCAAATGTCCATCAGTGACAGACTGGATTAAGAAAATGTGGCACATATACACCACGGAATACTATGCAACCATAAAAAAGGAAGAGTTCATGTCCTTTGTAGGGACATGGGTGTAGCTGGAAACCATCATTCTCAGCAAACTATCACAAGAACAGAAAACCAAAAACCACATGTTCTCACTCATGGGTGGGAACTGAACAATGAGATCACTTGGACACAGGAAGGGGAACATCGCACACTGGGTCCTATTGTGGGGAGGGAGGAGGGGGGAGGGATAGCATTAGGAGATATACCTAATGTAGATGACGAGTTGATGAGTGCAGCACACCAACATGGCACATGTATACATATGTAACAAATCTGCATGTTGTACACATGTATCCTAGAACTTAAAGTATAATAATAAAAAAAAGAATCTTCTATGCACTAAACCTGAGTCTGTGCTCATTCTGATTCACACAGGAAAGAGTGAAGGCTAGCTGGCAGTGGAGTGTGTGTCTAAAGCTAGATTTGGAAGGGGTGTCTTTGAGTATAATTAGTTCTATCATCAAACTGTGTCTTTTATCTGTCCACTAATCTCTATCTTCATTACACAGCTGAAATCCAGATTCTCATTCATCAACAACTGATGCATGAAATGTTGCAACAATGCCCTTAGAAGTTCATTTCCTGTTCTAGGATCTAACTAGACTAAACTGATTATCCCCTACCCCACCCAAATGACTCAAGTATAAACTATATTCCACTGCCTTTTAATTCAGTTTTAGTCTGACCTGCTTAAAATAGATTGCCTTTTTAAATGACAAAACGCTCTTAATGGCAAAAATCATCTTATTTTTTTCTAATATGGTCAAATATGACTCCACAAAAGTTTACCCTCCAAATTTGCCATTGAAATTCTTTTCTCCCCTGTGAAGATGATTTAGAAGCTATAATAAAGCAAATAAATTACAAATCTTACAATTCACTATAACTCTTACATATAAATAGAAAAATACATGATTATTAACTGTCACATTAAAACCAACAATAGCTTAAATGGGAGAGATGTATACAATAATGGACTTCTGTATACTTTTTATTATTCTCTGATGGTCCCTGTGTGTCTGAAAAGGTGTTTCTAATATTAACCTTTGCGAATTAAGAGGGATATCTGCAAGTGTTTCATATGAGGAGATGACTGCAGCCAACATCTGATTCCTTCATGCCTGTAACCGACAACTCTCTGGAGAGCACCTAAGATGTTCTGGACCGAAATATCTACCTAGTGGACCACTTGAGGAGTTCTTTAACCTCACTCTCTTTTCTTTAGTAGCTCATCCATTATGACTCACTTTTCTCTAGCCTTCATCTTCTTAACTCAAGTATACTTCTTATATGTTCAGTCTATCCTGTTTGCTTTTCATGGTTTAATTATTGTAGCAGTATTACATAAATACGATTTGGTATTAGTTTTCCTTAAAAATGCACACTATTTAGGACATATTGGGGATGAATCTGGCTCTTTTTAGTTTGCCTGGAAAACTATTCCTGAGAGAAAATAAAATCGAAGATTCAATACCTAATTATAAATATGATGTTGAAATGCAAACCACATGTAAGTTCAGGCATGCTAAGTAATAATTGCTTTCAGGCCTTATTGCTCCTACAAAGGAAATCTCTCCTGATTTGTTCCATCACCAATTAAGTACATGATCAGAGTTAGCTTAGCCTCAACACTTCATTCAGGTGATAGTGCTTCAAGAATTCTAATTGCATCCATAAATTTCTCATTTAATACATTTATATTTAGTATCATTTTTGTGTTTAGCAGTTTTAAAAAATATGAGCTCAGCCCTATGTACCCCTTTAAACCAGACTGTCTCCATTCCCCATTAAAAAGTTGAATACATAACAATCTCTGAAGTGCACAATGCTGGAATATGTAATTTAGAAATTCTTTCTAGGCGATTTCGGTACACTTCTCCATGGCCAATTGAGAACCTTTCTATATCCTTGTTGAAAATCTCATTAAGTCCCAGGGCTTTAAATAATATTTATTGGCAAATAACCATCAAATATGTATTTTCAACAGTTTTTGCCCCGAACGCCAAAACCACCTGCTTCTGAATCGTTGGTTCCTCACATAAAATATCTGCAAAACAAAACATGGCATCATCTGTTTCACATATGAACTTTCCCTGGGATATATCATTAGATATTTCTGTGCCTATAGCCACTGACATTCTTTTAAAAAGGCAAGGAAATAAAAGAATGTCTACTGCACAGACAGAGCAGCCTGAAACTAGTTCTTACTGTCTGCTCCCTTTCCTGTAGCTTAGAACTTAACACCTTGCCTCTCAGAGTCTAGTTAATTCTTTACCCACAGTGCGTTTCTAATCTGCCCCTTGCTCTCCATCTTCACAATTACTCCCTACACGCTAGACCGTTAGCAACTGGTGTTTATATGATTGCCAAGTACCCAATTGCAATCACATCCTTGGTATGGTTCTTCATTTATCACTCCTCAGAAGAAATCTGATCATTTCACTCCCTTACTTAAAATCTTTGAAGGTATCTTCATCACCTACCAGATTGAAGTATTTTGAGGGATGTAACATTCTCCAAAATACAGCCTTGCTTTCTCTATTCCTTGCACTTGAAACAGATAAAGTTTCTCTGATTTTCAGACATATACATTTTCAACCAAGTGTCCTTGCATATTTGGGGCTGCTCTGTTTACTCGGACAGTTTGGGTTTGAAATGCAGCTTAACTCTCTAATCTCAAATTTATAATGCATAAATTGAGTATAGCAATAGTTATCTGCTAGATTTGTTAGAGGATTAAATGACGTGTTTATGAAGCCCTAAATATACATCCTAGTGCAAAATTAATGATCAATAAGTGGTTGCTATTTAATGCTGTTCGTATCTGACAGTTTTAGTTTAGCATTATATTGTGAATATTTCCCTCATGCCATCAAATCGTCTTTGGAAATATAAACTGCTACAGAGTAACAAATCACATATATATATTTATTTATTTTAGCAAGTATCTATTGGTGGACTTTTATATTGTTTTCAACTCTTTATTCTTATAATACTGTAATAAATATAATACATAAATCTTTGAGAATACCTCCAAATATCTCACCAGGATAAATTATAAGGAATGGAACATTTTAAGGCTCTAAAAACATATTGCTGAATTACCCTCCAGAGAGGCACCAATTGATGTTCCCACCAGCAGCACATGCAGCTCCTATTCCTTGCACCCTTCCAACCATGCATGGTTTACTTTTCCTCTCTTCACTAGCATGGTGGTTTTTACTTGTTTTTGTTAAAAGAACCAAACACTCCATCTTTAACCCATTTGATTCTTTTAGTAAGAGATGACAGAAACCCATCTGCCTTGCAGAATTTGGAGGGTTTTTATTTATTCTTTTGTCTTTTGTTCTCATAGGAGTAGATTGTATATTTCAGACATTGTCCAAGGGGTTTACATTATGTTTTAAACCATTTCTTAAACACCCTTAAAACCCCACCAATCCCCAATAACAAATATAAAAGCCTAACCCTCCATATTGGAACATTTTATGATTCTGACATTCATCCCCCAAACCCTGTCCTAAAAATGTAAAAATTCATATCCAATGATAAATGGTAGGGTAATTATCAGGAGTAATAGAAGGGACAAGACTACTTAACCTCAAAATAATTTTCCAGCTCAATCAAAGCTCTATTTGAATCCCTGGTATAAATGGTCCTTATCTAACATCAAGAGATCAGTTAAACACCAAAAATTGCATAAATCCTACTTATCAACTGGCAGAAGAGGAGATAAAGACTAAATGATTTTCTACACTGTTTACTAGCTAAGGAAATGCAGGATGTTGTAAGGCTGTAGTTCAATAGGATTTTGTTTGTCTTACAGCCATTGTCTCCCCAGGGTCAAGCATATCGTAATCACTCAAAAAACTATTGAATAAAAGAAAAATAAAGACATTAACCAGATTTAACTCTCAACTACTTTCACTTAAGCAGGGAGCCTTAGAATAGCTCTCAAAATTTTGATTAAACCTCCTCAACAGGTTTAATTTGCATTTATTGGATTGATAGTAGATAAACATAGTATTTAATTTCATTATTAGCTATTTGTGTGTTTTTGTGAAATATCAGAGCATCATATGCTTTCATATGCTATGATATAGCATATGTTGCATGTATTTTTGAGCCAGGAAGTCTTCCTAAGTCCAGGTAACCTAATGAAGTAAATATAGAATTACATAAATAGAAAATTCATTTTACAATATTTATGGTTTTCAGTGTGTCTTTAGAAGCAGGAAAAAAATGAAAGAAACCATCTATCTAAACATATGGAGTTAATTAAATGTACTATGACACATCTACACATAAGACTACTATTCGTTTATTAAAACTGACAACATAGAAGCACAAAGAAACTGTTTATAAAGTATTCTTAAGTGAAGACATTAGGTCACACAATTATATATGGAATAATGTCCCATCTTCCTTTTCTTGATGAAATAGTTGATGACAGATTCAATCAAATCATGCAAAGATTACTAATGACCTGGTATTGTAAAATGTAGTGTTCAGTTCAATCCTCTTTCTTGACCTAACACCATCTTTTGACACAGGTGATTGCACCTTCCTCCTTGATACAGCTGTGGCACTTGGCTTCAGAATAACCAGACACTCTGGGTTGTCTTTCTTCACTGACAGTTCTTAGTCGTTGTTTCTCTTCATATTCCCAATCTTAAAATATGAGTTCCCAGTTCTCAGTCCTTGGTTCTCTCTCCTCGTTTCCACTCACCCCTAAGTGATTCCACCTAGGCTTATGGCTTAACTACTTCCTACTTAGAGTGAAGGCTCACCAGATTTCAGTCCTTAGCCTGGACATCTACCCTGAACTCTGGACTCTGCAATCAGCTGCCTATTCATCACCACCAGTTGGACATTTTTAAAAAGGAGTTCTAATTAAACACATCAAAGCCAAACCCCTGATATTTTACCCTCAAGGTTATTGTTCCCACAATCTTCATCATATCAAACAAAGGCAGTTCTGGATATTTGGGTTGAGTAATTATAATGGGATATGGTGGGTCAGAGTCCGAGGAGATGAAGAAGAGGGAAGTTGAAGAGGACAAAGGAAAAAAAAAATCTGTTCTCCCAGTTTACTTCTAAATCTGTTTGACTATTAGGTCGTCAGAAGCTTAATTTTAGGCCTGTGTAGCATCAACTTCTGTAACATTGTCAATGTTCTCAACAGAAGTGATTCCTGAATTGACATTAAAATGATCTCGGTAGTACCAAAATTCTAGCTTCAAAGTATTATTCTTATTGACAGCACACATTCTACCTGATGGTGAACAATTTGAGAAATAGTCCCTTTAACTTCAGGAAAAGATGAGGATGTCCGTGACTGCCTTATCTATGCAACATAGTGGAGCTCCCAGATAGCATCATAAGGTAAGAAAAAGCAATAAAGACATAGGGATTGAAATAAAAGAAACAAAACTTTACTCATTGGAATGAAATAAAACAAAAGTACCATTAACAGATGTTTTACCTACATCAAAAACGTCAAATAGTTTATGAACAAAATAACTGCATTAAAAAGATTAGCAAATTTGCTAAATAAAAGACCAAAAAAGGGAGGAAAAAGTCAACTGCATTTTTATCCACCAGGATTAAAAAGTACAAAAATTTGTAAAGGATAAATTTACAAGAGCAAAAATATGTATGTATAAGACACTTAGAAGTAAATCTAACAAAATAATATTGTTTACAAGTAAAATATAGGTCCGATACAATGGCTTATGCCTGTAATCCCACCACTTTGGGAGGTCAAAGCGGGAATATTGTTTGATCCCAGGAGTTTGAGACCAGCCTGGGCAATATGGCAAAAACCCATCTCTACCAAAATAAAAAAAAAAAGCTACACACACACAAAAATTAGCCAGGTGTGGTGGTGCATACCTGTGGTTCTAGCTATTCGGGAGGATGGGGATGGGAGGATCCCTTGAGCTCAGGAAGTTGAGGCTGCAGTGAGCCATGATTGTACCACTGCACTCCAGCCTGGACAACAGAGCAAGACCCTGTCTCAAAAAACAAATAACAAAAAAACCATATGTACACAAAAGAGAAAGATATAATGCTTTATTGAAAGAAATTAAAGAATGAATATATGAAGAAGAAACATGCTATGTGAATGCATAAGCAGACAAAATATGCTAAGGATATCCTAAGTTCTTGTCAATATGATCTAAAGATTGCATGCACTTTCAACCAATCTCAGTAAGAATGTACAGAAATCTCCAGTGACATACAACTTACCTATATAAGAAATCTGCACATGTACTGCTGAATTTAAAAACCTTTTTTTTTTTTTTTTGAGACGGAGTCACGCTGTCACCCAGGTTGGAGTGCAGTAACAAAAACATTTCTTGAATGAGATGTACATAATGGATTAAGTACTTAAATGTAAAAGGTAAAATTTTTGAAAAAGAATATTACCTTTATCTTTGAGAAAGAGAAGGATTCCTTCAACAAAAATGTAAACCACAAAAATATCAAAAATTTAGGTATAATAAGACTAAGACTTTCTGATTCTCAAAGGAGACAAAGTTGTAAATATGCAACCTAAGAGAATATATTTACAACATAACCCCTACCAAAAGTTTCTTGTCTAGAACATATAAATTCTACAAATATTAAAAATAAAAACAATCTCCAAATAAAGGGCAAAACATATAGCTCAAATATTTCCCACAGAAGGAAAAAAATACAGTCAATAAGCATTAAAAGCTGCTCAAATTCATTACCAATTATGGACCTAAAAACTAAAACCATGATGGGATGCTCTCTCACATAAGCTCACAATTTTTTTTTAATTAAGTAACAGAGTTGGTAAGAATGAGAATCAACAGAAACTCAAACACTGCTCTTGGGAGAGTAAATTCATACAAAATTATGGAATTATCTAGTAAAGCTGAAAATATACATATGCCCTGACCTAGTCTCACGGGTCTTAGATATGTCTTTGGTATACGTGCCAACAAACAATTAAGAATATGCATAGTGGCCTTATTTTCAGCAGCAAACTATAAACATATGTCCAGCACAGGAGAATAATTGTAAGATATTCATGTGATAAAGAACTCTGACTGTGAAAATAAGTGAACAGTGTGCAATAACATGGATGAATCTTAGAAATACAATGTTAAGTGATAAAAAGCAAATCATATTAGGGCATATCTAGTATGACACCATTTATATACATTTCAGAAGTTGGCTATTAAATGTACATCATATAGGGGTAAAAGAATCTATATAAGTCGGGAGTGGTGACTCATGTCTGTAATCCCACCGCTTTGGCAAGCTATGGTAGGAGGATTACTTGAAGCTAGGAGTTCAAAAAGTGAGACCCCATCTCTACAAAAAAAAATTTAAAAATTAGCTGGGAATGGTGGCATGTGCCTGTAGTCCTAGCTACTCAGGAGGTTGAGGTGGCTGGATCACTTGAGCCTGGAAGTTCAAGGATGCAGTGAGCTATAAACACAAAACAGAGCAATGTTTATCCCTGCAGTAGATTGAAGGATGTTGCCAGAAATATCCCACAGGGGGACTTCACTGTAAGAATAATTATCTATGTAAGATTTGTTATGGATGCTTGGGTATACATTTGTTATTATTCTTTATAATTTACCTAGTCGTTGCATATATGCTGTTGTATATACCATGTATTTCATAATCTTTTAAAAATTGTGATAGAACTTTTGGTTTCAAGTTTGTTATAACAAAATAAGATATACTTTGGTCAATCAACCACTACTTATATGTCCTATTGACTATATTCTCAGGCAAGAAGACGCTAGAATATACTCTGGGTGGCTCATGTGCCTATGGCTTCATCCCAAACTTTTCATCTTTTCAAAGTTCTATGCAAAAATGTCATGTTGGAAATCTTCCATCTGCCCCTTCACATACACCTCTGTACCCCTCTACACTCTTCTTTGCCATGGGAGGGTGACCTATATGGGCCACATAAATAGGTTTCCATTGTCTGACTTTTAGTTGATTGAGTCAATGGAGAGTCCCCAGCAGTGATTGGATGGAGGGAGGACAGTGAGATCAAGGTATCTCATTCCTTCCCAATAGTATTGTCTCTAGCTGACTATGTGTACCTGGATCAAATGTCACTGTTCGTCTTCAAGGCTTCCAACTCTCCATAACTTCTTCCAGGTTCTGGTAAGTTCCACACGCCTTTGGACCTAGAGGGCCTAACATTTGATGTCGACTCATATTAAACCGTAGGTTGCTGTGTCAAATATGTGGTTCCCCTAAACTGATACCTCTATAAATAATCCCTTTGTAAATAAATCTTTTTTCAAATAGTCTATTTTTAATGTGCCATCTATTTCTTGTTGAGACTTTGACTAATATAGAGATGGAAAGAAAATCAGGTGAGAAGACATATCAAAAGTTACAAATTTATATAGAACTATTCTGACGGACAATCAACTAAGTTTATTTAGAACCCAATGACCATCATAAAAATGAAAAAAAGAAGGAAAATGGTAAGAATGCAAGCAAGAGTCTTAATTCAGAGATATTTAACCACCTCTACAGTAAGTCCTCATTTATCATCATAGATAAGTTCTTGGAAACTGCAGCTTTAAAAAAACGACACATAATAAAACCAATTTTACCATAGTCTAATTGATGTAAAAAAGTTAAGTTCCTATGGCATATTTCTGGTAACAAAAACATTACCAAACTCCTAAATAAAGACCTACAACAATTCTATTAAATGCTGAAATAAATGAACTACACCTACATTTAAGAAAGATTAATAATTATCTGCCCAATTTTTATCAGAGAGTTACAACAGTCATGGTGGTGGGTTAATTCAGGAAATAAGCGTTTGAAAAGAGAAAGTGGTAAAGTGCATCTCCTACCACCTACATCAAAACATGTTCAAAGCAATCATAAATATTGTTCAAAATATATCAAAACATATTCAAAATAATCATGTATAGGGGCTTGTTGAGCACTTTCCTACTGAATCGCTTATTGTGATGCATTTGTTTGATTATATACTTTACAAATTTTCATTTTACAACACTTTGTATTCATTCATTCATTCAAAATGCTTATTCCAGGTTCAGGATGGTAGGTGGTCAGGGCCCTTCTCAGCAGCTCAGGGCACAAGGTGGGAATCAACCCTGGAGGGAATGTCATCCCATTGCAGGACGCTCACTCAGATGGGGACCATTTAGACACCCCAATTAACCTAACATGTACACCTTTGGATGTGGAAGGAAATTGAAATACCCACAGAAAACTCTTAGACATGGGGAACATGTGCAAATTTCACAGCGACTCTAGCAGGGAATCAATTTTTTTCCCCTTAATGTTATAACCAAATGACATTGAATTAAATGACATTATTGGAGGACCTGCTGTATGTTAGCTCATTCAACAGGGAAATGGTGTATTGAATACTGTTAGAGGAATATGATTCTAGTGGTAACTTTATGTAGAATAAACTGTGCCCAAGACCCTGGAAATAAGAGGTCCATGACTTAACAAGCCAGTGGCAACTACCTTACTGACATCAGTCTTAGAATGCATATTTGAGAGGATATCCAAGTGTGGTTCTTTTATACTCTCAGTCTCACATCAGTTTGCAGATTCTAGTCTCATCTGGCATGCCTCACCTGTGAAGTGAATTCCACCTGGATGTCAAGCAAAGTGATGACATGACATGACAAACAAAATGGGAATTCAGTAGAACAGCTCTTTTTTGCTGCCAATAATATTTTAATTTGTATCCTTATCACCACTAATTGTTTTTCATCACACTGTTCAAGGCCTTTAGCAGCATTTTCATATTCTATTCTAGGTGTATTTCAAGTCTATTGCGCCAAAACAAATACTCATTAGTGTCTTGCTCTGCCTCCTTCTAAACCCAGTCTTTTCATATTGTTCCTTTGCCCACAATAGACCCTGAAATGTCTCCCTGTTTATCACCATCTGCAGATTTAATTAATGTGCTGTTTTGCTCATCTTCTGGATGATTAATAAAGATGTTGAATAAAATCAAGCTTAATATCACAACTTGTGGCACCCAGTAGTCACCTTTCTCCAAGTGAACACAAGTAGTTTGCTTTTGCATCTGTTCGTAGTCTCTTATGATATTCTCAATCCATATGAAGTGTGTTCTTCTCGAGTCACTCCTGAGTTTGCAATCTGAACCAGGAGTCTCCCTCAGAATAACTCCTTCATGGATTGTACCCCCTGTGTCATTACTGACATAATCCAGTATTATGTACAAGGAAAAATGAAACAGATTTCTTAAATGATATATTCTACAATTTAGTAACGCTGAAGATTCTCAAAATGTCATTACACTTACTATGTAATTTGGCCTTTTCACAAGTAACTTTATAAAGCAGATTATATATTTCTCATGAGGAACCTGAGACTCTAATTTACAGAATGTTAATGATAGTTTCAGTCTAGGATTCTGAAATTCATACTTGCTGATGCCTAATTTGGCGTTCTAATTAGTTAAAATATACGACCTCAAGTTTAGGTATTAGAAGTTTTGGGGAAAAAACTTTTACCATACCTTCAGTTCAATGTTTGAGAGTGAAAGGTAGGGTTTACTTGTTTATTTAGTGACCGAATCTCACTCTGTCACCAGGCTGGAGTGCAGTGGCATGATCTCAGCTCACTGCAACCTCTGCCTCCTGGGTTCAAGTGATTCTCCTGCCTCAGCCTCTCAAGTAGCTGGGACTACAGGCATGCGCCACCATGCCTGGCTAATATTTTGTATTTTTAGTAGAGATAGGGCTTCACTGTGTTGGCCAGGATGGTCTCGATCTCTTGACCTCATCATCTGCCTGCCTCGGACTCCCAAAGTGCTTGGATTACAGGGAGGAGCCACTGCGCCTGGCCTTGTAAGTTAGGTTTTATAAATGTCTAGCAGTATGAATTTTAATTTTTCTCAATGCTTTTGTTTGTAGAGGTTCTTACTGAAACCAAGCTAGGTATTAAAAGCAAATCAATGAGAAAATAAAAGGTAAGTTTTGTAAATATCCTCATATAGGCAGTATATACTTGTATATATGCCCATAGATAAGGCTCATCTTTCTGTTGGCTTAACAGTATGCTCACAATAATTCTGAGTCAACTAGGCTTTTATTAATCCCAGTTTATTATAAGCAGGTTATTCCAGCTGATTTTTTGCTTCATAGGAGAGGTTTTACTACTTCTTCCCCTTAGGCCTGGTCTTCTCCCTTCTAGTGCTCAATGATAGAACCCTCAATTCATCCAAAGGCCATAGAGACCTCTGGCCTCTATTAACCAGCACTGAGTTTCTTCTAAAGGGAAAAATGCAGGGAGCTGACAGCATATTCTTCACTTGCTCTTGCCTCTGGGATGATCTGCAGTGGAGGATTTCTCAGCTTAGCAGTACTGCTGATTTCCAACTCACTGCAGAGCTCCTTTATGCATGAGGGCCGTCAGGAGCTCCTGGTTGTGTATGTGCACAGGAGCTCTCTCTGTCCAGTCCAACCATGATGATAAAGAGCCAGATGCAGGACAAGGACTAAAAATGGCAAAGGTGAGTGTTCATTCATTACGTTTCTGTCACTGGCCAATTCTTAGACATTACAATTAGTTGTGTGACCCCCTTAAGGAAGTTACATATATTCAGTTTTTCTCATTTCTAAGAATAAAAGTATAAACTTCCACTGGCACAATATGTAATGTGCCAGAAAAGTAAAAGTCGTATCTTGCATGCTATACCTCATCTCTTCTATCTCATAATTTAAATTCTCTACAAAAATTTATTAACCAAATTATTAAATTGTAAAGGCATATGCCTTCTTTAAAAGGTATATACGCATCTTATAAGGAAACTATTTTGGGTGAAGTTTTATGTATCTCTCAATAATAAGCAGAAAGTAAAGCATGCTTTGTTAACCTCATGTTAAGAAACTTTTAAATAAAATTATTAACCAAAGATAAATAAAAGTAAAATGCTTCAAACCCATTTTTTAAGGTATAGAGTAGGATTTGGTATATAAATCCCATCATTTATTTTTCCCCAACAACTCTGAGTCCTGATTACAGGATCTAAACAAAAGGGCTGAAGCAAATGGGATATCAGACTTCAGTATTATTGATGGTAAAGCTTGATCAGAGAATGTGTCAGGAACCTGAAGACAAAACGAGATATTTTTTCTCCCTTTCAGAGATGGCCAGGTCCACATAACTCTGTATTCATGCTAACCTGGTTCTGTGGTTCTATTTATCACTTCACATGATGTGGTTAATTTTACGCATCAACTTGACTTGGCTACAGGATGCCCAGGTATCTGGTAAACACTATTTCTGGGTATGTCTGCAAGGGCATTTCCAGAAGAGGTTAGCATTTGAATTGGTAAACCAAATAAATAAGATGGCCCTCCCCAATGAGGTGAGCAACATCCAACATGTTGAGAGTCTGAATAGACTGAAAAAATTGAATGAAAGTTGAATTCTCTCTTTCTGCCTTATTGCTTGAACTGAGATATTGGTCTCTGCCCTCAGACTGGATATTACATCACCTACTTTCCAGGTTCTCAGGCTTTCAGACTCGAACTGGTATTGACATCACTGGCTTTCCAGGGTCTTCTTGTAAATTACAGAACATGGGACTTCTCAGCCTCCATAATCATAAAATAATTATAACATTTTACGGAATTCTGTAATAATCTCATTTTACACACACATGCGTGCATGCATACACACACACACACACACACCCCTTCTATTGGTTCTATTTCTCTGGAAGACCCTGACTAATATACATGGATATAAGGATAAATAAGCAAGCCAAGTACCTGAGAGAGATTATTTCCTTCATAGGGTGGGATGAATAAGAGCAAGAAAGGGAAGTCAGATGCAAGGGGTGTCAGCGGAGGGAAGAGAAAAGGTTGAAGTTTTGTCCACCAGGACTTGTAAGTTTTAGTGGTCATTCCCCTTCTACAGCTGAAGATACTTCCCCTTTTATAGCTAGACATACAGAAGTAAGTAATAAATGGTAGCTTCTTATATCATCATCACAGTCATAAACTTTATGTATTTGCTTGATAAAGTAGGTGTTGGAAGTTTTCCCAGGATGAACACCTAATGAACAACCAGTTCTTTACTTAAAATTCTGTAAGATACTTGGTCTCAGTAGGTGATGTAGGTAAACAGTGTTTTGTTTTGTTTTTTTTTTTAGCTTTGTACCAGGCACTTTATATATATTATCTAATTCTCCTCCTATCTAAACCATATGTTAGATACTATCACAAATATTTTAGTATTAAAAAGCCTGAGGCAACAAAGGCAGATAAAGGTAAGACAATTTGTCCAAGGTCACATAGATGGAAAGAAGGTATAGGCGGGGTAGTGATCCAACTAGGACTTAGCTCAGAGCCTGAGTAGCAGGCTACATGTGTCCAGCAGTGAAAGCAAGAAGTGGACAAAAGCAGACACATTCATACACTGATAATATATAATCAGCCACACTGTGGAACTGGGAAACATTCTCTGGCAAAAAAGAACCCCATCCATGTTTCAACACATATTTCTCTTGTCTATCTGCCATATCATGGCATCTCTCACTGAAGACTACACAAACCCTTCTAAACTCTTACCATGAAGCAGCTAAACCCTTGGAAATTATGTTCCTTAGACTCCCTTACCAAAAGGCATTTGGCTATATTCCATCATAAGAAGCTCCTAGGTGGGATTTGGGAGGCAAATGGAAAGAATAGACCACTATTTTTAGCATTAGCCAAGGGTAGGTGCATAAGTAAAGGCAGGGATTCTGGGATTCCTCTCTTCTGTTGCCTAGGCTGGAGTACAGTGGTGTGATCTTGGCTCACTGCAACCTCCACCTCCCAGGTTCAAGCGATTCTCCTGCCTCAGCCTCCCAGGTAGCTGAGATTACAGGCATCTGCCACCAGGCCTAGCTAATTTTTGTATTTTTAGTAGAGATGGGGGTTTCACCATGTGGGCCAGGTTGGTCTCGAACTCCTGACCAAGTGACCCACCCGCCTCGACCTCCCAAAGTACTAGGATTACAGAGGTGAGCCACCACTCCTGGTGCTTCTACTTCTCTGTATTAAAATCTTCTACTCAAAGTATCCACAGTGGCCAAAAAAAAAATAAAAAAAATAAAAATCTACCCCAAGGGTTGGAAAACTGTGGCCCAAGGGATAAATTTGGCTTATAATCTGTTTTTGTAAATATGTATTTATTGGGTTACGGCTACTCCCATTGGTTTACATATTGTGTGTGGCTGTTTTTCCTCTATAAAGAGTAGTTGCAACAAGAGAACAAAGGGCTCATGTGGTAGCCTCCAAAATATCCATGTCCTAATTCCCGGAACTTGTGAATATATTAAATGGTAAAGAGACTTTGCACAGGTGACTAAAGATTGAGATGGGAAGATTATGCTAGATTATCTGAGTGGGCCTAATGTGAAGGTCAGAGAAGGAGAGTGATTTGGAGATACTCTGTAGCTGTTTTTGAAGACCAGAAGAAAGGATCACATTCCAAGGAATGCAGGTGGGGAGTTGTAACAGGGAAGAAGATAAACTTTCTCTTAAAACCTCCAGAAAATGCACTGCCCTGCCAACATCTTCATTTTAGGACTTCTGACCTGCAGAACTATAAGATAATAGAATTGTATTATTTTAAGCCATTAAGTTTATGGTAATGTTATTATGGCAGCAAAAGAAAACTAATCTAATCTGGAAAGCCTAAAATATTCACTGTCTGATCCTTGCAGAGTAAGTTTGCTGTCCTCCTGGTCTACCAAACATACTTTCTTAAGGGTGATTCTGGTTAGGGATAGTGTATTTTCTCTGAGATAATGAATAAAGAGGTTCTAGTTGGCTAAAGTTTTGCTGTGTAATTTTTTTTGGAAGGAAGGGTAACAGAAAAAAAGCTTCATATACATTTTTTATGCTAAACTCCAGTTTAAAATCATCTTTCAGCAAATCTAACCTGGGACAGATACACTCAAAAATTCTGGGGCCACAACTCACATCTTCACAACCAGAGATAAAAAAATCTTACTTTACCGCTGCACTAACTTCGAGGGAAGAGTTTGTTTGCTTTCTATTTTCTCTTCTTCTAGAAATTAGTCCCAGTCCTAGACCACTTGATATAGTGATAGGATAAGGTAGATTGTGGAATGTGCCCATTGCTTCTGGCACTGTATGAGTAGGTTTCCCGAAACCAGATTGTTGACCAGGATACAAATTGCCCAAGTATTCACTAGAGAAAGAGAAATTAGTGCTGATAAGGCAAAATAAATATCCTTTGACATATCTTTTCCCCACAACAAATTCCTATATCAGATTATAAACCTTAAATTCATAGACATGATCTAAGGGTAATGTTTCCCTGTGATGGCATCTATTTAATACTAGAAGAATTTCATTCTAATTTTGCATGATTTCACTCATACACATTTTAGTTAAAATGATATAACCAGAGTCATGGTTATGGCTCAGTTGTGTTCCCCTAAAATTTATATGTTGACATCCTTGCTGTGTCTTTAATATAAAGACCTGAATATTGCGAGTAGTATAATAGTAGTTATCCAAAACCCACTGGGAAAGCATTTGGGAAAAAAGAAGTATCTTTTTTTTCCATTGACTGCTCAACATGTATATTCCTAATCTCTTACATTGATGCATTACCACCGATCTTAAAAACTCCCATTTTTATCACAGGCTGCCTCCACATCACCATTTTTCTTCCATTCTAATGAGTTCAGATCATCTTTCTTGCTCATGACTTTGGTCATTTCCCTTCTATATCTTCCTCCTCTTTTCTCTTTATATAAAACTCAGACACTTCATTGGCCACGCAGTATTAAATTATTTCCTTGTCCCTCATCTCCTTCCTGCATCCTTTGTTATCCATCACGTTGCTTCCTGTGTCACTTTTCTACTCACTCTCTCATTCTTCCAAATGCTTCATAATCTCCAGAAAGCCTGTAGTGTACAATTTACATTAGCATACACTTGCCCCTTTGTGATCATTCCTTTCCTGCTAACACTCTCTATCAGCCACAGAAAAGGAAGTATTTGGGTGACATATTTTTGAATTATACAGGACAGCTTGGCAGGTACCAAAAATTTTCTACTCACGGATTGATTGTCTCAGACAATTCTAAAAACACATCTGTCCCCAGTGATTTAATTTGCTTGATAGTAAATCTATTGTAATCTACTCAGATAACAACTTGCTATTTATATCAAACTAGTATCCAATACTGAGATGTTAAATATAGGATTCTCTACATTTCCTGACAGTCATTTCTAATAAACCATGGCGTACGCAAGAATGAACATTTAACTTTATAGAGAATCAGCTGCAAGGCAAAAAGGTTTAAAGCACCAGGTCAGATATAAGCCACAAGAAAGACCTCTATTTCTAAACTAAATAGAGCATTAAAAAAATTTTAGAGCTAGAAAAGACATTACAGATCATCCGTTGCAATCCTTTTAGAAGTAAGGAAACCAACACAATTTGAGAGCTCAGACAGCTCATTCGAGGTCATACACTCAGCTGAGGGGGACAGTCAAGCTTGAACACAGGGTCCTGGCTTCAGCATACAGGCTTGGTGCTTTTCCTGTCATACCCTGAAGGAGTACCAAAGAGTCTGCTCTGCACACCAAGAGTCCCTTCCATTTTCACAGAAACAGATTCTATTTGGAAGCTCAGAAAAACACATTGTATTATCATCAACAAAATGGGCAGTCCTGAGTGCTAAACAGCACTTTCCTGTAGAAAGCAGGTCTGCAAAATGGGGAGCAGGATGGCTGCTGTCTTTAATCTGAGACCTGGACTTTAAAACATGCAGAGAAAAAAAATGTCTTTGTCTCAAGAGGAAAACCGTTGCAGTAAATTTCTAAATCTAACGTTATAGATAATTAGCCCAGGTTGGGGACGTTACAAAGGATAAATTTGCCCAGGGTGGTGGTGGTGTTCTGTTTATCTTAAGAGTCCATGCAATGAAAACATGTTTCATTCTGAACAAGTGTCAGAGACATTAATTAAGAAAAACTAGGGAAGTTGAAAGAAAACTACAGTGGTGTGTTCAGTGGAAAGTGGTTCCCAAATACTTTGAGAACCTCACCTGGCAAGGTCCCTTTTACTTCTGGAAAACAGAGGAAAGTTTTCAATCCAAGAAAAGGCAGGAAATACCAATATAAGGAAAAACAATGGTACTTTAGAGTCAATCTGTAAAAACCCACATTAGGTTATTACATTTTACATTTGATTAAATTTGTGATCATATATATCAAAGTACCATTCAGATGCCTCCATAATCTACTATTCCATTTAATTCATTTAACCATTAAACATAGACACACACATGTAACAACCAGGATTGAAATTAGTGTCATAATAATTTCACATAAAATGCCATCTCTATGAGAAATTTTATAATTATATTAGTTACCTTTAAGTCTAGGAATTATGGCTCATTACTGTTATCAACTGTAAATTGAAAGAGTAATCACATTTAAGGAAAAAAAACACTGAGTATAAAAACAATGTTGTATAAGACACATTTCATTAAAATAGAATGCAAAAAATCATACATTTTAACCCTCTAGTTATTGTACTGTGCCAGACTAATAAGATTGGTGTTGAAACCTTATGCAGCATCTTTAAATTCCAGGATCTGATGCTATTCACGTTGTTTGAACATTTGTTTAAAAATATTAAGTGAAGGCTTGTTCTGTGCCTACCAATGTGCCTGGCTCTGAAGGACAAACAATGCAATTTGATGTAGTCTCTGCACTCAGGGACAGATAATGATGTTGTTTCCATATATTGTGGTCATTTTATTTAAGACTGATTCTTCCTGGCCAAAGCCTCCATTGAATAAGGTACAATGGTAGGTAGCCTCCATTGAATAAGTCATGATGGTCAAGATGTATGGAGAGTCAATCTACTACTCGTAGTAAATATACTTTACAGAACAAGTTCATTCCATACAAATTAGCCCAAAGTTCTAAAGTATATCTTATTTTCATGATTTTACATTGTATATTTAGAAATGGTAGAAATGGATTCCTTCTTTTAAAATAAATCTCCCAACAGACTGAAATTTTGGTGCCAAACAGATTAAGATGCACTATACAGTGCAGTAGAAAAACCACTAGCCAGGGAAAGGAGGCACTTGGGTGTTAGGCAGGCCAACCATATGATTTATCGTCCATACTAGGACACCACTGAGAGCGAAAGGAGGTACTTTTACTAATTACACCAGGACAGTATGTGTAAATGGGGACTGCGCCTGGAAAAACTGGGCATACACACATCCTAGCTCCAGTACCAGGTCTGCCCTCAGCAAGCTGTGTTCACAGATGACAAGTAGGAACAAGACACACCACTTCTTAAAATGTTCCACTGGCTCTCTTCATCCTTAGAATAAAATCTAAAGTTCTTACCAAGGAATATATGGCCCTGAAAGATCTGACCATGGCCTCCTCTCCAAACTTGATCTACCACTCTCTCCCTCTCACTCCCTGTTCCCCCTGCTCTTCAACCTGCCAAGTACAATCAGGCTCAGAATAGCTGAAAATGCCAGGGCCTTGAACAATCTCCCGAGATAGTTTTATGGCTCCATCCTTCTCTTCATTCAGATTTTCCTTCAAATAGGATCTCTCAAGGCACCTTCCCTGACATTCTGTCTAATACAATCACCTTTCTCCCACATTACTTTATTGCTTCTATTATCCAGTTTTCTCTTCCTAACAATTTCACTCCTTGCCTTATGCTTTGTATCTGTTTGCTTCTTTGTTTAATGTTTGCCTTTACCCTAGAAGTTTAGATATGTAAGATCACAGACTGTTGTTCATTATATCATATCTCCAGGACCTAGATTAACATTGGCACATTTGCAGCACTTGAAAAGTATTTGTTGAATAAATGTCAAATGTATGAAAGTGTTTTTAACTGCTTTGACCCTAAGTCCTTATGTTCTGTAAAAAAGTTTGACAATGCTACTTGGCTTCTGATTCTTCTCTCAGTTTCTCCACACAGTCAGTCATCTCCCTTCTCTGTATACTCATAGGCTGATATGTACCTCAATTACTGCCCTTATCACACTGGCCATCACCAGCCAGGGAAGTAAGTATTAAGACATGAATGGGCAGGGTGTACCTTGGGAGCTAATTGGAAAGCCTGATATGGCCAAAAAGGGGTAACGTGACATTGAAAATACAGCCAGCAGTCAGACCTTGGAGGCCAATTTTTATAAGACAAATTAAAGAATTTGTACTTCATTCTAAGGCCATGGGTGGTTATTAAAGGATTTTAAACTGAGGGGTACAATCAGAGTTGCATTACTGAGGATAAATCCGACTGGTTTAGGAAGAATAAAGTGTAGTGTTAACAGAACTAACTGCGAGGAAGCCCTAAGGTGTTCTTGTCAGTAGTTCCATCCAGAAATGACTGGTCTGATTAGGGAGAACCCTGGCTAGACCCACCACTCTGTATCCCTTAGATTTATCATTTAATAATAATATTGTCTCTCTAGGTTAGGATTCATCTATACTGCTATGAGAGGAAACACAAAATATCTTGCAGCTCTCTGGAGTGGCTATAGTATAGGAATGGGAGTGCACCTGTAGTTCCAGTTTGTTGGAAGACTGAGGCAGGAGGATTACTTCAGGCCAGGACTTAAGACCAGTCTGGGCAACATAGTAAAACCTCAATTATACAAAAAATTTAAGTTAGCCAGGCATGGTGACATACTCCTGTAGTCCCTACCTACTCCAGAGACTGCTTGAGCCTAGGAGTTCAAGGCTGCAGTGAGCTATGATGGCACTGCTGCACTCCAAACTGGGTGATAGAGACCCTGTCTCTTAAAAAAAGAAAAAAAAAAGAACAACTTACTGCAAGGATTAATCTAGATTCCTTTTCCAGATTGTCACAGATTGCCTTTTATTAAACAAAATTCTTAGAGAATAAGTTATACATGTAAGGTGGAAGATAAAACTGTGTTGTTATAGCCCAAAGTTGTTACCTAACCTATAATTTTAGTGGTTTGTGGACATCCTGACCCTTCATGGACCTATTAAGGAGATCCCAAAAAAGTCCT
Source organism: Papio anubis (assembly GCF_008728515.1). Taxonomy (NCBI): domain Eukaryota; kingdom Metazoa; phylum Chordata; class Mammalia; order Primates; family Cercopithecidae; genus Papio; species Papio anubis. Next base: position 80,802,905 of record NC_044982.1, read on the forward strand.
GTTTAAGAATCTGTTCTAAGATAAAAGAGTAATAAAAACCAAATGATGGATTCCTGGGTTAGGTGTGTTTAATTTAAAAGATTATCATGATAAGAATCATAGGACATATGCTTCAATGTTTATCCAAGCAGTACAGTTTTCTGACACTCTGGTGCCTAGTTAAAAGCTAGAGAGTCTCGGGGTCTCTCTCATTTCATTGTTTGTAGGGTGTGTGTGTGTGTATAGACACATATTTGAGAAAGATCTATCCAGAATAGAACAAACTTTAGTAGATGGTGCATAAAGTGTGGAGTAATTCAGGGACATAAGAGTTATTCTATTTCTTGACAGCTCCTGTTATGTCTAGCATTTTTACAATTTCTTCTTTTGTCAGGACAATAAGGTTTCAGTTATAATAAAAAGTTGCCAGGAGGGTTAATCCACTAGCCCTGCAGCTCAAGTATATTAGTTCTATTGTCTGAGGATTGGAGAGCTCTAAGAGAAAGTGATATACAGGAGGCAATTTGCTTAAACAATGTAATAATGCATATTTATTAGAGAATATTTAGAAAACTCAAGTAAAATGAGAAAAGTTAAAATCATTCATAATTGTAGCACCCCTGTATAAACTGTTAGATTTTAATATACCCTATTTTACATTTTATATGTGATCTTTGAAGATTCTTATAAATAGTTTTATCCCCCACCCAGAGCATGCCCAGGGCTGAGGGGCAAGCCAGGGTCCCTGCCTGGGGGAGGAAAGCAATGTAAGAAAAATATGCTGGGCTTTTGACAGACTGACCCAGCCTATCATGTTATTTCAAAATAGCTTCCCCATTAGTAACATGAAGACAGATTATATTATAAACAGGCTTACTCTGCTTGGCCACTGCTAGTAAAATTTTATTTTCCCCCCAAGAAAACGGTTATTGATCATCCAAGTCACAGTTTGCCTTAGGGGTTATAATGCTGTGGATGAAGTTTCTTACTTTTCCACACTGACTTCAAGCTTTTCATTTTTAAAAATACATCTTAGTTATTTGATAAATTAAAAATGATTCCTCACGGTGGCTTTAAATTCAGCATTCAAATTTAGTTTCATCCAACAAAATACTCTGTAAAAAACAACTTTGTGATGTCCTCAAAGCCAGCTCACATTTAAAAAGCACGAGTAACATAATTAGGTGGGGAGCTCTTACACATCTTCTCCTCTTACCTATGCTGTGACAAACCAATGGGTACCGAAATATGCTTCACGGGTCATGAGAAGGGTGCTGCACATCTTCTTTCCCATGCCTCTTGTGACTGGAGGGTACTCACTCACTCCCAGAACTGACCTGAGCTTGCCTAGCAACAGGATGTAGTTGCTAATGGTAACCGTTCCATGGGGAAATATTTGCTCTGGGTGTTTGGGGTCTTTGTCTTTACAGAAGTAAGACAGTTTGATAGACTTTATGAGTGTAAGTGACATCTCAAAACCTACACCTGTTCCGTTCTTTTGCCTCTTATACATGTACCAGTTAAAAAATTTCCTTGATAGAAGCACAGACTGGCCTCACCCCAATTCCAGAATCTACCTATTTTTTTTTTTTTACTTCAACCAAAAAGTAGATGTAAATCCTACCACGTCTTACTGGGGCCAGCTGTAGATTTCCACTCTTCCACACAGGCCCCACCTGTGAGTTCCCAGCTTTGGCCAACGAAAGTTATGCAAACCTGAACTATAAGCAATTAAAAAAAAATTAGAAACCAGTAAAATTCACTTGAAAATGCACTAAAAAGTTGTACCTCAGAGGTATTTGATTTATCAATGTTTTATTGAGGTTGAAAAATCTTCAGTTTGAACCAATTTGCTTTAGAGCAAGATTTTTGAACCTCAGCATTATTGACATTGTGGACTGGATAATTCTCTGTTGCAGGAGACTGTTCTGCGCATTAGAAGATGTTCCATAACATCTCTGGTCTCTACATCCAAATGCTGTAACATCCAAAAACGTCTTCACACATTGCTAAATCTCTAGGCAACCCAGGGGCTGGGTCAAAATTACCCTGGGTTGAGATCTACTAATGTAAAGCAATCTATTTAAAGAAAAGATAAAATTTTAAAACTCAGAATAGTTAGCCAAACAAAACAGACATAATTGAAATATAACAATCTTAAATTTGAAGTCTGAGAGAAAAATGGTCAAAAATACTAAAACTCAAAGCTTCTATAGTGTCTACAAAGTACTAAAAAACTGTTTAAAATATGTAAAGTGAGGGCCTAGAATCAAGTTGATAGTTTTTTGTATTTAGATCAATTTACTGTTTACTAGTTATTGTGGAATTAGTTTTCATCCTTTTCCTAAGCTTTAATATGACTCCAGTTATAATGAATTCTTATGATCCTTATTATCGATTGGTCAGAAGCTTTCTACATTGTTATAATTTATGTTTTCCAAACAGAAGTTATATTTAATTGATCATATGAGGAAATGGTGGTACATACAGAGGCCACAATATGATACTATCACAATTTATTGATATTGATGGCCATATTGTGGTTATGTAGAATGCCTTGGATTGTATGAAACAAAGTATGAGGATAATGAAGTATCATGTGAGAAATTTACTCTCATGTCATTCAGAAAAAAAAATACTACAATTGCAACTTCTCTGTAAGTTTGAAACCAATCCAATTATCAAATAAAAATTTCATTTACATAGTAAAAAAAAAGAAAATGGTAGGGAGGGAAGATAGTGATGTGATTCTACTAAGTAGACTTAGTCTCAATGGGGCATGAGTGAGAGACATGTGTTATTCTCTCAGTAGGTTTCAATTCCTCTAAGCTTCTTACAGTGTGAACATCTTGACACATTTGTGTTTCATTGACAATTTTAGTATTTATCAAGATTAATTTTTTATAATATGCAAATTTTTCTTTACACATTATATTTAGAAGTTATCCTGATAAAGAGATGCAACCAAGGAAGAATGAAGCAAAACCAAACCAAACTAAAATACATCAACGAAAGTTAAGGCGGGAGAAAATTGAGGTGGATGAAGGTATATAAATGCTATTGGCCGGGCATGGTGGCTCACTCCTGTAATCCCAACATTTTGAGAGGCTGAAGCAGGTATATTGCTTGAGCTCAGGAATTTGAGACCAGCGTGGGCAATTTGGCAAAACCTGGTCTCCAAAAATTATAAAAATAAGCTGGGCATGGTGGTGTACACCTGTAGTCCCAGCTACTCAGGAGGCTGATGGGGTAGGATCACTTGAGCCCAAGGGGCAGAAGTTGCAGTGAGCCAAGTTTGCACCACTGCACTCCAGCCTGGGTGACAGAGTGAGTCCCTGTCTCAAGAGTTAATAAAAAATAAAATACCATGATGGTTAAAATGAAGTTTGTGACCTATGCAGACCCAGCAGAGCAGTAGAGAGGAGCTGGTCTGAAGCATGGGCAGGTGAACAGAATGTGCTGTCCAGGGAGGGTCACCTGTCCAGGAGAGAGTCAGGAGAGCCTTCCAGAGGCCCTAGTGTTTGTAGTTGGTTCTCCTTTTAATAGGGCTACTTATTACTTCCACAGATGCTGATGATGCCAATATGCAGACTACATCAAATAGAACAGCAGAGCTATCAGCACAAGGTAGAAAACCTTCAGATTAATGCCTCTTAGTCACTAAATATGTCAATGACTGTGGCCAGAGAACAATTCCAGTGGAGCACGGAAATGGTTGAAAGAGGGAAGAAGGTAGAAATATTACATGTAGGCGACTCTTTCAAGATACTGGTGTATGAAGGGTGGTAAATGTAACACCCGGGGACGTGCATAATATTGATAGGATTTTCTTCTTCTATGAGATAAGCAAGCTTAGGCATGTTTAAGGTGCTGAGGGAAAATCCACAGGGAATGAGTAACTTTGCAGACAGGTAGGAGAAAGGAAGCCCAAGCAAGAGTCAAGGAAAAGAGGTCTTGAGGCTGAGGCACACTCCCAAAAGGAATAAAGGGGTGAACAAGCTGAAGGAGAGAAATGTGAACATATAGTTTTAAGGATGAAGCAGTTATTGGTAAAGAAATGGCACTGTGGAATTCTATTTCAAGTCAGGAAAAAAAAATGCTACAGAATGGTCAAGGAAGTGAGTGACTTAAGAGGGGCATGGAACTGAAAATACAAGGGGTGGAAAAATTCACCTACATGGCCCTTGATCATAACTCCTACACGTGGCATATGCCTGAAGTGCAGTAAAGAAAAACCTGTGATCATAATTTAACATGCCTGTAAGAACCCCACACACAAGAACAGGGAGTCCCTACCATCTTCTGCTCCCTTTCTTCAGGGTTGGCTCCTTTTTGGTTTCTTTGTTTCAGATGTAATGCTTTCTGTGTTAATTTTTCATGCCTCAAAAGAGGTCTAATTTGATGTATTAGACATTTATTAAGCTAATTCAGCATAACTTGCGAGTTCTCATACCTACCACCATAACCACTACCAGGGATTTACAGACAAGCCTTGGAAAACCCATTAGTTGTAAAGATAACAGTTTTGAAAGCTGTGTTTCAAGATACAACCTAGTTCCCTCATTCCTGGAAAGTATTACATATTCGTATCCAAACAACCACCCCTAGTTTATGTCTCACCTTTTCATTTGCTTATGGAATTCCCTTTTAATTTGGTAGAGCTTCAGTCAAGTGACCTGTAAAGCCTAGCATATAACTTTCCAAACTGGTGATCTTTGAGAGGGGGCTATTTTGAGGGAATTGGTTTTGAAATAGGATTTTTGTAATGCTGCTGACTCCAGTGTTTTAAGATTTGTACTTGTGCCCTTTGGCAGAGTGTATATCGGGTGTCCTTTTATTGATCTAAATAATAAATATGACGTCAGTTTGCTTTGCATTAAATAAATGTGCCATTTCTGCTTGAACAAACATCTCAAATTCAAACAAACAAATCAAACACGAACGGATATTTAACTAAAAACAACACAAATTTTCAAAATGACTAAAATATAGTGCCTTTAAATCTTTCCAGTATTATTAAACACCTATACTATCATAATTAGGCTCCATCTGCACACTCTTTGGTGATGTTAGGTGCTGTGCCACTGTCTGGGAAAGTCAAATTTGGACTTGCCTGAAGTTAAATTTGTTCTTTGGGATTTGACATTTATCAATACAGAATGTGTTCCCTAGAGAGTTGATGTCAGCACTTCAAGACCCAGCCATCTTGAAGAGTGCCACTGTCTTCTCAAGCACTTGTTCACTATGCAATGTACAAGGAGTGAGGTTGGAGTGCATGCACACATCATGGAGGTGACTGATGGAGGGTGGAAAAAAGAGAGTCGGAAAAGTGTAAGGACTCAGTGAAAAAGAGGAATCAGTTAATACTACCTTCTATCCATGTGAGCTATTCCCCTTGCGATTTACTTACTGTTTTGTTTGCCTTATTTAAGTTGCCAACCCACTAGGAACAGATTGTCACTTCTTAATATTCCATTTAGAGCCTACTTTACAGTTGGCATTCAATTAGTGTTATACAACTATAAAAACATTATATAGAGCCTCTAGTTTCAAAACGTGAGGTGAAATGCAGCATTTCAATCTCCATATGGAATGGCACTGGCTTTTGATGCCTTTTTCTCTTATCATCTGACTCCTGCTGGCTGCTACACATTCTATATTCTATAAAGCAGCCACTACTACCTAACCATCCCAATCAGCTGCTGCATGTGTCAGAGGGCAATGGGCTCTTGGAGATTGAGAACCGCATGCGTGCACACACACATACAAACACAAGGAGAAACAAAAAGCCACTGCCCTCAAAAGAGAAGCTCTGATGCACGACGCAGCCCTGGAATATCACCTCTGGCAAGTGTACTACCCATTTCAGCACAAATGTGCACTGGAGGCTATTAGTAAGGAAAGATCATGGATTCTTTTAGAGCCTTTTCTGGTCACAAACCATGACCAGTAAACTAGCCACAAATTCAGCCTAGTGGTCAGCATTTACTTGAAATGGTTGGGTTGAAATGGATTTTTAATGTCTTTTCATTTTTTAAAGTTGGTTCTTTTATAAGAAAGTTCTCTTTCATATGAGGATTTCTTCACATTAAAAGTATCACTTGGCAACAGAGAGTTTAGCTTCGAGTTAAAATAGTTGCTATCAATTACAAACTGATTATAGGACCAGTGGGCATCTTTTTTAATTTGAAGATATTAATAGATTTTCTTGAACTAGGTCTAAGAAAGGAAATGCACATGAGAAAGGGGTAGAAGGAAGGAGTCTTGGCAGTGGGGCAGAGAAACAGGAGAAAGGGGTAGGAGGTGACTTGGGTTGAGGAAGAAGTATTAAGAGGGCAGGTAAAGGAAAGAAAAACAAGACTTTTTTGGCTACTTCTTTGTCGATTTCACCAGCTGTGCTTAAATTGAGTTGGTGTTTGGAAAAATGTAATTCATCCCGGAAGGTTTACTAAAGGGCAAAACAGCATCTTTGTTTATGTTAAATGTGGTAGAGATAGATAAATGTTCTAATTTGTATTTATAATTGACTCTTTACAATCGTAATTTTTAAACCCAGAAGCATGGGGCGACCATTTCGGTGGTATAGGTCCTCCAGCAGACTTTGCCTTAACTTCAAGGAGGGGTAAGGAGGTGGGTGCAGCACAGTCTCACAAAAAGAAACTACCAGTGTAATATGAGCACTAAATGTTTACTGCAAGCCACGTGCTGTTCTACCTAAACACTTTACATACAATGATTTCCTTAAATTCTCACAATAAATCAACAAGAAAAGGGACTATCATTGTTCCTGTCCTACAGAGGAGGAAATTGAGACAGAGAAATTAGGTGACTTGTCCAAGGTCACACCAAGAAAGTTATGGTGCCAGAATTCTAACTCAAATATTTTGGTTCCAGGGGTGGTGGTTGCAACTGAGAACTCAACATAAAAATAAAAGAAAATCAGACATTTTAAATTCTTAGATATAATTATATTTGCTATATTGAGTCCAATGACAAAGTAAAACTAGAACTTGAAACTCCTATGGCTCTTCATTAACCTGCAGGATAAAATTCTAAATCTTTAGCCGGCACACTACACTCTACATATTGAGGTTCCTTTATGATCTAGCCACAGGCTCCATTTCAGCCTCAGCTGCAGACATGCTTCATAATTGAGCCTCTAACCAAGCCATTGTAGTTTACAGTTTCCATTTTCCCCTGTGCCTACTTAATCTCTGAAAATACTCATCCCTTCCCAAAATTGATATTCTCTTTATCTTCTCTAGCTGATAAATTTATCTTTCAAACTATAATTCAGAATTTACCTCCTCTGAGAAGCCATCTCTGACTTCTCCAAGCAGATTTAAAATTCCTTTCTCTATAATCTCACACCTTTATACTTACACTTTGGCACACTTACCACATTGCCTTATCGTTACTTTTACGTATGTTTTACTTTGTCATTTTAATATAAACATGCCAGGAGAAATACAAAATTGTATTTACATGTGTATACCTAATAGGTTTTAAAGTGCCTTGTGAGTGAGAGGGATTCAGTAATTATTACTGAATGAATGTTTAATGAGTTTTATCCTCAGGCTTCATTTTCCTCCTCAGATCTCAGCTGAAATGTCAACTTCTCAAAGAATTCTCTTCTGACCACTTCCTTCAGTTACTGTCTGTGATAAACTTAAGATTAACTTAAACTATTTGCCATTCTTCCCATCAAGAGGTGGGTCTAACCCCTTCCCTTGTATCTCGGTAGGCTCCCAACCGCTTAGCCAGTTGAAACTGCTTATTCAATGCCTTTCTAGTTTACTGCCTCTGGCTATCAGGGACTGGTGGGTTCCCCATCTTACCTCTTGGAACACGTGCTCCTAGACCCAGCTGCCTTGCAATGAGGAAGCCAAAGCAATGCTGTGAAGAGGCTCACATGGAGAGGAACTGCCAACAGTCAGTAACAAACTGCAATCCATGCAAGTAAAGGTACCTCAACTGATATCATTTAGAGTGGGAATGTGATGTCCCAGTCAAGTCCTGACCACATTGCAATTAGCGAGTAAAATGACTGTGGTTGTTTTAACTCACTAAGTGTGGGTTGGTTGGCTGGGCAGCAATTGAAGACGAACATCTTTTTAACTCTAACACACTATCTTGTTTTAGTTTATATAATGTCTCAACCTACAAGGGTCATGTTTATCATCACTTTCCACCTAGTCACCATCTTCAATTAAATGTGAACTCCATGTCTGTCTTATCCACTTCTATGAATGGTCCCCAGTTTAGAATAAATGCTTAAATACCTATTGAGTAATTAATGCTCTTCTTAGAAATATATTAAAGAATTGTCTCAGATGGAACCAAGGACCTTTGGACACTTTGCTGGAATAATCTGTTTTATGTGGAAAGTTACAGTATATTTTCTAAGATAATTGTATTACAGGTTTTATGTCATAGCCAGTGACAGTTAATGTGTTAGATTTGCACAGTAAAAGTACACATTTCTTACATTAACAGATATTTCTAAGTCTATTCTAAAAATGGGTATTTCTAAATCTATACTGGATATGTTCTAATAAGGAGAAGATGAGAAGATGAGGTGGTCATATTATGGCAAAAGAATGACTAGGTTTATAAGCAAAATAATTTATAAGAAAATCCAGAGAATTTAGACCTTTTCTCTTATGCAACCTGTTCTAGAGAATTCAGTATGAATGTCTAAGTTATCTGAAATGCTATTTTTAATACATGACCTTAATAAGCTATGTTCTTTTAAAAATTCTGTCATGTTTTAATTTTCTCTTAATTACACATGGTCTTTCAAAGTACAGAGCATAAAACTTAAGAAAAACTCAATTTCATAGAGGTCATTTTATAAAAAGAACACACAGAAGTAAAGGTTTTAATGGTATTTTTCCAAGTAACTGAGTCCTTTCTTATTATAAGAGGGATTTTGGTCTCAGTATAGTCATTCCCAGCCCCGCAAGCAAGTGGGACACTTTAAGTCTATGTGGGAAATGGAGTATCAAATGATCAGCAAGAAGCTGAACTTTAAATTTACAAGTGCACTTTCAATTTCTATGGAAATTGCACATTTTGTGAAAATGTGCTTAGATTGTCATTGTCTAGTCAAATACAGTGAAAATGCAAGTTGAAGGAGCATAATTAAGGTTAAAGGAAAGATTCAAGGAGAACTGCTGTCTTTCATGAAGCCTAATCAGCACCTTGGATATATCTACAGGCACAGAATGGTCACATTCTCCTGAACCACTGGTCCTCAATTATCATCATCTGTGGTTTGTTATGTAAGTGTATGCACTATTTCAGTATCCTTACTTAGGTAATCTGGGTGCTTGTTTGAATAGAAATTTTCCTTGAGTGGGCTACTTCAAATACCATTGCATAGTTCTATTTCTTTGATTTCATGCAGCCTGTCAAGTTATCAATAAAGTAGAAATACTATATTTTTTAAAGGAAGAACTTTTTTGGCAACACAGTGAATTCTAATTTTGACTTTAAGGGGAAATTGTAAAGATACCAAATATGTTATATTTTCTGTGCATCCACACAGATAAGAACAACAATGCATTAATAGAAGGGTCAGCTTTGCAGCTGATCCAAATGTCAAATATCTCCTACAGAACAATGTGAAGCTTGAATCTAAAAGATTCAAGTTTAATTATATCTTATAGATATAAATTATAAGAATTTGTTATTTATTGAACATCTACTATGCTCAAGGCAATGTAATATTGTCTGTGAAGGATATAGTGAAAGGAACCTACAGTCTCCCATCAAGTAGCTTTCAGTGTATGTTAATATCCGACCACTTAAAATAACTAGAATTTTATAAAAATGCTTCAAAGATTGTAAATATGTGCCCAGAATTGAATAAAGAGTACATTTTGATGTTCAAATTCTCCTGTCCTATGGCCCAACTATATTTGGATAAGCAGAAGTGGTCAGGTAGCAATCCATTGAGGAATATTTATGTATGGATCCATGAAAATAAATCCAAAGACTCATAAGTAACTTTCTCTAAGATTCTGTACTGAAATATTGCTAATATTATCTAACAAGATTTTTAATGTAAATTTCAGTAATGAAAAATGATTACAGACTTCCAATATTCTGCAGCCTATCCGGCCTGTACATGTGACAGGCTTACTTTTTTACATTATTTTATGAATTTAAGAGGCAAAGCACATTCCACAAGAGGAAATAATATTCAAAAGGAGATATTTTGAATTTCAAAATTCATCTAGACCCTAAAGAGGACTGGAAAGATGCTTCAAACATATCTTCCTACTCCTCCCCACTGTCTTTTTTTTTTTTTTTGGCTGCAGAAGTGAAGTCTATTTTCTTGTATAAAGATGACTTGAAAGGTTTTTGCTTTCTTGTCTATAAAATCAAGTTCACAAAATTAAATTCCAAGAGATCGGTAAGTTTGCAGTCATTATGCTATGTTTCATCTCTTGCTCCTAGAATACAATTCTGATTATTTCAGAAACTCATTGACTGTAGGATACAAATGATCTGTGTACTTTTCACGTTTATTTCAAGGGCGAATTTTCTTGTAGACAAATGAATACAATTAATTATCTTTAAAAACTCCTGGCAGAACTCAGACATACCTCAGTACAAACGTGTTTCAAGTCATCACATTCAAATCCAATGTGTAGAGTGTTATTGGAGCTGAGTGGAAAATCGTTAGGGAAAGGCAGTCAGGGGTGAGATGATAAAGAGTCCTGCATGCAATGCCAGGAAGTTTGGATGTTTTGTTTAGGTAATGGGAACCTGTCAAAGAATTTTAAGCAAGGAGAATGGCATAATATTTTTAGTTGAAAAAAATCACTAGAAGAATGGAAAATGAATTGGAGGAAAGAAGATTGGGACCAAAAAAAATTTGAAATAATCTCAATCAGAAATGAAGAGTCTGCAATGATGTGGAGACAGAGTTGGGGAAGACAGCTTAGGTTTAAGATGTACAAAGTAGAATCAGCAGGAATTGGTGAGTGACTATGTGTGAGAGGAAGCTAGAAAGCATAGTCATGATTTGCATGGCTTTGGATTTTGGGGGTTGGATAGGAATTGGTGTCAAGTAACAGAATAAAAGGGCAAAACAATGAAGTGGCAATTTAGCGGTGACAGAGAAGAGTTGGAAAATCTTGAAAGCACCCTACCAACCAGATGTTTGACATAGCTATTTGGAATATTTTGGTCTGGAAACCATTAGAGAAAAGCCTGTTCTGCAGGCTTTTTTGTTTAATTATAAATCCTTTTTCTAGGATTTTCAAGTCCACCCAAGTTGAAAGTCTAGCATGACATTATACCCTTTCCTCTCCCTAATTCCTCAAGCCCATTGCCTGAACTCTATTGTTTATAATTCCCAAATTATATCTCAAATATACCCTCCTTTTCGTTTACACTATTACTTAATTAGATGTTGAGGTTCACAACTTACCTCTATATTCAGGATCAAAGAACTCATTCCTCTTAGCTGCTAAGACTTTGCCTCCTGATGGCTCACAGTTGAAATCCCCCACAACCAAAAGCCTTCCTCAAAGAGAACTGCCTAACCTAAGGTTATATCCCTTATATCCCCTCCCTCACTGACTACTGATTGGTGCAAGGGTACAAAGGTTTGACTCTCTTTCCACAATCTGAGAAAACTAAGAACAGCTGTTCCAGTGCCAGACTGTATGCATGGGATCAGCTAAGGATTTATTATTATTCTATTGCTCTTCAATTTCTCTCAATCCTGAGTCTTTCACTCCCTCACAGGTATTGTTGCCAAAGGCATGTCCAATCTATTTACTGCATACAATTCTCCATCTCATAATTTTTTAGCTGGGAAACCAGACTGGAGACATGAGAACAGTTGATGCCAAGAGTAGACCAAGGAAACATTTTGAAGCTGGATCACCTACCTGGTGAGTCTGACAAGAATGACTTTATCATTGATAGTAGGTCAAGTCTGATGTTCTCTGACATTCTGTAATGACTCAGTTAAAATTTTCACCAGTGCTAAACTCAGATTGTATACCTGTGTAAGGAAATGAATTAGCAGGTGCAATGATGCAAGTGCTTGAGAGGTTCAGCGGAGGTAATCATAAGGACACTAGAATTTAAACAGCTGTTGCTGATGCCGTATCATTAAAAACAAAGAAAACCTGAGGGTGATTAATCACCAATTTAAGACAAAGTGTTAAAATCAGAGGGTCTTCTGGGAATTCTACAAATTAGCTTTTATCACTTGCAGCCAAAGGATAGATAACCCTTGGATAAGTTTAGCATCAACTATTAAGGTAACAGTGCTTAAGGAAGGCTGAATTTTCAGCCCTAGCAAGTTTGCTATGGCAAAATTAAGGCACTGATTGGAAACAATGTGGCGCTGAGGCTTGATATAGGACTGTCTAATCAATGCACTCAAATACCTTGAACCCCCAGAATCCCTTGAATCCTCTGAGACTGCAGAAGTGGCCCAACCTTCTCCCTTAAAGTCTACCATTCTTCCCCCTCTTCCTTAAAAAAGATGCTGAGACCTCTGTCTTTAATGAAAATGTGACACACCTCTCCCAACCTCAGGATCTATCTCCACCTTATCTCCTTGCCACCAAACCAATAACTAAGGTTAAGTCACAACGATAGCCAGGGTATCACTGGGTTGGCTAAGGTAGGAATGGTACTATAATCTGAAAATGTTGCAGGATCGAAGGAGCATGTATCAACAATAGCTAAGAAAGCATAAAATGGGATTGAATCTTGAGATTGCTAGATCAACAAGGGCAGAACACAAAGTTAGATAAGGGAGAGTTTATCAAAAGTGAAGCACTCTTCCCTTATATAAGATTTAACACCACCATGGAAGAGGGAATAAACAGCCAGGTAGACAGAAGACTGACTTGCTCAATGATATTAGCCAACTTCTGCCATCAGCCACTCCTGTGTTGACATGTTGGTTGTGTAAATGAAGTTCTTATGGGCCAAACAGCATGGCCTCCCAGTCATCAAGGATGAGTTAGCAGCTGCCAAATGTCCAGCCTGGCCACAACAAAATCTGATACTGATCTCAGGATATGACACTATCCCTCAAGGAGGCCAACCAGCTACTTGTTAGAAAGTGGATTACATTATATCCCTTCTACTCTGGAAGAAACAGTGTTATCTTTTGAATGGAACTGACACATATTCCAGATGAATCACTTTTTTTAGTAAATAAAACTCTGGTTTTTACAGAGCTCACAGTGTAGTAAGATAGGAAAGAATTATTAGCTGATCTTTAATCCACCCTGACCCTGGGACCACATGGGGAGGAAAAAAATTAAGAAGGAATGGCAAAGGAGGAGGGTCAGAGAAGGGAGAGAAAGAAGTGATGTGTCAAATATTTTTCCAGCTACTCGGGAGGCTGAGGCAAGAGAATGGTGTGAACCTGGGAGGTGGAGGTTGCAGTGAGCCCAGATCGTGCCACTGCACTCCAGCGTGGGTGGCAGAGTAAGAGTCCATCTCAAAAAACAAAAAAATACTACCAGGAAATCTGCAAAAAAATATATACATAAATATAAAAAATATAAATATATATATAAATATATATATATATTTTTTTTTTTTGTAGATTTCCTGGTAGTATTTACTAATGGTGAATCCTTACTTATGGTGTGTTTTAGGCAGCATGTACCTGGCATATCTAAGCTTGCTTATGGTAAGCAAGTCAGAAATTTATAGATGTATGAGGCATGTTCCTCTGTAAAATATTGGTGCCAGCTGTGTATTCACTGGAGCATAAAATGGAAAAGTTTAATGAACAAAACAGCTTTGTTGTGTGCATTAGAGGTCAACAAACTACAGGCCATGAGCCAAATTCTGCCATGCCCAATCTCTTATGTATTGTCAATGGCTACGTTCACTCTTCTACTGTAAAGTTGCTATAGAGACGCAGCCTGCAAAGCTGAAATACTTACTCTCTGGTTTTTTAAAGGAAAAGTTGCCTGATCCCTGATATAGGCGATGTCTCACAAGCATCACTTAGAACGCTCGTATCTTATATGTGCCATGGCTTATTCTTATTGTAGAGAAAGGGTAAAAGACAAGTTGCTGTAGTTCCTATAAGTTACAAGAAGAAAATATTTCTAGGTAAAGTTTTGTTCTCTAAGATTTCTTTGTAATGACAGAGCTAAAAACCAAATTCTTTTATTATTTAATCTAGGTAGAAGTCCCCCTTGATTCTTCAATCAGAAAGTAGTGGGGACTTGGCAAACCAAGAGACCTTCTTTCTTGCTGCTTTATTGTTCCCTTACTTCAGTTGACAAGCGGTTCTCCCCTTACTGAAGCAGAATCATTTCCTTTGAGATGTTGAACTATATGTGCCATGTGCTGCAAAGTCCCTCAAGGTTTTCTACAGCTCCTTGCATAGTGATTTGTTTTCTAATTTTCTTGGTAGTTAAACTTTTCACTCTTCAATGAAGGTCTTCCAGATTCTTTTTAAAGGATACCTCAATGTTTACATCTTAAAGTTCAACTTTGAACAACTCTGACTGAAACAGAAGGCCAGGAATCTAGAACCCCATTAGCTACTCCTGGGTGCCCCCTCCTCCAGAGGTCCCAGGAGGAGTGTCCTGGGATCCCTAAATCTTAGTGGGTCCAACTGAAAAAAAAGTCACTGAATCATATTATTAAGGTCTCTTTCAGGACTAATTTATTTTAAGGCTCATATCTTGGACTCAAAGGATTATTTTCTGTTTTATCAATGCCTCTACATTCTTTGATAGAAATATCTATTACATGTCCAAGTGTGCTGAATGTTTCATTATGTTTCAAAATGAATACCCTGACTTTCTCTTATAGCTAGATGCCTTTTCTTTTACCTACCTTTTCATCTCAGCCCCTAGAAGAGGAAGCTTTCTGCTAATATCCAATGTTAAATAAACACTCAGATTCAAAATAATAAAGATCTCATAATCTTAGGAGTAAGATTCTCAGTCCAACAAAATGTACCAGCAGCCTAGCATTTAGAGAGTTATTAGGCATTCACTTGGCTATTAAATAAAAACTTTGACACCCTAATGGCTAAGACTGAAAGGAAAGAGGGATGAAAAGCATTCCCAATTCATGTATCCTTACTAACATTTATGAACTAAGTGACTCAGAGGAAACAATGGTTCTGAGACCATTGTGCTAGTCGGTGTCTGCAGGTACTGAGATGAATTTAGTAGGCATGGATTGTGATAGAATCTGTGGTTGAGTCTATAGGAACTGTCTAAAAATGAGCATAGCAGAAAAGGAAAAAATCATTTTAAGAGGAGGAGTCAAAGTGTTAGCAGTGGCAAATCTGATTTGTACGGGTCTACAGCAACCTCAATTCTTGCCCCCTACCCTCCACAGAAGAAAGAATTTGAGGGACAGAAGGCAGAAGGAGAGACTGAGGCAAGTTGTAGAGCAGGAGAGATAGTTTACAAAAAAGCTTTAGAGCAAGAGTGAAAGGAAGGAACGTGCACTTGGAAGAAGGCCAAGCAAGCAACTTGAAAGACAAGTGCCTAGTTTGATCTTTAGACTTGGGGTTTTCATACATTGGCATACTTCTGGAATCTTGCATTACTTCTCCAAACTCCTGAGATCTTATTGAGAAGCTGCTTATCACCAGTTTCAGGTGTTTTCTATCTATTAGGAGACTGCAGTTCGCTGATACCAGCTGTGACCAAATAGTACTTTAAAGAGAGTGTTAACAGCCTGATCATCACCTTCTGCTGTGTGTAGAGGGGAGCCCTCTCCTGCCCTGCTCACACCCAACTAGCTACCTACTGTAACAAAACCTTGCTTTTCAAGATGACAAAGATCAAGAGTTGGATCTCAGACAAAGATAGAGATTTTTTTTCCCTGTGAACAGGAGAGAGCCTCTTGGGTCAATCAAAATGAAGATGAAGGTTCTCTTCTCTGGAAGCTCCTCAAACAGGTAATTTTCATAAGCATAGCTATAACATACAAGACCCAGAGCACATTTCTTAATTCTGGTGCACAATAGAATTACAAAGGGAGTTTTAAAAATACATATTTAATTCCCAGGCCCTACAATAGACTACTTAATAACAAAATCACTAGTAGAAGGGATCCAAGCCTCCATAGTTTTAGAAGTTCCCCAGGTGACTCTAATGTATAGCCAGGTTTGAGCATCACTATGCAGTATAAGTACTTGCAGAAATGCAGAGAAAGAGTTTTTTGTTGTGCTGGATGTTTTAAGGCAGAAATCTAACAGGTTTTGCTCTTTTATTCTCCTGTGTTATAGATGGCCATCCAGGGCTGAGGGACTGATAGGAAGAAAGGTCTGGTTTGGTTGCAACAGGAAAACTGATAGAGGAGATGGAGAAACGGAGTTTTATGCCCACAGTGGAGAGGTGAATGTTTCAGTTAAAAAGCTGAGGAGACCAACATTTTGAAAAGAGCGGCTCAGAGTGGAGAACTCATTTGGGTTTTAAAGAATTGGAAGTTGTTTTGAAAGTTAAAATGACACAAGAAAGACTAACAAGAATTTTGATAACCTTCATATTTACTTAGATTACCTTCTCAACTAACATTTATTGTAGATTGGCTAATGAGATCAAGAATATTCTCAAACCCATTTCTCCCCTTTGTTCACCTCACATACTGTTAAGAATACCACCAGGAAAACTCAATTTTTAAATTTCAGGTCCAGCCAAATCATTAAAACAGCTACAATGGCTTAGTGGCTTCATAAAAATTAAATCAGGCACATATTTCAAGCAAGCACATTACAAAAATAAGAATCCATAGGGTCATTTTAAGGCTGATGCCTAATCCTAAATCTTTCTATTATCTTCTATATGTATATATATGTGCTGAAATGTCCAGGATGTAGTTATGGAAAAATGCCTGATGGCAGCCCCTATTTTCCCCAATGGAAATTTTGATTTATAGGGCTTCCAGCTTTATTCTACTTCCCCTGATTAGTTTGCATTTACATTTTCATAGCATCCAGCTGCTCGGCATTCATGATTTACATTCATCCAATGTAATTAAAGTATTTGTTGTGGGTTTATAAGCTTTTTAATGGTCTATATTTCTGCATTTTGTGTCTCTCCTTTTCCAAATTTATTTTATTCATCAAGCTGTGTCCTAAAAAGCAGTAGAAACAATTACCACTAAAGTATGTTAGTATACAGCATGAATAACGCTCACACTGGATTTAAAACTACCCTCACTCGAATTACCAATTCAGTGCTGAAAATAAATGTCTCTCTCTCCAGAAATTAGAATCTAATTATGTACAATAAACCATGTTAAATAATATCAAGGGTCTAGCCTAAACCAACAAAGATTCAAACATCCCCATAGAAAGCTGAAATGTTCCTTTTCAAACTTGCTCTTCAGGGACAGGGTTATTTTCGAAGGTCTCTGGCACTGTTGAGAGCCTGCTGTGGTCTGAATGCATCCCCTAAAGTTGGTATGCTGGAAACTTAATACCCAATGCAACAGTGTTGGGAGGTGAGGCCTAATGAAAGGTGATTGGGTCATCAAGGCAGAGCCCTCATGAATGGATTTGTGTCATTATCGAGGCAGTGGGTTAGTTTCTGCAAGAGTGGGCTTGTTATAAAAGCACGTCAGTGCCGTCTTGCTCTCTCCTGCTTTCTTGTCTTTCTGCCATGAGATGACACAGCAAGAAGGCTCTTACCAGAGGTGGGGACCTCAACCTTCAACCCCCAGCCTCCAGAGCTGGAAAAAATAAAGAAATGTATCTTCTCTATATATTACCCAGTCTGTGATACTCTTTTATAGCAGCACAAATGACCTCACAGAGCCTGTCCAGGTTTTAACATGATAGAGTTTAAGTATTAATTAAAGAAAGAAATTGTAACCTGTTTCTCTTGCCCACCATTCAGCACAAACCCAATTTGGTAAATACTTTCATTTCAGTCCCCTGTAATTAATAGGTAATTAGCTGTAGCACTGGGAAGTAACAGCAAAATGACAAGCCATTTAGACCTTTACTATAAATTAAAGAGTATAATGCAGTCAATACTTCAACACGATTTCAGAAGCTAAAATATTCTTTAGGATTTCAATTTCCATTGAACTCTAACTCAATCCTAACTTCAAGCTTTTAAGTCTTTTTTATTTTGGCATCAATTACACCTCATATTTATTTTTATCTTTTGATAATGTGCCTGTAAAACCCTAAAAGATCTTGTCTTCTCCTATACTCAGTTCTTTCAGCTACCTCTCAAACTTTTTCCTGACCTATATAAATTTTACCAATTTACTAGCTTATCAAATGCTAAGCCATACTCTTCATCTACTTCAAGTTGTAGGTCGAAACTGACATTTTAAAGAAGGCTTGCTCAGTTAATACCAACAATTTACCCTCAACTTCTGAGTCATTACACTTTTTAACACAGTGAAACAATTATATTTTACCCTTGAATCTGTGTCCATTGATCCCTTTAGTATTTACCTGTGCAGTTTTGATTACCTTATCTCCCCTATTTGGTTGAATATAAAAGGTTAAATATTACTCTTTGTTTTAATTGGGGCTGAAGAATAAAGGTTTAAATGATTGTCCAGAATATAATGGAGTTTTGGTTGGGAGGAAGGATTGGATAATAACAAAAGAGAACTGTATTCCAATTAATTTCTCTTTTAAAAAAATACATAATAAAATAGTTATAAATACCTCTGTTATGCTAATTAGAACGCTAATATTCATTGTCCATAATCTTTGGCATGCTGACTTTTATTAAAATAAGTTAAAAATAGTTACTAAACATTCTCAGTGGTACATGTTGATGTAGACTATTATTGAATAGAGTCTGGTTATATCTACTTAGAATCTGGTGTAATTACCTTTAGTTTTTATGGCTATTTCAAATTTTAACTAAAATTCCATCTCTGAACATTTAGAACAAAAACCCTGAAAGAAGACTTTCCTTTTTAAAAAATATCCCCCAGAAAATTTTTTAAAACTTGCTTTGAAATAATTTCAGACTTATAGAAAACTTGCAAGAATAGTGTATTACTTCTTTATTGCTGTTGTATCAACCACAAATGTGTGGCTTGAAACATCGCAAATTTAGTTTTAACGGGTTAAAATCAAGGTGTCGGCAGGCCTGCCTTCCTTCTGGAGGCTCTTGAGAAAAATCTCTTCACTTGCCTTTAGCAGCTTCTAGAAACATCTGCACTTTCCAGTTTGTGGCACCTTTATGGCATGCTCACATCTCTCTGGGACTCTGACTGTCCTGTGTCATCTTTCACTTGTAAGAATGTTTATGATTACACCGGCCCTATCTGGATAACTCAGGATAATCTCCTCACCTCAAGATCCTTAACTTACTTATTTATATCTGCAAAGTCTGTTTTGCCAGGCAGATTAAGATATTTACAGGTTCTGAGGATTAACACATTTTTTGGGAGGAGGCATTATTCTGTTACCACAAATTGTATTAAAAAAAAAAAACTTATGTAGCCTTCACCCATAGCCCCCAAATGTTATGTTTTCTTTATAATTTACTCTTCCTCTCTTTCTACATATGCATATTATTCCTTTCTGAACCTTTTGAGAATGTGTTGTAGACAGGAAACCTCTTTACTCCTAAATACTCAGTGTATACTTCCTAAAAGTAAGTTCATTCTCTCAATTGCCATATAATTTATCCAAATCAGAAAATTTAGCCTGGGTAAAGTATTACTCTTTTAGCCAATCTGCTGATCTTTTTCAGATTTTGCCAATTGTCACAGTAACATCCTTTATAGTAAAAGAAAATATCAGATCATATGTTGTATCCTAGATTGTATCATGTCTCTTTAGGCTACTTTAATTTGTAACAGTTTCTCCTTTATCTAATGACATGGATAACTTTTGAGAGCAAAAGTCAGTTATTGTGTAAAATGCCTCGCAATTTGGGTTTATGGGATATTGTCCCATAATCAGATTCAGGTTATGCATTTAGTGTGGAAATGTTGCAAAGGAAAAATTGTGTTCTTTTCAGTGCATCATATCAGAAGACCCCAGAAACTTTATCTGAATTTTCAGGGTCTCTTTCATAATAGTAAACCCTAACATTTATCGAATTCTTAGGCTGTGTCTGGAACTGTGCCAAACATTCTACATATATTATTTAATTTAGCACATTTGTGTTCAATGACAACTATATGGGAATTCACACAACTGGTGAGATAAGATCCAGAATTTGAATTCCTCATCATTTTGACCCAAAATGCCATGCTTTTTCTTTTTTATTTATAATAAAGGGAATTATTACGTCGCTTTATTTAAGTTTCACTAAAATGGCCTTCATATTCACCTCAGCTTGACTACACTACAGCTTGGTTTCTTCCTGACTACAGGCCCCTGACCTCCTCTTTCTTAAAGCATTTACTTCAGAAAACTTGTAATTATAAAGTCTTTCTTTGAACCTTTTAGATGTAAATCTTGTCCCAGTCTCTTGCCAGTTTTACCATCCAAAAATGTCGTGGACCTGGGAGCCATCCCTTTAAAATGCAGTCATCAAGAAAGAGTCCCTGTCTCTCAGTTTCTGTGGGAGGATAGGAGCCTAATTTCAATAAGTTCCAATTAGCAAACTCAGATGGTTTTATCACATTGTCTTGCCTCCCCACTAACACCCTCCAGCACTTAAAAATGCTCCTGCCTTTTGTTTCAGTGGAGTTGAGTTCCACCTCTCTTCCCAATTACCATAGTCTCTTTTTCCCTATTGGAATAGTCTTCAATAATGTCTTCTCTACCTGTTTAACTTTTCTGGTGCAATATTTCCTTTACAAGTTATATGAAAAAAATAATTGATTAAAGTCAATGTTCCTCAACAAGAATAAAGTAAGCAATGACAAATACATCAGTTTTAGCTATTGTTATTTTAATGACACCTGAATTATTCACATGTTGCTTGAAAGCTCTCACTTCGGCATAGCTATGATCTTGTTTTAAACAGAAAATTGTGCCTCCCTGTTTTACCATTTCAATGAACATCTAACATTTCCTGCCACTCATTTTCTAGGAATTTCTATGCACATGGGTTATTGGGAGCCCCCATGTTAGTCCCTCACTTAATCCCTAAAGCATTCCCCTCTTTGCTTAATGACTAGGTTTCTGTCATTTACAAAAAGAAATTCTACTAAAGTTATCATTTTAAAATATCTTTCTACTACTGCCTTAGGACATAAGTAATTTGTTTGGAGGTACATGTAAGAGTGCCTTTGACTCTCCGGAAACTTTAGGGCAGATGTCTGTCTTTAAATTTCTACATTCTCACTTTTTTGGCCATATGCATGGAGGGTGAAGGGAAAGAAAGGGTGTGTGTTTTCCAGCAGAAAACAATGATTTCTGGTATCCCAGGAGGAGAGATGCCAGCTGAATATATTTACTACTAATCCTCAGATTCCAACTCCATGATTGCCTTGTTTTCTGTTTGATTTACTGTTTTGTCTTCTAGGTACCCAAATTTCACAATTACTCTTTTATAAATGAATTTTTTATTATTCTGAGAATATTTATACTTTTTTTCAACTTTTTATTTCTATTTTATCCAAGTTTTCTTTATGCTTGTCTGTGTTCTTTTCTCTCATATATTATAGAGGCTTTCTTCTACAGTGAAAGCTTGGCTCCCCATTCATATTTAAAAGTAAGGCACTAAAGGCAAATGGAAATTTCTGTGCGTTCTTTTAGAGGTTTCCATCAACTGAATGTGGTCATTTCATTAGTGGACTTCTAAACAGTATTATCTTCAATTGCACTTTATCAATGAGAAATCCTACAGCTTCCTACCTATGGGTGTAAGCCAAGGAGCAGGACTCTGGGTGCTGAGGGTATGACTGAGTGTAGGGGGCTAGGAAGTTAAGAAGCTAATGATTTGATACAGAGACTGATTTGACCCGTTTTCAGTTTCTATTTCTGTGTGCTTGATACTGGTAAGTCCAGGGTTTCTCTGGTTCAATTTTCCAGCCAAAATTCTTGCTCTGTGTGTGTGTGTGTGTGTGTGTGTGTGCATCTTATGTATCTGTCCATAGGGGAGATGGAGGGAAGGGCTAGTCACCTGTTGGCAAGAGTTGGGGAGGAAAAAGGGGAGCTTCAAGGCTCTTTATACGTACTGTCAGAGGTGTTTGAACAAGAGCAGCTCCATCTTGAATAGGGGCTGGGTAAAATAAGGCTGAGACCTGCTGGGTTGCATTCCCAGGAGGTTAAGGCATTCTAAGTCACAGGATGAGATAGGAGCTTGGCACGAAATATAGGTCATAAAGATCTTGCTGCAGTAAAGAAGCTAGCTAAAACCCACCAAAATCAAGATGGCAATGAGAGTGACCTCTGTGCATCTTCACTGTTACACTCCCTCCAATGCCATGACAGTTTACAAATGTCAGGAAGGTACGCTATATGGTCTAAAAAGAGGAGGGATGAATAATCAACCCCCATTTAGAATATAATCAAGAAATAACCATAAAATACTGGGCACATGGCTCATGCCTATAATCCCACTGCTTTGTGAGGCAGAGGCAGGAGGATCACTTTAGGCCAAAAGCTCAAGACCAGCCTGGTAAACATAGCAAGATCTTATCTCTAAAGAGAAATAACCATAAAAATGGGCAATCAGCAACCCTAAGGGCTGCTATAACTTTGCTTTCTTAATCAACTTCCTTTCACTTTACTGTATAGATTTGCCTCAAATTATTTATTGTGCAAGATCTGAGAACCCTCTCTTGGGGTCTGTATTAGGACCCCTTTCTGGTAACATCTTTCTGGTGAACCCTGAAGGGATGATACTGAAGAGATCCCTGACCAAAAGGAAAATTGTCTGCCTGCACCAATTGGCTGACTTGGGGTAAGTGGGGTGCGTATATCTGGGTAAAGGATGGGATTGGGTTAGAGGCCCAACTTAGGGGAGTTAGAGTCTTTCCTAAGACAGGGAGAGTTAAAGGGTCCTCTCAATATAAGGCAAGGATACTTGATCAATCTTGGGTTTGAGGTCCATCATAGGAAGGTTAGAAGTCTCTCTCAGTAAAGTCCCTCTCAGCTAAGAACAGGTTTGGCACTATGGGATGTTAACTGCTATGCTCTTTGGA
Organism: Papio anubis; assembly: GCF_008728515.1. Lineage (NCBI taxonomy): Eukaryota > Metazoa > Chordata > Mammalia > Primates > Cercopithecidae > Papio > Papio anubis. The sequence goes on from NC_044982.1 coordinate 80,825,939, forward strand.
ATAACCTCCCTTGCACTATTTTTTGACAGCTATGAGTGACAGGATTAGGTATATACAGGACCGTGGGACATGGGGAGCTTTTTCCTCCTCAAAGGGCGAAACTTGAGAGCTGATGGGCCTGCTGGAAAAGATCCCTTTGCTACTGAAAAGTGGCTGCCCGAACTTTTCAGTGCTGTTGCAATGGGTGGGTCTTTCTCTGGCCTCCCTGAGCTCTTCACCTTCCCCACCCAGCAACAGGCAATGCTTTTCTCTTGATCATTTCCCTTTCTTATCTTTTCTATTACTCAGGGCGACCATCTTGCCTAGAGACCACAAGTTGAAACTCATGGTCAGAGGTTGGATTACCAATGATTGAGCCCAACTAGGGGCAAGTTTGAGCCTTGCCAATTTGATATTAAGGGCTAAGCAGAGTGGCTAATGTCTGTTTTGTCACACATATTTTGCTCTGGCCAAAAAGAAAAATATAATTTTCCTTTGTGTTGTGGCTTGGCACCCAGGGCTGTACTGCAGCTTTCTGGGTACTAGGTTTGCTCAGGGAAGGGGAACCCAGAATCCTGGCATGGTAAAAATTTCTTACCAAACTTCTTGTGTCTGTCTGTCTGTCTGTCTGTCTGTCTGTCTCTCTCTCTCTGTGTGCAAACTGGTTGAATGAATGGTAAAAATCACTGTTTATCACCTCTGTAAAGTAATTAATGGGAAAAAGGATTCATGAAGTTAATCTTGAGCTTTAGTGAATCTAGCATACTTTGTGTGTCTTTCTGTGTTGTTCTGTCATAAAGAGGGATACCTTAGGATAGAATGTGAGCCTAGGACCCCATAAACTTGTTGTTCAGAATGGCCCAGCCAACTTGGCAGTTCCAGCTGTGCCTGCCTATTAGCCTCTAGAAACTGCATGCTTTAAAGAGAAACATAAAAATTGGCAAGTGATAAGCCTTAGAACTACAGGGTCTTCTTTCTTTTGGTATATTTATATGTGTTGTGTGTGATATGAAAGAGTTTTGATTAATTGGCTTAATAAGAGCTTAAACAAAATATTTTGTCAGAAAAGTAGAAAGTGTAATGCCTTTTAGTTCATGTGACTTTTAGTAATCTTTGGGAAATAAAAACAGTTTCAAAGATTATTAGTAAAATAAAAATTTCTTCAAAAATATAAACATTTGGTCTAAATTGTGCAGGTCAGATATAAGGTAGGCTAAATGCTTTATCATGATAAACTGGTTCTTTGACTTTTGAAAATTGTTCAGTTTACTTACCTTGAAGCCATTAGATTCTAGATAAGGCCTAGGGACATGTGGAATTAGCCATATCTCCTAGCTATGCAAAGAAGGTTATAAAGAAAAAGCAGTCTTATATAAGAAAGGATCATGTATGGTACATTCTATTTCTAAAGTAAAATGACTGGTTGCTTAAAAAGATATTTAGGTCAAGTCAGAAAGTCCAAGCATGTTGTATACTGTCTGTGTAAGTCATGAAAGAATTTGTGAAAGGGAATTTATGCAAGAAATGCTGTACAATTTGAGGGTTGTCAGGCTTCCTAAATGCTTCCTAATATGCCACTATGACTCTTAACTGTACAACTTGCCTGCTTTACAGCTAGGTAAGGCCCAGGACATGTGGAGTTAGCCATGCCTCCTAGCTATGCTGGAAAGAGTCAGACATTATCTGCCCTTCCATCTGGGTCCTAGGCTCCACACCTGGTTCATAATTAAAATCGCTGACTTACCAAGGTTTTCACGAAAAGTAAAAGTCACTAAGAGTTAACATTATAATATGTAATTGAGACTACTTAAAAAACATTTTTACACACAAAGTGTGTAAGAAAAGTGAAATGTGTTTTTGGTAAAAGATTATTAGAAGGCATGGGAATGTGGATTTCTTGCCTAAATTTCAAAGGTTAAAAGATTGTTTTAAGTTAAATAAGATGAGCTGAACCTTTGAGCAAATTGTGTAAGGTTTGTGAAAAAATGAGCTTGTAAAAAATTTGGTGTGTGAACATATTGGCTAAAGTAAAAGAGGTGTTATTCAGTTTTTCCACAAATTGAACATTGGAATAAAAGCACAACAGGTTTTTCTTAGGGCATTTATCTGCTCTTTAACTAAAACTTTAAAGTGTTATAAAAGGTTTATAAGAATCTTACCTTATGTTCAAACTGATCAAGGTTAAATAGATTTGTCTATAAGGTTTTATTAAGAATTAGGTTTACCATTAATAGTGCTAAAGTAAAGGTAAAATTTGGCTTATTTGGTATAAAAATCATACAGGAAGCATTGTCAAATAGGAAATGGTGTTTGGCTGTCTTTGGGCTATATTTATATAAATATATTATTGCTATGTGTTCCAAAATTATGGGAAACTGCTATAATTCTGATATGACTTAGTGTACATTATCAGTAATAATTATAATTATAATAAATTATGTGTTCCAAAGAAGTAACCAAAATTTCCTTATCAACTGTGGCTTTAAGAGTGGCTATCCTAAGACTTCTTACCATCTAGAAACAACTGTTGTCTTATTTTAATCCTCTTTAAAAGATGGTTTCAAAATCAACTATAGAACTCTAACAGGTATTCTTAAATGCAGATTTCTGATAACTTTGGAGGAGATTGTAACATCAAAATAGGGGAAAAAACTTTCTGAACTCTCATGGAAAGCTGAAATGTTCATGAATGTCAAGTAGAACAGAAGTTAACTATATTGACTAAACTGTCAGAAGACTGAAGTAATCTTTTTTTACTTTGGTTAAAATGTTTCTGATCCATTGTTTTGTTTTTCAGAGTCAAGGAAACTTTTCTTTTGAGCTATTTACAGTTTTTAACAATTGAGTAAAGTATATTCCTATAAACAAAATTTGGAGAATATTTGTTTCTCTCTATCTAATTTCTCCAGAATTTGACAACTTTTTGTGAGTATTCTTAATTTATGATAATATTTGCATAAATGCAATAAGAGTCTGTTTTCTTTTGCAACAGGGCACAGTTGAAATGGTTATTTTACTAAGCCTTTGGCTGGAATGATATGCTTTCCTTTAAGGAATAAAACTTGACTTGTAGAGCCAATTTAACCCCCTTGGGAAAACTGGCCTCATATTTTGTCTACACAGCACAGTCCCTGTGCAGGGTTCCTAATCTGTGGTAAGTAAAGAATGTCACTTTCTCACAGACCCAGAAGCCCCAAGTTATCTTGGGACCTTAAGAAGAGAGAAATTTACTCAATTCATAGGTATCTGGTGGTACAAACTTATGGCTGGTCTCAGCTTTAAAAAAAGTTTTACCTGAAACTCCTGTGGAACAAAGTTCCATCAAAGCCAATTTAAAAATGCCTGTGTGAAAAATAATTATTCTTGCTGCACTTTATACAAATACTGAGACCAAGGTTAATAAAGTAAATCAGTATTAGTGTGATTTGTCTTAAGTAAAAATTGGGGACCAGAGAGAGAAAAATTTTTTCAAGAACTATGGTATACCTATCATTAGATTCTAGTGTCATCAGTTTTTTAAAGTTTGTTTCTGCAATTTAGACTGACTGCTTATTCCTGTGAAACAACCAGTGATATCTGATCTCTGGCTGCAGCTCAGAAGAAACATGAGGAATGGGTAATGTAAAAATCTGGATCAGCATTCTAATTCTATTGGAATCTGCTAGCAACCCCATATCAACTTGGTTCCAACAGTTGCCCAGTTCATGAGAAGCCTTCTAATTTAGTTTACTTGGTATAATATTACTTATTTTGCTTTACTGTTGTGGAATGTATTGCTGTTGTACTCTTTGTGTAGGAATGCAAAATGAGCTTACTGAATGTTCTCTTAAATACTTGTTAATCTTCCAGATATCACCTTTTGCTGGAATTCAGAGTTACAAATGGCCCCTCAGCATATTGATGCTTTCTGACTGAGGTATTCTTTACCCTGAATAAAAGAGATGCTAATAGTTAGGCAGGAATATTATCACTCCTATTCAGCATGAAGAAGTTACAGAAGATGGATCTTTGTTCTTCTGCAACTGTTATAAAAGGAAGGGGGGAAATGTCAGAGGCTCTTGAACCACAGCAACTCCATCTTGAATAGGGGCTGGGTAAAATAAGGTTGAGACCTGCTGAGCTGCATTCCCAGGAGGTTAAGCCATTCTAAGTCATAGGATGAGACAGGAGGTCAGCACAAGATATAGGTCATAAAGACCTTGCTCCATTGAAGAAGCCAGCTAAAACTCACCAAAGCCAAAATGGCGATGAGAGTGACCTCTGGTCATCCTCACTGCTACACTCCCACCAGCACCATGACAGTTTACAAATACCATGGCAATGTCAGGAAGTTGCCCTGTATGGTCTAAAAAGAAATTACATGAAAATCCACCCCTTTTTAGCATATATTCAAGAAATAACCATTAAAATGACCAACCAACAGCTTGGGGCTGCTCTGCCTACGGAGTAGCCATGCTTTATTCTCTTACTTTCTCAATAAACTTGGTTTCACTTTACCAACTTGTCCTGAATTCTTTCTTGTACAAGGTCCAAGAATCCCTCTTGGGATCTGGATTGGGACACCTTTTAGGTAACAATATTTTTGGCCAGTTTTACTCTTTTCCTATGTTCATAGTGCTCCTAGTTCTGGAATTTTCCTGGGGTTCTACAGCACAAGCAAGAATGCTCTTACTGGTTCACTTATACAGACACCTTCCGTTTCTCTGTTTGTGTTGGTTAACAATTTTTTAAAACTACTTTATACTCATTTTAATGGGGTTTTGGAAAGATACAAAGATAAGTGCAAGAGTTCAGTCCACCACGTTTAACTGTACTATTTCATTTTTAAATTTAGATTTCTCCACTTTAATGCCTATAACATTATAGCATCTCTTTTCTAATTAGATTTAACCAACTAGAAAACAGGTATACTATCATAAGTGTTCTTGTATATATGTGTGTGTGTGTATGTTATCTATGTGTATATATTTAATTTTTGTTATGACTTTTATAATAATCATATTGGCAGATACTCATGGAGCATTTACATTTCCCAGGCACTGCAATAAACACTTCATGTGGATTAACTTATTTATGCATCATAACACTCTTGATTCATCATCTATAGATCAGACATAATACAGATGATGAAACTGAGATGCTGAAAGGTTAAATAACTTGCCTAAGGGTCACATGGTTAGAAAGTCTTTGAGCTGATATCCACACATAGACAGTATGGTTCAAGTCTGTGTGCTTAACCACTATACCACACTGCCTCTCAGTTATGTAGCATTTATGTATATACATATAGGTGCTTCTATGCATTTATTTGCTATCTCGTGTGTGTGTGTGTGTGTGTGTGTGTATTTGTATGGTGATTGCAACTGGGAATAGTATTTGCCTTAGAACAGATATTTGCATTATTAGAAGGCTGATGTCATTGATTCTACATTGAATCTTCTTATCGTACAGTAGCAAAATGCGTTGTCCATAGAAAAATTTTAATAAACACTTTTCATTTCAATATCAATACACAGTAATTGTATTGGTCATTTGAATTTTATAAAAGTTATTCAATCTGCAAATATCCTCGGTTCTAAACCTTAAGCTGTTTTATTCAAGGGTGGGGAGACTGGTTCTCATGGAGCAGTTATTTACACAAGAGTTGTTTACTTCTGGATTGAAATAAAGACTGTTTTATAAAACCCAATTGTTCCATTCCTGTAACCACTTTGCATTTAGATGTACTCTATTTAGAGTCCACTGTACATGATTTAAGCCATTTAGATTTAGATGGAGCCTGGGCTATGTCTGATAGAGAAAAACAGACAAACCACTTTTTACAAAGAGGATAAGTTAAACTTCTGGATGTGTTATTTGAATAAATGTTGTGGCTTTCTCTCCCCAAAAGATAGAGCACTGAGTGCTTGGTTCAGAAAGGTATACATATCCACCACCATTGCCCCAGCCCAACACATATATACCTTGTTTTCAGGTCAGAGTCAAAGCCATTTCTTCAGCTTGAAGAACGGTAACAATGGAAAATAAATTTCATTATTGGTCATGTCATGTTTCCCTGATAGTTTCCCTTCTTTACTTGGCTAGGAAGAGCCACTGTTTTTAAATGAGAAAGCAGTGAGATCCTTAGCTGAGCATTTTGACAAGAGCCTCAATTAGTAGTAGATTTTTCAATGACTGGTGATTTACATTTACTTGAAAATAGCCTCCAGCCACGAACCTCTGTCATAAAGTGCACCCGAGGGCTTGCAGCAGGCAGCGACTTTGCCATCATTACTGATCTTTCTATAATTCTAAATAAAAAGTATACTCTATATCCTATTTCCCAGCTCCACTGCTCAAAAAAAATGTTTTCACATAAATGAGTTGGAAATTACACACACACACTTAGAAGAGAAAAATTAGAACCAGCGACTTTCCAGGGTAAAACATACAAATGCAGATGTATTTACTTTTTAATCTGGATTTTGAGGATATGTTTGTGTAAATGTGTTCCATGTGTGTTTTTCTTGACAGGTAATTTCTTAGATGGCATAAGACAAATACATGTTTCAATGATTTTCAATGATTTTCAATGTTTTAGTAAAATAAAGTGAAAATGTATAGAACACATTTTCTGAAATTAATTTGGTCTTTCCAGTGATTCCCAGTAATATTCAAAACAACTGGTCATGGGTATATTTAAAGTTAGCTTCTGTTTTATCCTCTTTCTTTCTGTGTCTCAGAAATGTTCTTTTGCTTATTTTCTCAATACATTGGTATTATCTCTTTTATGTCCCTCTTGGTTCTTTTTTCTTCTGGTATATAATTAAATTTCATGAAATAAATATGGATTCATTCCTCTGAATGTTAATATGTTGAACTCTGCTATTAGCTCTGGCCATTTGGGGAATGTTATAAAAGTCTTTTGGAATTTTCCCAGAACTAATAGGATTCTAAAAAGAAAAATCCATCAATTTACTTCCCTAGTTTGTTCATTGTTCATTTCTTGATAAAAGAATGTGACCTTTTCTTGATGAACTCGGCATTGATCAAACTCAGAGTTGAGGGGATCTGCTCAGAAACTCAGGGGCCACATGACAAGTGGATGGGAAGCAAGGGTCTAGGTGTCATTCTCAGAATTCTTTGCACTATTCTTATTCTACAAGGTTCAACTTCACCTTCTTGTCCTCTCCTGTCATTTGGAGGGGAATTACCTCAACACCTGGGAGATTTGTGGCACTAGAAATTACTGTACTTTGAAGACAGCAATGTCATTTTCATAATTTCCTTTCCTACTTAGGAAGTTTTCTCTTCCCTCTCAGTAAAATTTGCATCTTAATCTTTCTTCATTAGAAGAGGCTCCAAAAACCCTTAAATCACAGTATTTCTGAAAACATGAAAGTTATGATTTGACTTTTCCATTGCCTGTTTATCCATTGGATTAGTGATTTTCATTAACCTCGGGAATTTAAAGAGGCAAAGCTCCTGACTGAGAATAGATCTTTATCATGAAATCAAATTATCAGATGAAACCTTAATTAGGATTTGCACTGCTGATCAAAGGAACAGCCAAGGGATTATATGGCAAAAAAGGAAACACAGAATCTATCCAGTGTGCCAATGGGTGGATTTTCTCCATGATGCTTTTATCCTTACTAAAACAGGGTTTGGGATGTGTGGCCCACAAATAAACTAGAAATATGAATCTGTTATTTTTCTGTGAATCTATTAATTCACTATTTGGTATCAATATAAACAGATATGAAACAAATAAAATAAAATAAAATAAATACTGCAAGAGCTGTAAACTTATTTTGTTTGCATTTTTTATTTTAGCCCATTAAACTATTTATTATAAATGAAGCTTACGAGAACAAAATAGCCAAGTGAAGTCCAAGTTTGTAAAGTTCACATAGACCAGGACCCAAAGAAGAGGGAAAGTCTCTGTTTTAGTTTTTCTGGGAATAAGAACAAAGGAATAAAAGTCCTAAGTTTACTGTAAGATCTGTAAACTTATTTCATTTTATCTGATAGTATCTTCTCCTTCATTTCAGCCCATGAAACTACTCATTACAAATGAGGCTTATGAAGACGAAACAGCCAAGGGAAGTCCAAGCTTGTAAGATTCACATATACCAGGACCCAAAGAAGAAGTCAAGTCTCTGTTTTAGTTTTTCTAGGGATAAGATCAAAGAAATGAAAGTTTAAAGTTAGGAGAGAGATACCAGCTTTTTGTCTAAAATGAGCTGTGTCTGAATATTTTAGAGTCCTAAAATGGCTTTCTGCTATAGCTTTGGCCAACTACTGGTACTGAACATCTCCAAGTTACAAATTCAATCTCTCTAAGGCCCTGAGCCAGTGAGAACCATGTCTATCACCAGACTCATTATCCCCCTACAGACAGTGAGTTTGGAATTGGCCCATGACCCTCAAGCTAGTGTGATTCCCCCATGACTCATTTCATTTATTCAAGTAATATTGGTTGATCACATTAATGTGCCAACTGCCTTGAGAGGTGCTAGGGAAACAACAGTAAAAAGCACATCGTTCCTTCTCTTAATGAGTTTACAGTTCATTGAGTAGACGAAACTTTAAACAATTTCAATAAGTGCTATGTTCAGGTAAATATGACAAGGGGTGCAAAGGATACATATCAAATCCTATGGGAGACGGGTCAGAGAAGACTTTTAGGGACTTTAAAATATTTTACTGGAGCATAAAGGGCATGGATTAATGCTGTGGTCTGGAAGTAAGTTGTGAGGATAGAAAGGCTGACGGAGGCCAATTTAGAAAGATCCTTGTATTTCACAGTAAAGAGGTCAGCCTTTATTCTTAGGGCAAAAAGAAACCAATGGAAGATTGTAAGCACAAAAATGGCATGACCAGATGGACATATTACAAATACCTCTCTAAGTTCATTATGGATCACGGTATAGAGATAAGCATGCCTGAAGGCAATCATCTAGAAGTATTAAAGGAGATGGAGTGGGAATGAGACAGTTTCAGGAGCTGTTAAGGAGGCAGAATCGTAAGATTTTGAAATTGATTGCATAAGGACAGAGAGATGTTAATGAAATGTGAAAGTAAAGGATAACACTCAAGTTTCTTGCCTAGGCAAATGAGTAAGTGCAATGTATTTTACTGAACTAGATATTACATGAAAATTAGGCTTTCTGGAAGGTGGCATATAAGTTTAACTTTGTAAGTATTTAGTGTGAAGCTATCTTCAGAACATCCAAGTGGAGCTGTCTAGCATGCAGTTGTGGTAAGAGTCTGGGCTTCAAGAGATAACTTAGAACTAGAGACATGTGGGTGTCATCAACACAGAGACGGTGAATGAAATCCTAGAATTGATCATTTCACCATCAAGAATGATGATAACAGAAAGCTTAAGAGATGTTCAAAGAAAGAGGTTCCCATCACAGAAAATTGACCTGCATCTTCTTCCATTCTCTCTGCATATGATTTGTCTTCCATTCCAGCACCTGTTTCCAATATCAGTTTCCTGCTAGGACAGCAGCCTTGTTTCAAACCCTAAGACCATTTCATTAGTACACAGAAAATCTAGAAGACCTTGCTTAAGAAGTCCCTTTTTAGAGAAGACTAGACACTGTTCCTTTTCCACTGGCTAGTAACAGGAGTTCTGCTTCAATCCACCCATCTTCTCCTGGGATGAAGCTTATTTCAACCTCTTCCCAGAAACTCCTAGTGTTCAATCCCTTCCATATACCAGATCAGACTCATTGGATATAATGCCATTCTCAATTAGACTAAAGACTGTCATGCTTCCTTAGCTTTCTTGGCACTTTCTTTCCATATTAAGCATATTTGGACTAGAATCAGACAAATCTCAGCGCAAAATCTGACTCTAACACTCAATAATTCTGCAACCCTTAACAAGTTACTCTTTCTGAACCTAATTTTATTGTATCTGTAAAAGGGATTAATAATTCCAACCTTCCATGGCTATTTTGAAGACAGAATGAGAGCATGTACATTAGTTCCTGGTAGTTCTCAATAAATTAATGCATTTTACTTCTTTCTGTATTTTTCCCAGCTTGACTGTAAGTAATGTGAGAGGAATCTGATACAGTGGAAATAACAACTGCATGTAGTAAATGCTTAAATGTTTATATTTTTAGAGTCCTAAAATGGTTTTCAAATTACCTTACTTCTGTGTGAGTGATTTTATGTATTCCAGTTCTCTTTTTGAGCTTCAGTTTTCTCATTTGTAAAATGAGGATAATAATACCTGTGTTACTTACTTCACAGTTATGAACCTCAATAACGCATGTGACAGCACTTTGAAAACTAGAAAGTTTTTTAAAAAATACAAAATATTCTCTCAAGCATTATACTTTGCTCATAGGAGAGAGTCACAAACTTTCCTTTTTGATATTGGTATGTTGACATATTAGACATTCTAAACTTGAAACCAGAAAAATATTCCAATTTAATTATTTGACTTGCCTAGAAAACATTTGTTCCACTTACAGAGAGACTCAAGAAGATTAAATTTGTTATTACTATGGGTTTTAATTAGTATACAGGTATTTATTGAGCCCTTTTTCAGTGAAAGACATACTTGGCTGGAGGATATAGAGAAAAAAATATCTAATACCTGACTTTCAGAAGTTTGCAGCCTCGAATGAAGATAGTAAAATAAATAACCATGGTATAGAGTGATAAAGATTTGTGAGTTCATAGGAGATGTGTAGCCAGTTAAAGCTGAGAACATCATGGAAACCTTAGAAAATGTGATGGTATGTTGGGTTTTGAAGGATGATTGGAAGGGGTTATCTAGGTGATCATATATGAGTGGAAGGGGAGGTTCTGAGGATAATTCCAGGCAGAAGGAGCAGCAATGACAAAGGCAAAGGTGCTAACACATTTGAGAAATTATCAGGACTTCAATACAATTGATTTGCATTTGTTTGAGGATGGGAAATGGTGGGAGACAGGGAAGAAGAAGCAAGGGTAGGTCCAGAGATGGAAAAGTAGGTAGGAAGAGCCATGTATGGAAATCTAGCTATTGAAATATTTTGAGTACTGGGTTTCACATGATGAGAATAAAATTTACCTTGGATGTCTTTTGGAACAGAGCAACACTGGGGGCAAAAAGAATGCCGGGGGAGGAATGATTATTATAATGACCCAGGTGAGAAGTAATGAGACCCTAATATAAAGTAATGACAGTGGGAAAGGAGAAGTTGCAGAAAGTCAAGCTTTATTAGAGGAGAAGACTTGATCACTGATTGGATGTGGCAGGTGAGGAGGAGAAAAAAATTAGGATTATATTCTAATTTTCTGACTTAAACAAGGAAAGGAGGATGTTAGACTATTTAAAAAGCTAGAAAATTACATGTATGCACACACACACACACACACAAACAAAACTACTAGGCAAGAGAAGAGGTGAAGAGAAAAACATGGAATATGTTTTGTTTCAATTGGTCTAGAGTGTATAGGTAGCCAAGTCTAGAGAACAATATTTAGGCAACTCCAAAGATGGAATGTATAGATTTCCCTTAGATACATTTTCATTCCTCAACTCTCAACTAATAACCACCTCTTTGGTTAGCTATAGAAAATCTGAAATTTCTCTCAAATATACTAGATAAAAATCTAATATATACAGGGTTTCAAGTCAATTGTTTGATATTGTAAATGATGATAAAGGGAGGAGATACTCAAGACTTTTAAAATAAATGATAATTCTTTACTATGAAAGAATGTATGTTATTCTTACCCTATCAGAATTAAGTCTTCCTCAGACGAGCATAGTAGCTCACACCTAAAATCCCAACACTTTGGGAAGCCCAGGCAGGCAAATCATTTGAGGCCAGGAGTTTGAGCCCAGCCTGGTAAACATGGTGAAACCCCATCTCTATTAGAAATACCAAAATTAGCCACGCACACAAGCCTATAGTCCCAGCTACTAGGGAGGCTGAGACATAAGAATTGCTTGAGCCTGAGAGACGAAGGTTGCAGTGAGCCAAGATTGCACTACTGCCTTTCAGCCTGGGTGACAGAGCAAGTCTCTGTCTCCAAAAACAAACAAAAAAGAATTAAGTCTTACCCATTCTTTTATAATCTTTCAGACACTAGCCATGGGAACATTTTTTCATTCTTTCATTCATGTCGTTGTTTTAGATGTCTTAGTATAGTCAACCAAGCCTTCTTAAACCATTAATCAGAAATAATTGAGTAGTAATAATAATAAACACTTCATACTATTTAATATATACCCATTCAAGTGCTTTAAATAAACTCAACAATCACATTCTAAGACAAAGGTTATTGGTACTATTTCTGTTTTGTAAATAAAGAAGCTAAGGCATGGAAAAGTTAAATGAGTTTCCCAATGTCATAGTAAGTTGAAGAGCTGGGATACAAATCCAGGCAATCTGGGACCAGAGAGTGTACATTTAACTGACATACCATGAACGGTTTGGATTAGAGGACAAGGAATTTTGTGACATTGGGTAAGGCTGGAAGTTCTGAGGCATGACTCTTACCCGTCATAGGGTCATGATCCAAGTCTCCTGATATTTCTTTTGTGTGTGTATATATATGTGTGTGTGTGTGTGTGTAATAATATGTGTGTATATGTATATAATATATATGCTATATTAAAAATATAAATGAAAAATTCTTCTCAGCTGGAAATATAAAGAATAAAATCATATATCACACAAGCCTGGGTTCATATCTTAACTTGGCTTAGGATCAAATTGGCTAGGACTCCAACCGCCCACATTTAAATACTTTTGAGTTAAATGACTATGGATGAGTTAATCTCTCTCAGACTCATTTACTAACCTATAAAATATATATATATATATACACACACATATGACATTTTATACAGGGATATCGTGCAGATTCAATGAGATAATGGACCTGAAATACTCATCTATATTTATGTCCTATTTACTATGTGTCATTACTGTTCTCAGCATTTTAAGTATATGAAATACTCATTTCATCCTCCATATATGTATATGGGAAAGGCACTATTTTTAATCATCATCTCCATTTTACAGGTGAGGAAACTGAGGCTCATGGAGGCTAAATAATTTGTCTAAAGTCATGCATGTAGTCAGGGCAGCTCAGCCTGCTCTAGATCTCCAGTCCCTGCTCTCCACTGCCATGCTGCACTGCCATGCTGAGCACAGCACACAAGCACATTAAGACTATTACCTTCTCACCTAGGAGAGTACTGCACTTTTTCATGTACAGAGCAATTTCATTTACCTCCTCTGATATGATAGGACTAGCCCCTGAAACTCTATAGATAACTCTTAGCTTATAAGAAAAAAAATCAGTGAAATAGAGAATAAAAAATCGTACAGGCCAGCTATGAAAGAAAGAGCCAAAGACCTTCTTTTCCCAAACCATTGACGGGAGTTCACGCAGTGTTAATCTGTTTTGCATTGCTATAAAGCAATGTCTGAGACTGGGTAATTTGTAAAGAAAAAAGGTTTATTTGGCTCATGGTTCTGCAGGCTATACAAGCATGGCACCAGCATCTGCTCAGCTTCTGGTGAGGCCTCAGGAAAGTTTTACTCATGGCAGAAGGTGAAGAGGTAGCAGACATGTCACATGATGACACAGGGAGCAAGAGAGGGAGGAGGTGCTAAGCTCTTTTAAACAACCTACTCTGTATGGACCAATAGAGTGAGAACTTATTCATCACCAAGGGGATGGCACCAAGCCATTCATGAAGGATCTGCCCCCATGACCTAAACACCTCCCATCAGACTCCACTTCCAATATTAGGGATCACATTTCAACATGAGATTTGGAGGGGACAAACATCCAAACTGTGTCACACCTCTCACCAAACAAGTGCACTGTGTGTGTCTTTCTGATTGAGCTAGATGTGGTGACTCAGTCTACTAATGACCTACTGACCATAGACAGCAAAGAGTCATTATGCACAAAGAAGCCTGTTACTTCATGTCTATACATTAGTATTTAGCTCATGTAACAAAACCCTCTAAAAAAAGAGTCAGTCCTGGTTTTCTTTCAGTGCCAAGCTGGATAGCATATTGATATGAAACAGCTTGGGTTTGAGGTCTGACCACCACTTTCTGACCATGTGATCTTGGATGAATCAGTCACTTTGCCCCCACCCACCTCTCTCTCTTCCCCTTCAGTTTATCCATTTTCTGGGGCCACTGTAGGAAGTGCAGATAGTATTCTTAAACCCCTAAATTCAAGTCTGACCCAGAATTAGCACTCAATATGTAGTGGCTATTGTCGTTATTTAAAAAAAGCCACTAAACTTTCTTAGAAAAATTCAATTTTTAAGACTTCGTTCCCATCCATTTTTATCATTGATCTTTCCATTTGAAAGCCAATGATCATATTTCATTTCTAAGTCAAAAAAATTTTAATCTCTCAGAAAGTTCAAACAATATTCTTTCAATATGAGTTGGAGCAATCCTTCTTTCTACTTTGCTGGCATTTTTGTTTGAATTTATTTCATTCAGGTACACATCTTTCCTCTCACAGCAGTTATCTATGCAATTGAGAATTATGGACCACACAAATCAGGTCAATGGTAGGTTCTAATTGTGCTCTGCTATCTTCCTTATACACCTTCCTTTAAAATTCAGTAACTCCAGATGTAATCTGAAATCACTATCTCAGAATTGCTGGGTGGCTCCAGCCCATCAGCATCCCTAGCCTCTTTTTTCTATTTAAATGGTTTAAAAGGTGAACCCTTCTAGAACATTCTTTGTCTTTAAAACTAAGTTGTTTAAAAGCTTTCCTAAATAAAAGCCCACAGTGCATTATTTAGAATGTATTTCAGGCAAATAGAATGTTTAAATCTACAGACTGAAAATGATCTTCACACATAAAATGAAATCTGATCAGTTTTTAGCCTAACACGAGCAGAACTCCCAAATTAGGCACTTCCAAATTCAGCATGGCAAACACTGCCAGCCACCAAAGGAACTGGAGAAATCAAAGCCCCTCGAAAACTTCCTTCTGTGACATATAAAAGATTCAGCAGAGTAGAGGTCAAAGAATATGAGGGGGGTAAAAGTATAAAAGAAAAAGTAAGATAGCTGATTTTTTTTAGTATGAAGGGATAGAACCTAATTATTCTTTTATGCAGAAAATCCCTTTGGCTGTACACATGAATAAGAGCACTCAAGGCAGCAACATTTTTCTTATAATTAGAAGAAATTATGATGTCTCTCTTGAAAGGCAGAATTTTCCTTATCATGAAAAACAGTGTTCTTTATCATCCTTACTTTTTATTACAGCTTTCAAAATGAGGTTTTCCTGAGCCTCTTGAAATAAATCCATTCCACTTTGAACTGCCGGAACTAACTATTAAAATATGGCCTGATTCATCCTGACAAATGTCCACATGCTCACTTGCCTGGGATAATAATGACTATTGGTGAATTATAAAGAACACTGAATTCCTTTATCCTATAACCTAAACTGTCCTGAGGTGAAAGATGTATTGACCAACATTTTGAATAGGCTGACACGTCTCATTTTCACATTCATTCATTTATTTTTTCAACAAGTATCTATTAAGTGACACTATTTGTGAATATTGGGCAAAGGACTGAATTTGCTGTGGCTGCTATAGAAATTAAGCTAAACAAACCCCCACATGTAATTAGGATGAAAATTGAAGAAATAAAGGGATTTTTTTTCCAGATAGAATTTGAAAGCATTTGGAAGGTTAACAATGCCTCTCAATTCCATGTCAACACTTCACAGGGCACAGATTGTACAACTCTGAGTTGTTACTGGCAACTAATGAAAATATTGACACCAGGGATGCAAAATCACAGTGCAGTAGCTGCCCTGCTTGAAATTCCTTGCTGAGTTCTGGGGGAAGAGTTTCCTTCTAGGATGCTTCTGTAGAGGTTTGCCTTCAGTACCCCAGGCTTGCTCCTCCCCCATGTATGCACTTAATGTGCACAAGCCTCTCCGGGTTACACTTCTCTCACTCATCCTCTTTTTATTATTTCTCCTATTAGTTTTATTGTATTTTTTTCCTAATTACCTAGTATTTCTGTTTTGTTTGTTTGTTTGTTTGTTTGTTTGTTTTTTACAAGCCTGAAGCACCTTTAGAAAGTTTGGAGGAGAGGAATAAATTACAAACCTTTCCCATAGTTGTTCTTCTGTGAGCTCCCACAAGACCATGATTGTCCCTACCACTGTAATACTTACATTGAATTGTAGCTGCCTATAATTATCAGTCTGCTTTCTTCTATTAGATAGTAAGTTCCTGGAGAGAAAAGGCTATATTCCATGTATTTCTGTATCTTTAACCACTACAGTGGGTGCTTGGTAAATAATTTGTAAATAAAGCACTAATGTCTTCTCTGTTCCACCTTATGCTTTCTACACAAATTATATTCAATTTATTTAAACTTAAATCTTTATAGAACCTCAGATCTATATAAGACTCTGTGCTACCTGCTCCAGAAAAAATAAATAAATAAATAAATAAAGATGAACAAAACAGATTTTCCATCTTGAGAAAGGTCAAAAGAGAAAAATAAAACTACTGTAAGATAATCTTAATAAAAGCAAAAGTTTAGGTTTTGTGGGTATCAGCAAACACAGAAAATGTGGATCAACAGGCGTAAGAATTACATCATAAGCCACCTTTCACTTCCCTGTCTTTGTAGATGTAGACAAATATGTAAAAGACAACATTGTTGTTGAAAGACAAAATTAATGTTGAAAAGATCAAATGCCTACCATGACTCTACCACAGGCCCATGCATGTGAGCTGTAAGAGTGTAATGAAACATTTTTGGAGCTTGAAGCAAGGGATGGAGAACATTTAGCTGAGGGGACAGGAACAGTTTTCTTGGGGGTGATATTATTTAAGATGGGCCTCTAAGGATGGGTAGAATGTTATCAAGAAAAGATAGGAGCATAACATGGCATGGTAGAGCAGGGGAACAACTACGACCACCAAAGTACAGAGAGGAAAGATGGGGAAAGTCTTAGCATTTTGAATTGTTAGTTTCATCAAGAATTGGAGTAGAAGATTAACTGATGGGACACAATTAAAGCCAGGGTCTCAAAGGCTAAGCTAAGCAAGAAATGTTCTACCTACATTTGCGTTGGAAGCATCTATAGACCAATCAAAATGATTAAAGACCCAGATGTGTCTCTACCAAAAAAAGAGTTTAAGTCAATTGTGTCATGGCTTTGACATTCTTTATAAATTGGGAAATTTAGGTTATACTCTAAGTGTTCAATAATTATTCACTGACAGACCATTGAGACTTATAAAATGTCCTATTCTTTAGCTACAGACTAAAAAATAATGAGTACATACCCATCTCCAATATTTGTATATTAGCTCACAGAAGCAGAGCTTTTTAATTTCCAACAACCCTATAAGGCAAGAACCTGATCAAAGTATATGCAAATCATTTTGGGAAAGTTTAATATTTTTTTAAATGGCTTTTGGTATAAAGATATCTAAAAATGTATTATTGTATAATTAAGAAAATCAGCATATTTTAAGAATACTTGGTATATTTCCCTAGCTATTAATTACCTATTCTATATTATTTATGTGTATGTTTATTCAAAACTTGCATATTGCAAATGTGAGTCAAATTTTAAGAAAGTTTGAGGTGATTGTGCAGATGACCAAAACAGTATTCCTGCTCGTAAAGATTCACAACCTAGGATGCAAGAAAGAAAATGAACAGTAGAAGGGGTTATGCCGCTAAAGACCCATTAATTCCTTCCCCAAATACTGCCACTAATAGCATTGAAACTAGGTAATCACTTATTTTTGACAATCATAAGGTCTGACAGAGCAAATTTTTCAGACAAATTCTATATTTAGCCATTTAATATTTTAAAAATGTATTGATTTTTATAATAAGAAATAGTGCAATATTTAAAAATTATAATCTTTGGGACTTAAAATAATTTGGTTTAAAATATCTAAAGAAATATTTCAATAAAACAAGGAAAATATGTGAAGAGACAAATGATTTAAAAAAATTCCCGTCTCTCAATAAATGTCATAGTTGACATTTACAATTAACAATAACACAAACATATTGTTGAATCATAAGAATAATAAAAAGGGATAATTTCTGTTTTGTTTATGTTATAACAATTTGAAATAAATCCAGCCTATTATTAATCTGATCTAGGCCAGAGGATTTAAAGAAAGTCATTCTGATTGACTGTGTTCTCGTAACTGCCAAGAATGGAGAGAGCTTTAGAATCACCAAATGATCATTTCACATTTTCTCTTCTCGCTTTTTAATGGCCTGAATTCTTTATGCAGCCATACATATAAACTACATATGTGCCTGATTTCCTTTTTTAAATGCCTGTCAGGTCTGATGTGGAACGCATGCTATTTAACCCACTGGGTAAGTTTTTTCTGTCATAATTTCAGTGCAGGTAAGAAAGTTGCTTGAGAATGCTGTGGTTTCTTGCTATCAATTCACATCCAGGACTTGGAAGTTTCAACAAAGGGTCTTAGAGTTCACTTTTTTGGACGAATAGCTGGATCATAAGGAGTTAACATGGTTTAAGACTTGAAAGAGAAAAATGTTCCTAGCAAAAAAAAGGCTTACAGCTAAATAATGAGTGCCAAGGTTGAGGCTGCTCTTTCTTGCTTTAATGCTGGAGCTGCATTATTCACAACTGCCAATCAGCTAATCTGAAAAGAATTTGTTCTTTACTGCATTTCTTCTTTATTGCTCCCACCCCACTGGTCTGGTGTACATTGCCTCCAGCTAAGAGGGTTTAGAAATAGTTCCTAAACAGACAACAAATGCTGGACTGTGAATCGAAGGGCAGTGGACACTGTGGAGAGAAAGGGCTTTTGCTCACCCCCATTTCCTTTTCACATGTAGCCTTTGCTACTGCAATACTGAAAAACCCAGGCTATCGCAAAAGGAGAAATTGCCTGTCAATTTCTGAAAATTCAACACTGAGCTGTTACTGCAGATTCAGGGTGCAGGACTGGTAGAAGCTCCCTGAGATACTCGTGATGAAATAACTTTCTAGCTACAGGAAATGAATTCTAATAAATGAGACTGTGGCCGCTGCTGCCGAGCCTGAGCACCATTGCATGTGAGATGAGGGAATTAGACATCATGATTTACAGTTGCAAACAAAGAGCCTTACAGATGAAGCCAAGATCCGTGCTCTGCAATTATCCTTACATCAGCATTCCGAGTATCCTTACAAATGCTTGTTATATTATTACACCAAATGGGTGTATGTGAATGCACACACACACACAAGCAATGTTAGTAGACATAAAAATAGATATATGTATAAATAATTGGACATGTATCTTTTAACTGAGCAAGGAGTAGTATCTTGGAAAGTTTGATTAATGCCCCAGGGTACTTTTCTCCCTTGGTATATTCATGAAGAACTGGTTAAGAATGTTGGAATTTATGTAGGTCTACTGTGAAATATCAGAAATTGTTGCCAGCTTTTCTCACTTCCAAAGCCAAACTAAACATTCTCCAACATTGAGTCAAATGATCTTTGTTAATTTCTTGCACTAATTTACCAAGTAGCAATGCAGGAGTGACCCTGTCTTCTGTTGCAGGTACTTCTGTTCTGTAGAAAACATGGATGCAAGGCATTTATTCTAAATATAAGTTGCTGCATGCTCCAGGCAGGGCACCCACCTAGGGGATGTCAAACTGGCAGGGTCACAGGTAGGTAAAGGTGGTATGGATTGGGCCTGAGCTGCTTTGCATTTTCTGTTGTTAGCTCTTGAGCTGATGTGCATGGATCTGTTTAGATTGTTGGGGCAGGCTGGGGTGGATGATCAATATGGTTAACTCAGATACATGTGCTGATTCTACCCCTAATCCTACGCCAGTATAATTAGACACCAGGGCTTCATTGCAAGCTCCAGCATTGCTGTCCCCAGTGACAGGCTCAGCACCTCATCTCAACAGTCTCTGCTAAGCTGCCAACCCCACTGCTCTCATCACTGCTTCCCTGACACATTTACCCAGTCTTCACTCCTGCCCTCACCTCAAACCCATCCATCTGCTTCCTGCCACTCCAGTAAATGCCTTTCCATACTATATTGCTTCATTCTCCAAGGGAGTAGAGTGGGAGTGCAAGACCATCAGGTGTTCCGTGGTGCTGCAGATCATGGGCCAGAGTCAGATTCAACTCAGCCTGAAGTCAACCAAGCCACAGTGTAGCCCTGAGGAACAGGGAAGAGCCAATATGGATGCAGCATGCAATTGTCCTAACAAGGAAAAATAATTGAATCATTTGACAGACTCAACGGTGCCTAAAACAGTTGTATCATTTTAGTTTTTGGTCAGAGACAGTTCGTTTGTTAAGACAAACCACTGAGAATCTAACGAATGCATCATTTTATCCTCCTGAAAGAATGTGACTCCCCTGCCACCATGAGGGAGCATGTATAATGCCATTTTAGTGTGGTTTTGTTAAAATGAACTGTATCCATGTGACGTAGGTACGCATGCATACATATGTGCCTAGAGAGATGGTGAGAAGAGAAGGGAGGGAAGGAGAGAGAAAGTGTGCGCGAGAAGGAGAGTAAGAGCGCAGCCAGAGAGGAAAAAAAAAAAAAAAAAAATTCAAAGGATTCACTGCAATGCAATTTTACATACAGGCCTGTAGGAGCAACCTGAATGTTATTAGACCATAAAAGCACATCAGGCTGATTTATGGTTTCTGATCAAGGTTTCTGTGAAAATTACTCTGCATCACCAGCTCAAGGTGACTGCTACCATTAATGTGTGGAAAATAAATGAGATGGGGAGGCTGATAGCAGAGGAAGGAAAGGAAGCGCTGAGGCAGTTTATACAGCACAGAATCCCCATTTTGTTTTACAGTGCAGAGAAGCCTGTCATCAAAATGATTGCTGTGGGGCAGGAAAGGCAATTCTTGGTAATTAGATCTTATGGCATGTAGCTGGTGCTTTCTTATATCGAATGCACCAGGATATTAGGACAAACGCCTGCCTTCTGCATACCATCTTTTCTGTTTTCTGCTCATACTCAGATATAGTAGTCTAAATTCAGGAAGAAGAACGCAGTAATATTGTTTTCCTGATTCTATTTCTTTTTAATGGTATTGCTTCCCCTTCCACTGTTTTCCTGTTTTCTTATAACACATAGTATTCACTTCCTCCAAATAATCTTCCATATTTGAGATTTTCGAATAGAGCCAGTATCTGCAAATATTTTACATATTATCTCATGGTCACAATAGCACTCCACAGGCCTTTCTATTCCTTCCTTGCTTATAATTCACTAAAACATTTCATAGATGGAATGCCACACTGCTTGTTTAGATGTAAACAAATACCATATATCACAATACTTTTGTATGAGATAGTTGCTGTGAAAAGTATGAAAGATGATTGCTTGAAAGAATCCCTTCTCCTCCTCCTTTTGCTTATATAGTAATCCTCCCTGATCCTCAGAGCATATGTTCCAAGACCCCTGGTGAGTGCCTAAAACCACATACAGTACTGAACCCTATATGCAGTAGGCGTTTTCCTTTACATGCATACAAATGATAAAATTTAATTTATAAATTAGGCACAGCTGGGAGGTGGAGGTTGTAGTGAGCTGAGATCACACCACTGCACTCTAACCTGGGTGACAGAGTGAGACCCTGTCTCAAAAAAAATTAATTAATTATTAAATTAGGCACAGTAAGCGATTAACAACAAAAATAACAAAACAGAACAATTATAACATTGTGCTGTAATAAAAGTTATGTGAATGTGGTCAATTTCTCTCTCTTAAAATATCTTATTTTACTGCACTCCCCTATCTTTGGACCACAGTTGACAGCGGTAGTTGAAAGAAACTGCAAAAAGTACAAGCAGGGATGTGGGGGAGCTATCGTATTGCGTATCGTCATATTGATTTAGAAGTTGAGGGTTATAGTCTGTTGCTGGATTTTGACTCTATATGCAAGTAGAGAACGCTGCATTTTGGAATGCTCAAGGTGAAGCTGAATAAATTAAAATGTTTTCAAATCATTTTACTGCATCCCTTTCCCTGGTGCTTAACACTTGCCCTCTGGTGCTTCTGCATAGCATTCCACATCTGGAACATGTCGGTGTCTGCTGTCACAGCTGGCTGCTGCTTCAGGGATAGCCATTAAAAAACATGGCCTTAAGAAAACTCACAGGCAGGAGAATATTCACCTCATCTAACCAAGAAAAATGGAGATTTATGTTTTCCTCACTCTATATTTTTAGATAAAATTTTATTTTTAGTGGCACACCCCATTCTAACTGCCCATCTTCACACTGTAGCAAGGCTGGATTGAGACTTTTACTCCTACACAAACGCTCTGGAATATGAATTAGAACCAATATTCAACTTTGGTGCTTCTTACACCGTATTGTCAGAGTCTGTTTCAAAAGCTTGAGCACAGACACCACCCTACTTCCCAAATACAGAAAACAAGAAGGTTTCATTGAAACAAGAGATTCTAATATCTGCACAGCATTATAAATTCTTCAAAAAAGCATCACTCACATCATCTCATTCCGTCTTCACAGAATATGAAGATAGAATGCCAAGAAATCATTAAGATAGTTGCTATGATTTCCATCTTATGGATGCAAATGTAAGCTCAGAGAAGCTGAGTGTTTTGCCTGAGATCATTTAATCCACAGTAGTGGAGCCAGCTCTCATTTTTCTTACCATTATTCAGGTAGCATACTAGAGTTAAAAAAAAAAATCATTGAGATTTCTGGGAGAAAACAGACTGTTGTTTTATAGTGGCTCGGCAATGAACAATAGGCAAGATACTAGGCAAAAATCCTAACCTCTGGTTTCCTAGGTTTGTTCAGCTTTATACAGACTAGGAATTTTCTATAGCATCTTCAAACACTAATTTTTTCTTATTTTAAAAATCTTCCTCATGAACAACAGTATTCAGGGATAAATAACCAGTGACTACCAACATCCTGGAAACAAAGAAAGAGACTACTTTCCCCAGTTATTGCCTCTCCCTTCTCCAACACACACATACACACACACACAAATACCACATTCTGTATAAAAGAGAAAATTTCAAGACAGGAGAGAAGCCATAAATATTAGGATTATATGGGCAACCTGAAATATCCGCTTCATTTTAAGATTAAAGTTTAGCTCTGAGATTAATAACGTCCATATAGAGAAGAGGGAACCTCTAGAGGTTCCAGAAGGATGTATGCCAAAGTAGGGCACCATCAGAGACATTGCCAGGTTGCTATTGCTTGGTGGCTTTGACACAAGCTGAATGAATCTAATATATCTCCCCTAAGTAGGGTCATACTTCCAGTTATGCAGATTCATTTAATTTGGCAGAAGCTACTTTTTACAACCAAAAGTTACATTTTGCTAGCCTCCCCTGCTTTTTTTTTTTTTTTTTTTTTTTTTTTTTTGCTTCTAAAGGATTATTTAGTTGATCTTCAGGAAGGTCCATTTGTAAACTCAGAAGATAATTGTTAAATACTTGGAATTCAGCTTCCCATGAGAGTATGTGAATGTTAGAAGAAAAAATAAGCCACTTTCTTGTTTAAAAAAGAAAAAAAAAGTGCTGGGTACAGGAGTTCATGCTTGTAATCCCAGGTAGATCGCTTGAGCTCAGGAGTTTGAGGTCAGCCTGGGCAACATGGTGAAACCCTATCTCTACAAAAAACAAAAAATTAGCCAGACACGGTGGCATGAACCTGCTTTCCCAGCTACTCCAGAGGCTGAGTTGGGAGAATTATCTGAGCCTGTGTGTTCAATACTGCATTCCAGCCTGAGTGGCAGAGTGAGATCCTGACTCAAAAAAAAAAAAAAAAAAAAAAAATTTTCTTATGAGAAATGGGTTATTGATTGATCACAGATCTCCCCTACCTCCAAAAAAAATCTGTTTTGGAAATCTGTCCCCTTGTTGGCTGATATGGTTAGACTTTGTGTCCCCACCCAAATCTCATCTTGAATTGTAATTCCCATAATCCCCACATGTCAAAGAAGAGACCAGTTGGAGGTAACCAAATCATGCAGGCAGTCTCTCCTATGCTGTTCTGGTGATAGTGAGTTCTCATGAGATCTGGTGGTTTTAAAAGGGGCTCTTCCCCCTTCACTCGGCACTTCTCCTTCCTGCTGCCTTGTGAAGAAGGTGCCTTGCTTCCCCTTTGCCTTCTGCCATGGCTTTAAGTTTCCAGAGGCCTCCTCAGCCATGCTGAAATATGAGTCAATTAAACCTCTTTCCTTTATATATTACCCCACCTTAGGCAGTTCTTTATAGTAGTATGAAAACAGACTAATACAATGGCCTTAATATAAATAGTTTATTAGATTCCTATGGCCTGTTTCAGCTATGAAACTTAATTGGTGTTTTAGTAATGACACTAAACTTGGTGAAAAATTTTAAGTTTCAGGTGTGGACATGTCTTCTTCAATTGTCTTCTCTCAGTGTCTCCAACTCCATCTTTTCCTCCCTTCCTCCTGAGGGAAGAAATATTTGAGGACTAAGAAGAAACTAGAAAAGTTATTTTTAAAAGGAGGCATAGCTTTCAGTCACACGGAAAATATCTGGGCAAAACCTCAGAGTGTGAACACCATGACTAACAAGGTGCAGATGGAAAGACAGCAAACACCATGCAAGCATCTGAGTGGTTTCAGATGGTCACCTTCACCCAGTGACCAGTTGATCTGAAGTCAGCCAGTTACCAACAGGATCACTCTGGGTGAACTGGAATCCATTTCTTGTGCAAATAGTAATGAACACTACATATCTCATTTCCCACAAAAGGTTCTAGGTCAGTTCAGGTTACTATAGCAAATTACCATAGATTGGATGGCTTAGAAGCAACATAAATTTATTTCTAAGAGTTCTGGGGGCCGAATATCTGAGTTTAGAGTGCCAGCATGGTAGAGTTCTTGGTAAAGGTTGTCTTCTGTGTTGCAGACTAACCAGCTTCTAATCATATCCTCATAGAATAGGAAAAGTGCAAGTTAGCTCTCCGGCCTCTTGTAAGAGCATTAATCCCATTTGTGAGATCTCCACCCTGATAGCTTAATTATCTCTCAAAGGTTTCACCTCACAATACTATCAAATTGGGGATGTTGAAATCTACATCCCCATATGAAATGTCAACATATGAAATTTAGGGAAGACACAAATATTTCCTCCATAACAGGCACTGAATCCTCCCACCTGGCCAAGAAAAACATACAAGTGGCCTGGTAGCATGTATGTGTGCATTTTAGAGGAATGAGTGAGTGAGAGAAGGAATAGAAAAATATGAGGGCCACCTTCCTTTCCAACAACACTTTAGCTGTCTACTTTCCTTTGCCCCGAAACAACAAGCAGTATAGCTAAACTGCTTAAATCTCCATTCTTCATAATGTACAAGGCAGACATTATTTTCCTCTGTAGAAATCCTGCCTTTTCTTTCAGATAATTGGCCAGAAATAAAATGCCACTTTTTCTCTCCTCCCTCTAAGGAAACACATCATGGTAGGTATATTTAAATTTGGGGCGATAGATGGAAAAAAAATTTTCTCTCAGCCCTTGTAGGCCAAATCCCCAGGCCCATACATTTCTTTAGAGAATCAGTACTTACAAAATGGCTTGTATTTTGTCAGTTTTGCAGTAAAGAAAATACCCAGCAATTTTTTTAAGTACTGTAATTTTGAAAATTTCCATTTACTTCAGAAGATATCAACTAATGGTCAATCAGACAAAAGCAGAAAAAAAAAAATGACAAATCCCTTCAATAAGCAGATTAGAATCTTTCCAAACTTTACATGATAAACACAGCTTACCACAAGCAACGAACCTTTTGTTCCTTGCTTAGTAAGCCTTTATAAAAATCTTTTCTAGGTATGCAGCTGTCATGTGTGCAAGACAACTCATCTCAAACCACTCTTTTTCACAGTTATGAAGACATGATACCACCATTTAGAGACAACCTGTTATGACAGGTTATAAATGTTCAGAATTGGAAATTTAACTTTTCCTTCCTCCCTTTGCTGCAGAAGTTTAACTTTAAAGTTAAGTGATCCTTGCCTTCAAGGAGAAAGAAATTTATTTTTTGGTTGATTAACTTTGGTTATAAAGGTTCAACAAGATCTGTTGCAAAAGAACCTGAGAAATGGTGAAGTGTTATGGAGAAGACAAACAAGAAGGTATCTAGGTACTTACTAAATATCTTGGATTAAATATCTTACAAAAATAGAAAGAAGATAAGCTATCATGTCAATCTAGAAAGAGGTGCTACCTGGCTCAGAAAAGGAAAAGAGAGAGAGGGGAATTGCTGTTATGGTATATCTTGGAAGATGGGCAGGCTTGGTTGGCACCTGTTCCACAGAATGGTCTATAGGAAGCATTGCAGCTCCCTGAATGTCATTGTCTAAGCATTCAGAAGTTGTCTGGGAACGAAGTCAACACAGCAGATCACCCAGCCCCCACATGCACTTAGGTGTTAAGCTGGTAGTTCTTTCTATTATCTGGAGAGGATTTCCCTTTCCTTCCAAACAACAATTTTCCCAGAGATGGTCCAGCTGGAGTGATGCTTGTCCAGGTCCAGTCTACATTACACTCAACCTGTATGAATCCCTCATTTGCCACACATACCACTAGAACTCTGACCACCTGAGAATTCAAGACAAGAAGCATGATGTCTTGACATATAGGACAGCATAGAATGGACAGCAATAAATGGAGCCAGTTAAAGACACACTTCAGCTAGGGCAGTGCTTTGTTCTCTCACGTAAAACAAGTTCTTAGAATCTACAAGTAGTTCAGCTCAGTTTGTCAGCACAGACAACCCACGTGAGGTTTGATAACTAAGAATGTTTACTTCCCTGGAGGATCTCCTGTGCATGTCTTCATTGGAAAACCACTGTAGTATTAGGTTGAACCGTATAAAATTTCAAATGTTCAACAATTTTTGGCCTACTAAAATTGCAATTTTGTGTCATCTAACATATAATTGACTGTGGGGATTGTGGAAATCAGACAGTGATGGCTACAGAATTTCTATATAAGAAGGGATTAGAAGATTCTGGCCAAGGCAGGGGAAAAGATATACCAAGAAACAGTAATGAATTGAAACTACTCTGCTTAGCAAACACACTGTCTTTACTTAGATTAAGTATTTATTGGGAATGCTTCCCTCTTCCTGTTCTCACTCAACCTGTGAGTCCTTGCCACTCATCCTGACCACTTTTCTAGCTCTTTCTGTAATATACATGACTAAAAGCAGGCATGCCCCAGGTTTTTGTCCCCAGACTTTTTATTATCTTTCTTTTTTAAAAATTTTATTTTTATTTTAGATTCAGGCAGTACATGTGCAGTCTGTTATAGGGTATATTGTGTGATGCTGAGTTGGGCTTTATAATGATCCCATCATCCAGATAGTGAACATGGTACCCAATAGGATCACAATGACTTTAGCTATAACATAAAAATCTGAGATTCCCAAATTAATATATATGCTACCCGTCATCTTCACTCATGTAGTCCCATATTCCTTCAGGCTTTTCTTTTTCTTAAACAATTTTATCACTGAACCCAATATGTTCCATTGTAAACCCCTTAGTTTCTCACTCATTTGAGCAGGGAGTGGTTCAAGCCAAGTCCCATTGCATGACTCTCAAAATTCATTTCTTTTCTGAGCTACATATCTCTGAATGAGTGGAACTGTGGTCTGATTGATCACATCACTCCTCTTCTAGTTGCCCAAGTATGAAACTTCAAGTCATTTGTAATTTCTTCCTCACCATCCCCTATACCTTGTTACCAAATCCTGAATCACCCTCCCTCCACATATCTCTCGTTTCCTTTTTTTAACTCAACAACAGTGCTTTCTATGTGCCATTCTCATTACTTGCTGTTTCTTCCTATCTTTTTCTTCTCCTGTATGGTGGCATAGTTCAGACTCTTGATACCTTCATTTATTTATTTATTTATTTATTTATTTATTTATTGAGTCTAACACTGTCACCCAGGCTGGAGTGCAATGGTGCGATCTCAGCTCACTGAAACTTCCGCCTCCCGGGCTCAAGCTATTCTCCTGCCTCAGCTCCCAAGCAGCTGGGATTGCAGGCATGTGCCACCAGCCCTGGCTAATTTTTGTATTTTTAGTAGAAATAGGGTTTCACCACACTGGCCAGGCTGGTCACATTGCCTTGGACTCCCAAAGTGCTGGGATTACAGGCATGAGCCACCGTGCCTGGCCCAGACTCTTATTACCTTCTGCTTGTATTTCCATATTACTTTCCCAGCTATCTCTCTTCATATCAAACCATCCCCTATACTGATGACAAATTAATATTATTTATTATTTTTATATTTTATGAATCTGACCCAAAGATGGATGATTCTTTACCAAACAAAATAGGAAAAAGAGGAAGAAAAATATAAATTGGCATGACACTTGTCACCAAAACAAAGACAGGACACCACAGTTATTGAGAAAAATCACAATGTCCATAATGTTTCAAGGGCATGGTGAGCTCAGTCGGGATTCAGGCCATATACAATACCAGAGATTCCAAGAGGAATAATCAGTTTCCCAATATGATGCATTAGAAATAAAAATGGGAATGACAGGTAACTCCAGAGGTCATAGAGGGTGATCAATGCCTCATTCCAGTGGATTTAAAGATAAAAATGCTAAGTCTGTTTAAATACTGCCTGCTTTTTACTTAGGCTGGTGAGAACTTGGGCAGGGTTATGTTGTCAAGGAGGAAGTTCAGTAGGTACAATCTTGTGGAACTAGGGAAATAATGCAGAGGCTGATAATCCTATTATTTCTCTGCTCAGAAATATTCAATGGCTTTTATTGCCTTTAATTGTCAATGAAATCCTTACCATGTCCCTCAACCTACCTTTTTAGCCTTGCCTTCGACAACTCCCCTATGTATAACCTAGTAATCTAGTCAACCTGCAAAATACCTACACTTTTCCACTTCATGCTCTCATGACTTCCTCTCCCTGAAATGCTCTCATTTCCTCATCTGTGCTATTCAAAATACTATCTACCATTCAAGTCCTGGCTCAGATCCTACCTCCTCCCAGAAGCATTTCTGAATCAAGAAATAGATTAAATAGCTTCCTCCTCAAGACTTTGAACTTCCCGCATCACCTACCTTGTTGAAACCAAATCCTAAGGATGTAATTAAATGCCTGCACATAGTTAGTCCTTGGAAAACAAATACATTGATTTCATTTTGTATTCTACCTTATACTATGGATATTTTACACTCATCTACTCCCTTCTACAAAATTACGAACATTTTTTTTCAGATGGTACCATGAATTAACTTATTAATTCTTTATGAGGTCTATCACAATGACTTGTACAAAACAGGCCTCAATCAAGATTTATCTAACTTACCAAAGCATCTCATTATACAATTAAATTGTATAGCTCAATACTTGAGCATTGCTATTAGGTTTGCCGGGGGACTTTTACAGTGAATATAGATGTATTGCCATTAATGTTTGAATTAAAATTTCAATGCCCCTAGCTGCTGAAGGAGGTTTGGATCTTTTACAAAGTTTCCTTATCCCAATACTTCTGAGAATCTCCAATAGTTCTGACATGTGTCCATAAATCTGTGTTGATAAAATAAATGATACTTATATCATTGAATTTAACTGCTTCCTAGTAGTGATCCTGCAGTCCAGGCATCACAGTCCTATTATGGAGACATCTGAGGCTGAAATTTTACCCCTAAATCTATTCCTGCAGAAATCCTCATCATTGTCTTCAGAATTGAGAAGAAGAAACCTTGTTCTGCATTACATTTAACTGATTGAGTATAGGTGGGGGTGGGAGTGAGCTCTTTAATTAGGCCACAGAACTACAAAGCCTTGTAGCAGCTATCAATAACTTTTATTCACTATTACAGCTAGTGAAACTTTGCATCCTAGGCTCTGTTAGTCCCACAACCACTCACATCTAGCTGTCAGATCTTGCTTCTGCTTTTGGCTGATAGACTTAAACTTTAGCACCATTACTGCTGTCACCACTGCTCTCCACTACTGCACCAAGATGGCGGCTAATGGCACCACTAGCCTTGTCACTAGTCTTACTGGGTCACTTTGCAGTTCTTAGGCCCATTTGACATGAAAAAGTGCTATTTAATCAAGCTGCTTACTGAACTATTGTAATACAGCTGTCCACTCATTCACCTGGGCAAAGATGATATAGTGAGGAACCATCTGGAAGCTCCCTTTTATATTTCTTTACAATGTGTTTCCAACAAAGATATCTGAGTTTTCTGAGTTCAATTCACTTTTTTCAACTTGTACATAAGTATAACTATCTTCTCCCAAGTATGCCCCACCACCGCCTCATTTCTCATCCCATGTATGGCTGAATTTACATGAGTTCTGGTACCTGCCATCTAGCTATATCAGAATCAATACTGACTTTCTCCCTTCAACCCACTTTTTCTGGCTCACTATTTGACTCTTCTTTTATAATGAAATCTCTCTCAAGGGTCCTATTTTCTCTCCTGAAAATGCCTCTATTAGAATTACAGCAGTCTATTTGATAAGTGAGTATACACTTGAAATTCATTAGTGATCAGGTTTAAGACATTTATTTTACTCAAAGAGATTGTTCCACCCAATATAAACAAGTGAATGTAAGTGACACAAGGTGTAGGAAGTGACATCAGAGGCTTTTTGCTGATCATCTAAAGTATTGGTAATCATTCCATAACAGAAAAAAAGTTTTAAAGTCCTCTAAATCCCCTGGAGAGGACCAAGGAATTTGAAAATTTGACCATTACCATGCTTAGCTATTCAGTAGAGTTCTAGTTAGTACATATGTATGAGTAAACCACCTGAGGCTAGGGGAAAAAAAAAAAAATTAGAGGCAACAATGCAAGGCACCCAGAGAGGGCTAAAAATAGTGCCTATTCGCATCAGGCAGACTGAAAGCTCTCATTATTCAACATCTAATAATGTATAATTCACAACGACCAATTTCCAGTCAAAATGAGGCATGCAAAGAAAAAGAAAAACACAACCTATAATGAAGAGAATGCTCAAAAGAAACCAACAGAGATGTGACACAAGTTATCAGATGATATTAAAATGGTTATTTTAACATATATGTCCAAAAAGTCAAGTGGTAGTATGAAAGCCATAAAACAGATCAGAATTAAACTTTTGTAGATAAAAATGATAATATATGAGATAAAAATTACACTACATAAGATTAATGGAAGATTAGTCATTGCAAAAAAAAAGGCTGATGAACTTGAACACATAGCAATAAAACATATTCAAAATAAAACACAGATTAAATAAAGTATAAATGAACAATGAACTGTAAGAGAACATCAAGTGCCATAATATATGTGTTATTGAAATTTCTAAAAGGGAGGAAGAGAAAAAATATTGGAAGAAAGAATGGCTGAAATATTTCCAAATTTGAGAAAAACTATCAACCCATAGATAGATCCAAACAGCTCAATGAATCTCAAGTACAAGAAATATGATTAAAAACTATATTAAGACACATCAGAACCAAATTGCTCAAGACTCAGATGTAATAGAAAATTTTTAAAGTGCCAGTGTAGGGGAAGAAGGTAGGCATATTACACAAAGAAAGACATAGTTATGAATGACCATGACAGCAGATTTCCTGTTAGAAACAATACAAGTAAAGAGATAGTGGAGGAAATTTAAATTTCCTTAAATCTTTAAGGCACTGAAATTAAAGAAAAAAATTCTACTAATCTATAATTTTATATCCAGCAAAAATATCCTAGAATAAAAATGAAGTAAAAAGTTTTCCAGAAAAATAAAAGCTGAAAGAATTTATCACCATCAGACTTGCACTATAAGAAATTTTAAAGGAGGTCTTCATGCAAAAGGTATATAATAACCTATTGAAATACAAACCTACACAAATAAATGAAGGGACTGGAAATGAAAGTTCCATGGGATTTTCTTCTGTAAATCTACAAGATTTTTCTCTTTAAATATCTTTAAAAGCATCAGCTTGAGTGCACACATATAGATGCCACTGCCTTGCTCCTGCAGGCCTACGTACAATATCTAACCACCTATCCAAATACACGCACAAACACACACATGCACAAACACACACACACACACACACACACTGCCACATCACTGCCACTGGCATGCATGTACATCTTTGGTCCTTGCTGCCCTAATGCACACGCATGTGTGTGGACCCAGCTGCCACTGCCCCAAATAAGTGCTTTTTCCAGCATCCCCCATCAGATTGTGATTGCCAGCAGGTTGGGAAGACCTCAGCAGATTGAAAAGACCTCCAGCATAGCAGGTACTTAACCACAAGAGGCCAGAGAACAAAACCATGGGACTGGTATCAGCCATCCAGGGTTAGAGCATCCAGCTTGGAAGTGTTGAACATTGTCCCCCTGAAATTATCCAGAAACAAAGTCAGTTGACTGAACCCAACTATATTACCATCAAACTGTTACTGGTGGAGGGTCTTGACTACAAGTCATCCAGGTTCTTCATGTTTTGAAATAAGAATTGGACAAAATATTTAAGCGAGGAATAAACGAAGTAAAGAAAGCAGAGATTTATTTAAATGCAAGTACACTCCACAGAGTGTGAGTGAGCTCGAGCAAGTGGCTCAAGAGTCCTGGTTACAGAATTTTATGGGGTTTAAATACCCTCTAAAGATTTCCCGTTGGGAACTTGGTTTATACCCTATGTCAATGAAGGAGTGGCCCACAACCAGTCAGATTGGTTATGGAAAATGATCAATCAGAAGCTAAAGTGATATTATAAAGTTACACCCTATGCAAACATCTGATTTGCAAGAGGGGACCAAACAGAGGTTGAAGTGAAGTTACAAATTTACATTCCTATGCAAATAAAGACTAGGCCTATGACCAATCTGATTGGTTGTGGGAGGGAATCAATCAGAGGTACTTTCAATTTTTCATCTGCCATGCAGAAAAATCAGGGAGGGGGTTCAAAAGGAAAAGGCTCTGGTCCTTTTGTTACTTGAGCATGGAAATTTGGGGTTTACCTTTTGATTTAGTTCTAGAAAGGCAGTGTGAATCACCCTGCCTCTAGACTCTATTCTCCTACCTCAAGGCATCAAAGAATATAAAAGCAAAAAGCCCCATCCAAAGGACAGACCTTCAAAGATTAAAGGAACATCAGCCCATACATATGAAAAAATAAATAAATACATACATACATACATACATACATACATACATAATAAAACAGTGTGATAATTTGGCAACTCAAAAAGCCAGAGTCTTCATACCTCCATACAACTATTTTACTCCCAACAATGGTTCTTATTCACACTGAAATCACTAAAATGACAGACGTAGAATTCAGAATCTGGATAACAACAGAGATCATTGAGATTCAGAGGGTCAAAACTCAATCCAAGGAATGTAAGGAATCCAGCCAAATAATACAAGATCTGAAAGATAAAATAACCATTTTAAGAAAGAAGGCTGGGTGCAGTGGCTCATGCCTGTAATCCCAGCACTTTGGGAGTCCGAGGCAGGCAGATCACTTGAGGTCAGGAGTTTGAAACCAACCTGGCCAACATGGTGAAAACCTGTCTCTACTAAAAATACAAGCTAAAAATACAAGAAGTAACTGAGCTTGCTGGTACATGTCTGTAATCTCAGCTAATCAGGGGGCTGAGGCAGGAAAATTTCTTGAGCCCAGGAGGCGGATGTTGCAGTGAGGTGAGATTATGTCACTGCACTTCAGCCTTGGTGACAGAGTGAGACTCTGTCTCAAAAAAATAAAAAATAAAAAAAAGGAAGGAAAGAAGGAGAAAAAAGAGAAGAAAAGAAAGAAAGAAAGAAAAAGAAAAGAAAGGAAGAAAAAGAAAAGAAAGAAGAAAAAGGAAAGAGAGAAAGAGAGAGGGAAAGAAAGAAAGAAAGAAAGAAAGAAAGAAAGAAAGAAAGAAAGAAAGAAAGAAAGAAAAGGAAGGAAGGAAGGAGGAAAGGAAGGAAGGAGGGAGGGAGGGAAGGAGGGAGGGAGGAAGAAAGGAGGAAGGAAGGAAGGAAGGAAGGAACTAATTTGATAGAGTTGAAAAACTCACTACAAGAAATTTATAATAAAATCAGAAGTATTAAAAGCAGAATAAACCAAGCTGAGGAAAGAATCTCAGAGCTTTAAGACCGGTTCTTCAAAACAATTGAGTCATATAAAAATAAAGAAAAAAAGAATGAACAAGATCTCCAAGAAATATGGGATTATATAAAGAGACCAAACCCATGACTCATTGGCATCCTGAAAGAAGCAGAGAGCAGGCAAGCAACTTGGAAAACATATTTAACAATATTGATTATTATAATGTCTCCAACCTTACTAGAAAGGTCAACATTCAAATTCAGGAAACTGAGAGAACCCCTGGGAGGCATTATACAAGACAATTATCCTCAAAATACATTGTAATCAGATTCACCAAGGTAAACATATAAGAAAAAATAGTAAAGGCAGCTAGAGAGAAGGTTAGGTCACTTAAAAAAGAAATTCTATTAGGTTAACGGTGGACATTTCAGCAGAAATCCTAAAGGCCAGAAGATCTGGGGGGCCTATATTTAGCCTTCCTAAAAGGAAAAACTTTCAATTATGAATTTTATATCCAGCCAAACTAAGCTTCATAAGTGAAGGAGAAAGAAAATCCTCTTCAGACAAGCAAATGCTAAGAGAATTTGTTACCACTAGATCTGCTTTGTAAGACATCCTTCAGAGAGTGCTAAACAAAAATTCTTAAGTACCTAGACCATTGACACTATGAAGCAGCTACACAATCCTGCCTGCATAGCAACCTGGTAAAACATGATAACAGGATCAAATCCACAAATATCAGTATTAACCTTGGACATACACCCCAGTTAAAATACAGAGTGGCAAGCTGAATAAAGAAGCAATACCCAACTGTATGCTACACAAACATGCCTCCTATGGGTGGCATGCATGTGAGATCGGTCACAGGCTCAAAGTAAAGGGTTAGAGAAAAATCTACCAACCAAATGGAAAACACAAAAGAGCAGGGATTGCTATTCTTATTTCAGACAAAACAGACTTTAAACCAATAATGATCAAAAAAGACAAAGGAGAGCATTACATAATGATAAAGGGTTCAACTAGTAAACATCATTCTGAACGTGGGACCTGGCAAAGATTTTATAACAAAGACTCCAAAAGCAATTGCAACAAAAACAAAAGTTGACAAATGGGACCTAATTAAACTAAAGAGCTTCCGCAGAGCAAAACAAACTATCAACAGAGTAAACAGACAACCTACAGAATGGGAGAAAATATTCCCAAATTATATAACCAACAAAGATCAAGTATCCAAAATCTACAAGGAACCTAAACAATTCATCAATCAAAAAACAAATAACCCCATTCAAAAGTGGGCAAAGGACATGAACAGGGACTTGGCAAAATAAGACGTAAAAGCGGCCAATAAACATATGAAAAAATGCTTAACATCACTAATCATCAGGAAAATGAAGATGAAAATCACAATAAGATACCATCTTTCACCAGTCAGAATGGCTATTGTTTTTTAAACTTCTAGTTTAGGTTTGGGGGTACATGTGAAGGTTTGTTACATAGGTAAACTTGTGTATGGGGGTTTGTTGGACAGATTATTTCATCACCCACATATTAAGCCCACTACCCAATAGTTATCTTTTCTGTTCCTCTCCCTCCTCCATCCCTTCACCCTCAAGTAGACCCCAGTGGCTGTTGTTTCCTTCTTTGTGTTCATAAGTTCTTATTTAGCTCCCATTTAAGTGAGAACATGTGGAAGTTAGTGTTCTGTTCCTGCATTAGTTTGCTAAAGATAATAACCTCCATTTCTATCCATGTTCCTGCAAAAGACAAGATCTCCTTCTTTTTTATGGCTTCATAGTATTCCATGGTGTATATGTACCTTATTTTCTTTATCCAATCTGTCATTGATGGACATTTAGGTTGATTTCATGTTTTTGCTATTCTGAATAGTGCTGCGATGAACATATTGTGTGTATGTATCTTTATAGTAGAACAATTCATATTCCTCTGGAATATAGATAATAGGATTGCTTATTTGAATGGTAGTTCTGCTTTTAGCTCTTTGAGGAATTGCCACACTGCTTTCCACAACGGTTGAACTAATTTACATTCCCACCAATTGTGTATGTGTTTCTTTTTCTCTGCAACCCCATCAGCATCTGTTGTTTTTTGTCTTTTACTAGTAGCCATTCTGACTGGTGTGATATGGTATCTCACTGTGGTTTTGATTTGCATTTCTCTAACAATCAGTGATATTTAGCATTTTTTCATATGCTTGTTGTCCATATGTATCTTTTTGAGAAATGTCTGTTCATGTCCTTTGCCCACTTTTTAATAGAGTTGTTTGCTTTTCTCTTGTAAATTTGTTTAAGTTCCTTAGAGTTATGCTGGATATTAGACCTTTGTCAGATGCATAGTTTGCAAATATTTTCACCCACAGAATGACTATTATTAAAATGTCAAAAAACACACAGATACTGGTAAGATTGTAGAGGAAACAGAATGCTTATGCACTGCTTGTGAGAATGTGAATTCATTCAGCTACTGTGAAAAGCAGTTTGAAGATTTCTCAAATAACTTAAGACAGAAATCCCATTCAACCTAGCAATCTCATTACTGGGTATATACCCAAAGGAATATAAATCGCTCTACCATAAAGACACATGCACAGATATGTTCATTGCAGCACTGTCTATGACAGCACAGACATGGGATCAACCCAGATGCCCAACAATTTTCTATTGGATAATGGAAATGTGGTACACATGTACTGTGTGATACTACACAGTCATAAAAAAAGAATGAAATTATATCCTTTGCAGCAATGTGGATGGAGCTGGAGGCCATTTTCCTAAGCAAAGTAACACAGGAACAGGAAACTAAATGCTGCATGTTCTCACTTATAAGGGGGTGGGGGGGCTAAACATTAAATACACACAGACACAAAGATGGAGACAATAGCCACCGGGGCCTACTTGAGGGTGGAGGCTGGGAGAGGGGTAAGGATTAAAAAACTACCTATTGGCTACTATGCTTGTTACCTGAGTGATAAAATAATCTGTAAACCAAACCCCCACAACATGTAATTTACCCAGGTAAGAAACTTGCAAATATACTCCCTGAACCTAAAATAAAAGTTGGGAAGAATAAATAAATAAAGATAGATAGATAACCTTTAAAAGATAATTCTCTGTTTAGATAAAAGTCACAATGTAGTATTGTATGTATAACCTGCATAAAAGTAAAATAAATGTGAACAGTAGCACAGTGGCTAGAAGAAAAATCAAAGTGTACTATTGTAAAGATCTTATACTATACATGAAGTTGTATAACACCACTTGAAGGTAAGCTGTGTTAAGTTAAAGACGTATGCCAGGAACCCTAAAACAATCACTACAATAACAAAATAAAAAAATATTGTCATAGCTAATAACTCAACAAAGCAGATAAAATTATATTTTAAAATACTGAATTATTCCAAAAGAAGACAGAAATGAAGAATAAAGAGAGATGGAACAAATTTAAAACAAATAACAAAATGGTAGATGTAAACCTAGCCATATCAATAATAATATTATTGACTATTATTGTCTAAATATCCCAATTCCAAGGCAGAGAGTATCCGATTTGATTTAAAAAAATGAAAGATGCAACTCTATACTACTGTGATGGTTAATACTGAGTGTCAACTTCATTGGATTGAGGGATACAAAGTATTTATCCTTGGTGTGTCTGTGTGGATGTTGCAAAAAGAGATTGACATTTGAGTCAAAGGTCTGGGGAAGGCAAATTCACCCTTAATCTCGTGGGCAAAATCTAATCAGCTACCAGCGAATATAAAGTAGGCAGAAAAACATGAAAGGGAGAGAGACTGGCCTAGACTCCCAGCTTACATCTTTCTCTCATCCTGGTTGTTTCCTGCCCTTGAACATTGGATTCCAAGTTCTTCAGTTTTGGGACTTAGATTGGCTCTCCTTGCTCCTCAGCTTGAAGACAGCCTATCGTTAGACCTTGTGATCATGTAAGTTAATACTTAATAAACTCCCATATATATGGGAGTTTATACTAATATATATACTAATAGTGCATATATATACACACATACTAATAGTATATATATACTATATACACACACATACTATATATACATACACACACACACAAACACACACACACACAATTAGTTCAGTCCCTCTAAGAGAACCCTAATATAACTGTCTAAAAGAATTACATGGAACTATAAAGAAACAAAATATGTTAAATATAAAGGAATATAAAAAGATATACCATACAAACACTAATCATAAGGTAGACGTAGCTATGCTATTAGCAGACTAATTAGAATTCAGGAAAAGAAATATTATAAAAGAAGACTATTTCTTAACAGAAATATTGATTCATCAATGATAACAATTATAAATGTGTATATAACTAATAACAGAGTTGAAAACATAAGCAAATTTACAATTATATTTATATTATATACAAAGACATTTATTTTTTAAGGAATTGGGTCATGTGGTTGTGGGTTAAGTCTAAAACTTGTAGAATAAGCTCCCAGGAAATTCAACCAGGAGCCCTTATTGCAATGAAGCACAAGTTAACTTTTTAGGATGACAGAATAGTTTATGTTTTGATTAGAGTGAGATTACATGGGTGAAAAAATTGTCAAAGAGCATCAAATTATTCACTTGAAATGATACATTTTATGTAAATCATACTCTGATAAAGTTAGAGCATATCTTTTTAGTATGTACTTATTATAAAAAGTCAGAGTATAGAAATACATTAAAAATTTAATAATCTTACCCACCCAAAATTCACTTCCCTGGCATAAGCAAAGGTTAAAAGATTCATCTCTTGATTTCCTTGCTAGCACTTATTATGATTAGGCTTTGTGTCACCATCTAAATCTCCTCTTGAATTTTGACCCCCGGGTGTTGAGGGAGAGACCTAGTGGGAGGTGATTGGATTATGGGGGCAGTTTCCCCCACGCTGTTCTCATGATACTGAGTTCTCATGAGATCTGGTGGTTTTATAAGCACCTGGCATTTCACCTGCTTGCACACTCCCTCCTGCCACCTTATGAAGAAGGTGCCTGCTTCCCCTTCACCTTCCGTCATGATTGTAAGTTTCCTGAAACCCTCTCAGCCATGCAGAACTGTGAGTCAATTAAACCTCTCTCCTTTATAATTACCCAGTATCAGGTAGTATTCTTTACACAGTGTGAGAACGGACTAATATACCACTCTTTTCTTTCTTTACCAGCCTTCTCCATGTTCTTCAATGGCAGTTCTGATTCTTCTGGTCCCTAAATAGCCAGAATTCAGTAGTCTATCTTAAATTAGTTTCTTATGTAGCCATATACATTTTTCTTGCTTGATCTTGGATTCATTTATTACCTCTTAGATTGTGATTTCCAAATCTAATATCATTGACACAGTCTCTTTCTGTGTGCCTAACAGTATCTCTCCCTAAATGTGCCACAGAAACGTTTCCAGTGAACATACCATCTTCCCCCATAACTGCCCCTTGTCTGCATTCACTTCCTTTCTTATTGAATGGCACCATCATTCACTCAACCCCCTTGCCAAAAGCTGGGAAGTCAATTCAGAATGTGATGAACAAAGAGCCATAATAAACTTTTGGATTCACAGTTCTAGTTTAAAGAGAAACAGTACAATCAGCTGAACAAGAGCAAACTGTGCCTTCACTGCATGCTTTACAGCCTCCTCCTAGTAACGGTTTATTTGACCCAAAAGAAAATGATCTAGTTAATTTCACCTGTAGCCATCTATCATCTCACCCACGTAGTCTGTGGAGGAGAGGGTTTCAAAGAAAATTTCCATGCCCTTGGATGTTCATCATGTTCATCCATTAGCTGACAGTTCAGCACAGGTTCTCTCCAGCCCCATCATTTCTTACTGGGCTATTGAAATAACTTCTTAATTGGATTCCTGGCTCTAATCTGCAAATATTAAATTCAGACCTCCTCCCCTACATTGCTGCAAAGTATTCTTTCTTGAAAAAGTATCAATGACTTAAAATTGTATATGATGCCCTCCCATGACAGGATTTCCAATAGCCGCTCATGCCACGTGTTCTCCCTACATTGTTCTCAAAACTTGACATGCTCGCCTGCCTTCAAGCTTTAGCTTCATTCACTTCTTTAGCCGACAATGCACTCTTTATTCCATTCCTACTCACCAAGGAAAATTTCCGGTCATTCTTCTAGTCTCAGACAAAGCATTCTCTTTAGTGAAAATTTTCTGACATCTTTTCAAACTCCAGTCTTAGGATAACATATTCTATGTCCTCTGTATCTTTGTCAGTATTGTCTTATGCTATATCACCTATAAAATCTGTTTATTTTTTGCTTTATTTGGTTAAATGTCTATGCTTCATATAATTTTTATATTCAGTGCTCAGCACAGAATTTCTTAACCTTGGCACTACTGACATTTTGGACCAGATAATTCTTATGTGAGGCTCTCCTGTGTGTTGTTGCATGTAGCATCCTCAGCTTCTATTTCTAAGTATTACCTCCTTTACCTCAGCGTGACAATCAAAAATTGCCAACGACTCCTTGTGAGCAAAAATCACCCTGGTTGAAAACCACTGGCCTAGTACACACATATCTGTGCACAAAAAAGTACTTGAAATTAATAAGAATATATATGGGTTTTTAGGGGTGACAAGCAATGGCAAGAAAGAGTAGAACTTACCATATCATCCCATCATTACCCTCTAGCAGAGAGGGATTCAATGTCTAGACAGTGGTCCCAGGTAGAAAGACTGCAATGCTGGGGCCCACAGTAAAAGAAGAAAGGACTCCATGTGAAATTAAAGCAATGCAGAAATAAGAATGTTTTCTCTCTACAACAGAAGTCCAAGTTAGTAAGTAGTGGAGCTGAATTTTGAACCCTGATCTTTATGCTTAATAAAGATACTGGTCTTTTGCTTTAAGCAGAGGAGTATACGTATTCCCCAACATACACATGATCACAGCTGGACAATCTGAAGACATACACAAAATGGAGCTGGAATGTGCTCCAGCGATTTCACCTGACATGCAAATAGATTTCAGTGGTTCATAAAAGTGAAAAATGCTTTAGTATTTCCCCAAAATTGATTGCTGCCCTTTTGGAGACCTGAGAAGGCATGTTGAACACTCCGCTTTAATAGACTAAAATGAGGTGGAAACTCCTCCCTTCCGGGGTCTGGATTTGGTCACCAAGATTTGGAATACACATGCAAAAACAGCCACAGAAAGATTTGGATTTAAAAGAGCAGGGTTTTAAGAACAGGTCAAATATATATATATATTTGCACTGAAATACAGAACATGTAAGCATCATAATGGAAATGCAGAAATCATAAATAGCAAAGCTAATGCCAACACAGCAGCAGTACAAAAGATCAGCAAAGAGGCAAAACTGAGTGTTAAAAATAAAATAGGTTTTGAAGAGACACACCGAATATAGGAATTTTTTGTTTTGTTTTTTTAAAGCCAGTGTGACAAATGATGGTAATAGTAACTCTGGCAGGCTGCGCAAAAGCTGGGTATCTCAAAAAACGATTCTCTCTTCCCTAGCAAAAATAATATTAAAATGAAACTGGGATATTTATTTACCTTTTTAACACAGCAGGGATCACTTACAGCAAATAAGCCTAACAATGCTCCAATGCAAGAACCACTGATGCTGTTAACAACTGACCATTGTCATTATACACACGATGCATTAAATGCCCAAGTCATGCCTAACAACAGTCTCCACCTCTACCTTCTGCCTTCAAAGTACTGTTTATTTTTTCCTATAAAATCTTAAAAGATGTTAAATAGAAAGGGAGCTCCTCAACAATTCTTTCTCTCTGTTTCACCTCACCCTACGCTGACCCCCAATGGCAGAAAGAGAGTAAGTAGACTCAGAATGCAGCATCAAGATTAGGCTCCAGGCATGGATTAACTTACCAAATTAGACCATTTATTTTTTTTTTAGTACTTCCATTGTGTCAAGAATTTGTATCAGGTTCTGTGGAAGAAAAAACATTAATAAAATAAATAGAGAATCCAAATTAAGCATTTTTTCCTTGAGAATTGTGAAAGAGGACAACAGGCCCATGTTTACAAAGGAGACTGCTTAGATCAGAGAGCAGAGGCAAAGCAAGTCCCTGAATCTTCAAGGGGCTCAATCAATGAAGGCTTTCAAGAAGAATGTTTTATTGTGAAAGGACGTGTGACAGACACTTAAAAGCAGAACAAACCCTTATCAATCTGAGAGAAAATTAGATTTAACAGCACTTGAAATCGGAGGGGTGAATTACAGGGCATTAATATCACTGTACCTGCAGCCTTGAGCAAGTGGCTCAATCTCTCTGAACCTCATTTTTCTTACTTATGAAATACTGCAACACTAATTCCTTCTTCATAGATTGGTTGTGAAGTTTAAGTAAGATAATGCACCTTGTATGTGCAAAAGCAATATTATTATTTTTGCGATGGCTTCCAGAACAATGAAGTTAAAATTATTGGGTTAAAGAAGATGCACCAAATTGATTGAAAGTGATTTTCTCTTAAAAATAAGATTAGAACTAAACTGCTTTACTACTTTTCTACATTTTCTATAATGAATATTATTTATAACCACTAAAAC
This sequence comes from Papio anubis, assembly GCF_008728515.1. NCBI lineage: Eukaryota > Metazoa > Chordata > Mammalia > Primates > Cercopithecidae > Papio > Papio anubis. Next base: position 80,868,610 of record NC_044982.1, read on the forward strand.
ATCAGCATTTTTAAAAGATTTCAAATTTAAATTTATTGAATGAAAATAAATGTAGATACATCTCATACAATCAAGTGACTTTCAAATGTACAAATCCTTGATCGATATTGAATACTTAAATTGTGCTAGACATTGTCTTAGGCTGCATCCCGACATGAATAAGCATGTTCCTGGTCCTCAGGGGATTAGTCTTGTGAATAAATGTGCCCTCTCCTCTGTCTCTTGACAAAATAAATGCGAATAAACTGCTGCTACATAGATAGACCTTTATGGAAAAGAGTACCAATGTCCAACAGTTAAAAGTTCAGGATTGGGAATTAAATTATGTGAGTTCAATTCTTACTTAATATTAGCAAATATTAATTGACTGCCTACTCTATGCTGGGCATTTTCTAGGCACAGGGAAAGCAGCAGTGTACAAACAAGTGTGTAGCCCTGGATATGGTTTTAATCTTTCTGTTCTTTTTTTCTTACCTTTCCAAGTAGCAGTTAAGATATAAAGTATCCAGTACAGACCACCCTCAACTAATGGTGGTTTGACTCAGGTTTTTCAGCTTTACAATGGTGCAAAAGTGATACACATTTAGTAGTAATTGTACTTCAAATTTTGAATTCAGATCTTTTCCTGGCCTAATGACATGTGGTACAATACTCTCTCATGATGCTGACCAGCAGAATGAGCCACAGTTCCATCATCGACAACAGTAAACAACTGATATTCTGTAGTACACTGTGACAGCAGTTTTTGAATATTGTCTTTTGTGTTTTCCCATCCCATGATGTCTACAAAATGCCCATCTGTGTACAGTATTCAATGCTTTATTAAAATAGACTTTGTGTTAGGTAATTTGCCTAACCATAGGCTAATGTAAGTGTACTGAGCACATTTAAATTAGGCCAGGCTAAGCTATCATGTTTGGCAGGTTAGGTGTATTACATACATTTGTGACTTAAGGTATTTTTAACTTACATTGTGTTTATCAAGATATAACCCCATCATAAGTCAAGGAGCATCTGTAGGAAGCAAGTACACAGCACCTTTCTGTACTGAGTCTTTCCCACCAGTATTCAAATATATTATTAAATTTCCTATTTTCACAATGATAAAAATAAAATTTCCTTGATTCCACATTCTCTTCATTTACCAACTCATTTTTCTCCTACTGTTTATTGGCTACTATTCTTTATTGATTAGAGTTGTCCATAATCAGTGTCTTCAATTCCTCCCGCACCCTTCTTTTCTGAACTTACTTCAAACAAGATTTGGTCTGGAAATTTGGATCAAAGATTGTCCATAGGGCCTCAGACAGCAAATACTATGCCTGTGTATAAATTAGAAAATTGTCCTCCTCTGGATGGATGAATTACAAATAGCTGTGCTCTCTGAATAGCTGTAGCAGAATGCAGGGAGCACATAACTACAACTTACCCATTTAGCTGGTTATCTTCATACAAGGTATAACCTGCAAATCCACTGTGGTACTGCTTCTCAACATCATGAATGGCCTCCAGGTAGTTAAAGCTAATGGTCAACTTTCAGTCCCTATTTAATCTGCATATCAGCAACATGTGCTAAACTTTATCACCGTATCGTCTTTGAAGCACCTTCTTTATAACACAGTCCCTTTCTTTTCCTTTTTCTCCTGGCTGGTTCCTCTTTATCTCCTAGACCTCTTAATACTACTAAAATGGCTTCAAAACCTAGGTCTTGGGAACAATATAGTATATTTTCTATCTAAAATAATCCTCTTATAGAATGATCTAATATCATGACTTTTAAATCAATCATATGCTGACAGTGTCCAAATACATATCTCCAGTTAGGACCTCTCCTACGAATTCCAACTCCTGTATTCAACTGCTTCTCAATGGGTGTGTAATAGGCATCTCAAAGTTAACAAGCTCAAGACTGAATTTCTAATCCCTTCCCTACCCTCAACATGGTCTTTCCATTGTTCTGATTATTCAGGCCAATTACTCCAAATTCCTTCTTTTTCTCATGCTCCACATCCATAGATCAGTATATTGATCTACACCAGCCCTACTTTCAAATATTGAAGAATTCAATAGCTACTCACCAGCTCCAGTATTTATATTTGATCTAAACTACCACCATATCCAACTATTATTTCAATTGCTTTCTAACTGTTGAATCAGCTTCTGTTCTGGATTCTGTTCTATTTTCCACACAAGTTAGAATGATCCTGCTAAAATTTAAGTCAGATTATGTCACTTCAAAACCTCCCAGAGTTTCTATATAACCCTTAGAAAGCCAGTGATCACGATTTCGCACAAGCCTCTTATGGTATTTGGCCTGTGTTTCTGAAGCTGCTCCTATGAACTTTATAAAATTAATCAGGGGGAAGAGGAAGAAAAAAATGAAAATAAACCAAGCTTGCAGCACATTGAGCAGTAATCACAAGGTCAGCCTGGTCTCTGGCCTGCTTCCTCATAGTTGTCTGGTGCAATTGTCCTAGAGTCAGGTAGACCTCAGATTACAGTTCCCCTTAACTACTCTATAGATAACAACTTAAACATTATGAAACATTAAGCTTCCCCTTTTAGATATTCCTTCAGCTCCTGAATATTGATGAAACTACTGACTCAGCTGGTCTGAAGGACCCCACTGATGCCAGCTGGTCTCAGAAACCCCACGAGAAACTGACTCATCAAAGAATGCAGTTTCCATATCCTGATGATTTCACTCCCCTTACCCCAACCAATCAACAACCATAATTTTCCAAACCCTCCCCTCCATGACCCTCTTAAAAATCCCAACCCAGAATTCCCCAAGGAGATGAATTTGAGAGTCTCCTTCCATCCACTTGCTCGGTAGCCTGTCATCTTTAAACGTTCTCTGTTGCAAACACTGCTGTCTCAGTGTAATGTGCTGTTGCTGTGCAGCAGGTATACGAATCTGTTGGTCCTGTAACTTTGCCTTTGACCTCACTCTCCACACCCTACACCCAACACACACATAGTGTTCATTCCGTTCCTGCCACATTTGCTGATTTATTGTTCCTTGAGAACATCAAGCACACACAACACCTCAGGGACTTTCTACTTGCTGTTCCTGCCTCCTGAAATGTTTCTTCCTCACAAGAAAGCCCTCTTGTTTACTCCTTTACTTTTTCAGATGTCGCTTCTCAGTGATGGCTTCCATGACTACCATATTTAAAACTATAACCTTCCATTTTCCTTCCCAGTCTTCTCAATAATATAAAATATATGGCACTTATAACTACAACATGACACTTAGTAGGTGCCCAGTACATATTTGTTGGAGATATATGTATCTTCATATATATACATAATAAACATTTATATATTGATTATATTGATTGTATATATAAAAATTTACATGTATACATAGAAATACTTCAATGAACACATAGGAATGATCAATAGTGGCATAGTCTTTTGCTTCAGCACTATCTGAAAACAGAAGACTCAGAAAAGGGAGAAGTTGAGTCCAATAATACTGGAGGAGACTGTCCATTTTCTATAGTAGGTCAAATGCCTTCAGTGGAGGAACACAAGAGCTGGGAAAATAAATGTGGTAGTAAGTCCCGTTTGTGAAACTTACCAAATTCATATTTTCATATTTTTTTCAAACAAACAAGCCAATCTGAGATTATTGTAAAAAGTTCTAAAGAATGAATGAAGTGAATTATATAAGTCAGAGAGATTTAACAAGATTAAGTTTGAAAGCACAATAATGAGATATGCATATGTAGACATGCTGAGAAACATTGTTGTCACCAGTATGTGTTCTCCTTTCCTTTCACCTCAACACCTTGCAGTTATGTATGGTCATTTGATTAGTTCTGGCCAATGAAATGTAAGCTGAGGCAGTGAAAATCCCTGAGTGATTCACCCTGCTAAAGTAGTCATGCAGGAAGCCTCATTTTGAGAAAACAAAGCCACACAATTACAGCAACCCAGAATGCTGAGTCACTATATAGAGGGCCCAAGCCCTAGGAGTAACTTAGACCTGATACAGATTTTCTATAACTGAGAAACAGACTTGATTTTCAAAGTAACTGACATGTGGAAGCTATTTGCAATGGAACTTAGACTAGTCTTTCCTAGCTAATACAGTCATACAGATAAATATTTATGTAAACCAGTAGGTTAAATGAATAATACAGATTGAGGTAGAAAGGAAAGACTGTGTATCATAAATATTGAAGGAGCATTATGAGCTATTTGAAGAAAAATATTAAAGATGTAAAATGGTCCATCATGATAAAATGTACTTGAGAGGAAATAGATTGATGTATACAAAGAGAATGGTGTCATGGGTTGCAACAAAAAGAGGGCTTCATTGGTGTAATATACCAAAGGGACGTTTTGATGTGCACACTAATCTTGAGTGTTTTTTCGTATGTGTGTGGTGTGGTGTGGTGTGTTCATCAATGACTTATTGTTCCTTCCTCAGATGTGTGTTATTGTGGAGATTTCTGTGGCAACCCTACCTTAACCCTAGGTTTCTCTGGCCCACTGCATAAATCTCTATGCCCCTCATTCTGAAGAAACACCAGAACTTCTGGATGTCCACCCTCCTAAACATAAGCTGTAGGAAAGAATGAGTGCTATCCCAGGCAATCTCTCTCCCTGATGGCAACACTCCTGCATTTCTACTGCACTTCGGCTGCCACAGTATGTTTTCATGTTCTATACCTAACAGGAAGCCTCCTCCAGAATTTCAAATGGTAGGCAAGTCCTAAGTGCCCTCTGCTTTTCTAGATCATCAACCACCTACTATGTTTCTAAACATTTTTTAGTGTTTTTTTCTGTAGTGAGTACCTAGTTTAGTTTCTTTTCATCACAATAAAGATGTTATTCTGTTATTTTTTGGCTTTCATACTGTATGGGGGAAACATGTAAGTTTTATTACTGCTTTGTGAAGATAATGTGACCTTTTTCTCTGTTTATAAGAATTTCTATTTATTTTTAGTTTGCAGCAGTTTGATTATGAAGTTTTCAGCAGTTTTCTTTCCATGTATCCTGCTGGCATGTTTACTGTGATTCTTGAATCTGTGGGTTGATGTCTTGTATCTATTTTGGAAAGTTCTTAACCATTATCTTTTCACATATTGCCTCTCTGCCATTCTCTTTCTTATCTCTTACCATACTCTAGCACAGATGTGTGAAAACATTGTCTATCTGTCTGTATCCTTTATGACTCTTATGCTTTGTATTATGTTAATTTTAGTTGTTTCATCCGTGTGCTTCAGTTTGGACACTGTATTGACCAGTTTTTAAGTTCCATACTCATGTCTTTTGCCTTACCCAAGCTGATGCTAAAATTTAAAGTATTAAATATTATAGTTATAGAAGATTGTTTTTATAGCTTTGAATTATTTAATAAAACCCTCTATCTATCTTTTTGTCAGTTTTGTCTCCTATTTCTTTAACCTATTTATAGTAGTCATTTTATAGTCTTTGTCAGCTGAATATTTGTATGTGTGTATATCTACTTCTATTTAGGACATTTTTCCTTAATATTGGGCACATTTTGTGCTTCTTTGTATATCTTTTAGTTTTTTATTATATACTAGATATCATATATAAATAAATAAATCAAACAAGGACATAATTTTCTCCAAAAAGGAGTTTACTTTTGCTTGCATTGGGCAGTTGAGTTGAGGGGCTGATCACAACCATTCTATCAGGTATTAGTCAAAGCTGTTTTTTTTTTATTTTATTTTATTTTTAGTTAAAATCTTTCCATGTCTAGTTTCAAGTGTCACAGAAGGAGATTTGTCATCTGTTTGTGGCATGCTTCTCCCTCTACTGGGAATTTTCCTCCTAAGCATCAAGAAGCTGTGGGAAATTTTATTCTAATCTCTCTCTCTAGTCTCGTCCCACAAGACCCTCATAATACCCCATCACTCAGCAAATATCCTGTAGAGAAAATATGTCATGAGTTTGGCGTCCCCCTACTTTTCAATCTCTCATACTGTGTCCAAAAATTTATTCCTTCCTGTGGGTTCTTGGTCTCCCTGACTTCAAGAATGAAGCCACGGAAACTTGCAGTGAGTGTTACAGTTCTTAAAGATGGTGTGTCCAGAGTTTGTTCCTTCAGACGTTCAGATGTGTCTGGAGTTTCTTCCTTCCAGTGGGTTTGTGGTCTTGCTGACTTCAGGAGTGAAGCCGCAGACCTTCTCAGTGAGTGTTACAGCTCTTAAGGGTGGTGCCTCCAGAGTTGTTTGTTCCTCCCAGTGGGTTCATGGTCTCACCGACTTCAAGAGTGAAGCCGCAGACCTCTGCAGTGAGTGTTACAGCTCATAAAGTTAGTGCAGACCCAAAGAGTGAGCAGCAGCAAGATTTATTGTGAAGAGCAAAAGAACAAAGCTTCCACAGTGTGGAAGGGGATGGGAGTGGGTTGCCTCTGCTCCGCTCACATGGCCAGCTTTTATTCCCTTATTTGGCCCCACCCACATCCTGCTGACTAGTCCATCTTACAGAGCACTGATCGGTCCATTTTACAGAATGCTGATTGGTGCATTTACAATTCTTTAGCTAGACACAGAGCGCTGATTGGTATGTTTTTACAGAGTGCTGATTAGTGCGTTTAAGATCCCTTAGCTAGACACAGAGCGCTGATGGGTACATTTACAATCCTCTAGCTAGATAGAAAAGTTCTCCAAGTCCCTACCCGACCCAGAAGCCCAGCCAGCTTCTCCTGTCAATACCAGCTAATGTGGCCACCAGAAACTGCTGTTTTCTATCTCCTCTAGTTGAATACTATCCCTATGGCAAGCACATCCACAGTCCATATCCAAGCATGACAAATAATATATCTTGACCCAAGCTCACAAAAGAAAGCTTTTCCATCTCTATATTTTTAGCCCTTTTGTTTATCTTTTCTTCTTAAACTCTCCTATGTCTACAAAAATACAAATTTTATGAATACTCTGCTTTTTCTCTTTTCAGTTATAACAGGAGCTGTAGCCTGCCATTATCTATTATATTGTAACTAGCCGCCAATAGGTTCTGTATTTAGGCTTTTAATTGGTTAAACCTAAATGTAGGACTTTATATTCATCATTTTTAAGCTTTAAGTCCGCTTACCAGATTTTAATATTAATTATGTTATGAAAAACATAAATTATTGCCAGTTCTGTCCCACTTAATACTTTAATTAGCACATTATCTATGTCTTCAATCAATAAGTTTACTGACACTTATTCTGACTAGTACTAACTAAAAATATTTCTAGTAAAATATTAGAAACCATGCTTGAATTAACTCCATCAATGAGCATTTGTAAACAAATATTCAACCAGATGTTAGATCATTCTCCATTATTTTGTTTGTCATTACTTTACCTACAAAAGAGATTGTCAATGTGAGTTAAGGGAAGTAAGATCCTCTAAGATGGAATTGAAGTAGGTTTACTAAATTTCCCTAAAACATCTAAAGCAGTAACAGTTGTTTTGAAGTTGATAATTTATAAGTTAAAATTACAACTCTTAATAGTTGTAATAGTGGCTTAGAAGTGATAACATATTATTCAGAAAATGTAAAATCATTGATAGCTGAGTAAAGTATCCATCTTAAATTTGAAAGTATAAGTCACCAAAGAAAATACAGGTTTCAGATCTGAGCCATAAAAGAAATTCTAAGAAAGGAATCAACACACAAAAGAAAAATTCTCTGGAAGTGGCATTTGTCAATAAATAGTAAGAAAAGAGGCAGTTTCTTCTACAAAAATATGTCTCGTTTACTTCTAGTAATTCATATACCAATGTTTTTTAACTTAAAGATCTTTTCCCACTAGTGAATACTGAAATCATTTATCAAATCACAGCCAGATTTTATAAAAAGAAAAAAAACTAATTAAGTAAATATATCAATAATTTCTTATATAAATGATATTATTTTGATAAACTTGTTTTTGTTATGTAGATATATATAGATATACACATCACACATACACACACATACACAATGCACAGAGAGGTATGGTGGAGGAACAGAAAATATATTCTTGCTATGGGTTACAGTCAAAAAATCGAAATCATATCTCAGAATTTATGAGTAAAACATAGCAATTTACTCACAGCCAGGCATAATACAGTTTCTGACATTGGATCCACTCTCAAATGCAGATCAAGTGCTGGTAGGTGTTGGTAGCACCTACACTGGCAAGCTTGGCATTTCCTAATACACTTTTTTTGGCTACTGTGCATATACATTCATCCATGACCACTGAACATATGGAAGCACTGCCATACCTGTCCACTCTCTGGGCTCTATAAGAATCTTAACCATTTCCAGTCGGGTGCAGTAGCTCACACTTGTAATCCCAGCACTTTGAGAGGCCAGAGCGGGTAGATCATTTGAGACCAGGAGTTCGAGAACAGCATAGGCAACATGGCAAAGCCCCATCTCTACTAAAAATACAAAAATTAGCTGGGCATGGTGGCACTCATTGTAATCCCAGCTACTCTGGAGGTTGGGGCATGAGTATCACTTAAACCCAGGAAGCAGAGTTTGCAGTAAACGAAGATTGTGCCACTGCACTCCAGCCTGGGCAACAGGGTGAGACTCTGTCTCAAAAAATAAAATAAATAAAATGAATCTTAACCATTTCCCACTTTATCTCATTTAGTCATGACCCCCATTAGTGTACTATCTTAGCTTTTAGATGCTGATTTTATACCTAAATTCCATTTTTTATCTGATTCTCTTGAATCTGACAACCTGGATTTTTATGGCTTGTTCATACTTGGATTTATTTTTTTGGACCCACCTTGGATTTGTTGATTGAGTCTTCATAAATTCCCCATCTTAGATACAAGTCTCTTAAGAACCTATTATTCATCAGTCTCTTTTCATTGACCCATATAGGCTATGTTAGAAAAATCTTACTCTTACCTACTATTGACAGTTGCTGCTTTGCAGAGATGCCCCCTCATATTGAGATATTAGGTATGATTTTCCAAGACTATGACCAACAATTTTCCAGGATTGTGACAACTTCCAGAGCGTTTTTCTTTTGTGTGCTGATTCCTTTTATTAGAATTTCTTCATTCATCATTTGGGTAAATGGAATGGAAGTCTAAAATAAAATGGCAGCAGCACAAGTTTCCTGACAAGCAGATATAGCTTAGAAACCTATTTCCCAGTAGCTGGGGAAGAGACTGGCAAACACAAAGCAAGGCAGGTCAGCTGTGTGTGTATGAATATGTGTATGAATAGTGAGAGAAGGGAAAATAGAATGGCTCCCAGAACCTAATCAGAATGGGAACCAAAGCAGACTCCTAGTGTTGTGAGTTGGCTTACACAGTCATATGACAGTGGAGGTGGTGGAACTTGGGTTTAGAAACCCTGATATGAGGTCTTCTTACATGCATGGGTTCCTAAAGGAAAACTGTATGACTCAAAACAAAAGTCTGAAAATTGTAGAAAGTCCATTGAACAAGAGTCTAAAGGGATCAGTTAGGCTGGAATTACAGAACAGACAAACTGGAAACATGATTTCATACCAAAGTTTAACAAACACTAGGTTAGAATTCCCTTACTATTTCCTGCCTTTGCCTAAAGGCCAGATTATACAGAGAACAGACACCTATATAATTAGGATTGAGCTGGTAGAGATGGGTGGTAAATAAATAGGATGGACCAGGGAAATAAATCAGGGCCTAAAGGCACAGAGAGATAACACTTTTCTGAAATAAATTGCCAAGAAGTTGGGTGAGTGGAAGAGAGTAGTTTGAGTGTTGCCTCAAAGTTGGGAGGTGAGGGAAGAAAAAAAAAAAAAAAAACTGTAAGAGCAACTGTGCTCAATGGTTTCTCCAGGACCAATAAGTGCTCATGGACACAGATAGCTGGATCCAATATAACCTGTTTTATTGTCTTGAGCAGACTACTTAGCTGCTGTAATCATACAATGAATGTAAAGGGAGAATGAGAACTGAACAAATTAATGAGTCAAATACCAATAAAGATTAAAGTGAGAGTCAGTCTTTGCAAACTGAAGGTTGAAAACTTAGGAGAACAGATGTTAACATCTTACAGAACAGTAATTTCCAGTCTTGAAATTGTGGATTATCAGGGAGACCCCAAACTATCATTAGGAATTTTCAGATCCATATGCATTCTAGGCACTTTCAAATGATAAGATAATATGCTCTCATTTATCACTATAGTTTCCAAATACCTGTAGGTTCCACAAGAATATTAAAATATGAATTAATTTAAAATTAATTTATGATTTATTGAATTGTGAAAGTTTATTTTAATTATGTATTGTATCAGTAATTATGAATACAAAAATATAACTACTATCTGACATTGTTCTGAAAAATTGTTTGATGTTAGAAAATATTCCTCATAGTCACATAGGCTGAGAACTACTTCTTTAGAAGAAAAGACAGAGACAATATCACCCAAAAGAGGAAACAAGTAGAATTAGGGGAAGGCAGTGTGGTGAAGTAAAGAGAACTGAGAGTCTGTCATCAGTTCAGATCTCCAGCTATGAGATCTTGGGCAAATTATTTACCTTTCTATGGATGTTTTATCAAACTTAAAATGGTCTTTACATTCTTGGATCAGCAGCTATCAGGTCACATCCTTCTCATGGTGGTTCACCGAAGGACAAAGATTTTGGCTTGAAACTAGTACACTGTCACTTCTGCCAACTTCTATTGGCCGAAAAAGTCACATGCTCAGGCCCAACATCTTTGTATACATTTTCATTTATTTGCAACAACTCTCTAAATTTGAATAATGCTATCCATCTATCAATGCAATAAGAAGAGCTAATTATCTTAAATATATATACATCTAATACAGGAGCACCCAAATTCATAAAGCAAGTTCTTAGATACCTACAAAGAGACTTAGACTCCCACACAATAATAATAGGAGACGTTTACACCCCACTGTCAATATTAGACAGATCAATGAGACAGAAAATTAACGAGGATATTCAGAACTTGAGTGCAGCTCTGGACCAAGTAGACCTAATAGACATCTACAGAACTCTCCATCCCAAATCAACAGAATATACATTCTTCTCAGCACCACATTGCACTTACTCTAAAATTGACCACATAATTGGAAGGAAAACACTCCTCAGCAAATGCAAAAAAAAAAAAAAAAAAAAGGAAATCACAATAAACACTCTCTCAGACCACAGTGCAATCAAATTAGAAATCAGGATTAAGAAACTCATTCAGAACCGCACAACCAATGGAACTGAACAGGCTCTTCCTGAATAACTACCAGGTAAATAACAAAATTAAGGCAGAAATAAATAAGTTCTTTGAAACCAATGAGAACAAAGACAAAATGTACCAGAATCTCTGGCATACAGCTAAAGCAGTGTTTAGAGGGAAATTTATAGCACTAAATGCCCACAGGATAAAGCAGGAAAGTTCTAAAATTGACAACCTAATATCACCACTAAAAGAACTAGAGAAGCAAGAGTAAACAAATTCAAAAGGTAGCAGAAGACAAGAAATAATTAAGATCAGAGCAGATCTGAAGGAGATAGAGATATGAAAAATCCTTCGAAAAATCAATGAACCCATGAGCTTTTTTTTGGAAAGACTAACAAAATAGATAGACCTATAACCATACTAATAAAGGAAAAAAAAGGGGAAGAATTAAATAGACATGATAAAAAATGATAGAGGGGATATCACTGCTGATCCCACAGAAATACAAATTACCATCAGAGGATACTATAAATACCTCTACACAAATAAACTAGAAAATCTAGAAGAAAAAAATTCCTGGACACATACACTCTCCCATGACTAAACCAGGAAGAAGTTGAATATCTGAACAGACCAATAACAGGTTCTGAAATTGAGGCAGTAATTAATAGCCTACCAATTTAAAAAAGCTCAGGACCAGATGTATTCACAGCCCAATTCTACCAGAGGTACAAAGAGGATCTGGTACCATACCTTCTAAAACTATTCCAAACAATAGAAAAAGAGGGACTCCTGCCTAACTCTATTTTATGAGGCCAGCATCATCATAATAGCAAAACTGGCAGAGACACAACAAAAAAGAAAATTTCAGGCTGATATCTCTGACGAATATCGATGCAAAAATCCTCAATAAAATACTGGCAAACGGAATCCAGCAGCACATCATAAAGCTTATCCACCACGATCAAGTTGGCTTCATCCCTGGGATGCAAGACTGGTTCAACATACACAAATCTATAAACATAATCCATCACATAAACACAACCAATGACAAAAACCACATGATTTTCTCAATAGATGCAGAGAAGACCTTTGAAAAAATTCAACACTGCTTCATGCTAAAAACTCTCAATAAACTAGGTATTGATGGAATGTATCTCAAAATAATAAGTGCTATTTATGACAAACCCACAGCCAATATCATACTGAATGGGCAAAACCTGGAAGCTTTCCCGTTAAAAATCGGCACAAGACAAAGATGCCCTCTCTCACCACTCCTACACAACATAGTATTAGAAGCTCTGGCCAGTGCATTCAGGCAAGAGAAAGAAACAAAGGGTATTTAAGTAGAAAGCGAGGAAGTCAAATTATCTGTGTTTTCAGATGACATGATTGTATATTTAAAAAACTCCATTGCCTCAGCCCAAAAACTACTTAAACTGATAAGCAACTTCAGCAAAGTTTCAGGATATAAAATCAATGTGCAAAAATCACAAGCATTCCTATACACCAATAATAGAGAGCCAAATCATGAGTGAACTCCCATTCACAATTGCTATGAAGAGAATAAAATACCTAGGAACACAACTTACAAGGATATATATGAAAGACCTCTTCAAAGAGAACTACAAACCACTGCTCCGTAAGAGGAGACACAAACAAATGGAAAAACATTCCATGCTCACGGATAGGAAGAATCAATATCATGAAAATGGCCATGCTGCCCAAAGTAATTTATAGATTTAATGCTATTCCCATCAAGCTACCATTGACTTTCTTCACAGAATTGGTAAAAACAACTTATATCTCATATAGAACCAAAAAAGAGCCCATATAGCCAAGACAATACTAACAAAAAGAACAAAGCTGGAGGCATCACACTACCTGACTTCAAAATATACTACAAGGCTACAGTAACCAAAACAGCATGGTACTGGCATTAAAATAGATATAAAGACCAATGGAACAGAACAGAGGCCTCAGAAATAACACCAAACATCTAAAACCATCTGATCTTTGACAAACCTGACAGAAACAAGCAATGGGGAAAGGATTCCCTATTTAATAAATGGTGTTGGGAAAACTGGCTAGGCCAATGCAGAAAACTGAAACTGGACCCCTTCCTTACACCATACACAAAAATTAACTCAAAATAGATTAAAAATTTAAATGTAAGACTTAAAGCATAAAAACTCTAGAACAAAACCAAGGCAATACCATTCAGGACATAGTCATGGGCAAAGGCTTCATAAATAAAAGACCAAAAGCAAAGGCAACAAAAGCCAAAATTGACAAATGGGATCAAACTAAACTAAAGAGCTTCCACATAGCAAAAGATACTATCATCAAGGTGTACACAGTGTACAGCCATCCTACAGAATAAGAGAAAATTTTTGCAATCTATCCATCTGACAAAGGGCTAATATCCTGAGTCTTCAAGGAACTTAAACAAATTTACAAGAAAAAAACAAACAACCCTTTCAAAAAGTAGGCGAAGGATATGAACAGACAGTTCTTAAAAGAAGACATTTATGCAGCCAAAAAAAAATATGAAAAAAAGTTCATCATCACTGGTCATTAGAGAAATGCAAATCAAAACCACAATGAGATACCATCTCATGCCAGTTAAAATGGCAATTATTAAAAAGTCAGGAAAGAACAGATGCTGGAGAGGATGTGGAGAAATAGGAATTCTTTTACACTGTTGGCGGGAGTGTAAATTAGTTCAACCTTTGTGGAAAACAGTGTGGCAATTCCTCAAGGATCTACAATTAGAAATACCATTTGACCCAGCAATCCCATTGCTGGGTGTGTACCCAAAGGATTATAAATCATTCAACTATAAAGACACATGCACACGTATGTTTATTACAGCACTATTCACAATAGCAAAGACTTGGAACCAACCCAAATGCCATCCATGACAGACTGGATAAAGAAAATGTGGCATATATACACCATGGAATACTATGCAGCTATAAAAAGGAATGAGTTCATGTCTTTGCAGGGACATAGATGAAGATGGAAACCATCATTCTCAGCAAACTAACACAGGAACAGAAAACCAAACACCACATGTTCTCACTCATGAGTGGTAGTTGAACAATGAGAACACATGGACACAGGGAGGGGAACATCACACACCAGGGCCTGTCCGGGGGTGGGGGGCAAGGGGAGAAATAGCATTAGGAGAAATACCTAATGTAGATTATGGGTTGATGGGTACAGCAAACCACTATGTCACGTTTATACCTATGTAACAAACCTGCACATTCTACATATGTATCCCAAAACTTAAGGTATATAAAAAATAAAAAAGATCCATCTATAGTGATACTTAAAAGGAAAAATGTAAAGGTAAATATAATAAAAATAGATTGATTTGTATTGTTGTAATGAGAGAGTACTGACTGATGCAACAAAGAGAAATGTTGATTTCTGCTTATTCTACTTAGTGTATATTCGCAGAGAATACATACACATTTTCTCTGACAGGCTAAGTAGAGTGGATAGAGAAAACTGGAAGTAGACTGAATAATAACAGAGAATTTGGCAAGAAAGGGGGCATGGAAAAACTCTACATAGCTTATGAAGAATATTTAAAAATAAACAAATAAAAAAGATGACATATTGTTTTATATGAAGACTCAATATCATAATAGTATCATTTTACTCAGTTTAGTCAGTATACTTATTGTGATCCTAATAAAAATAAAGATTGTTTTGTTTTGTTGGGTCAGGCAATCTAATTCTAAAGTCCATAAGGAAATTTATCTAAAAAATTTAAAAAGGATGTTGGAAGTATATTCCTGACACATATTAAAACAAGCTGTTAACAACAACAAAAAAGTTTAGAGAGTGCCAGGAAAGTATGCAACTCATAGAAACTTCATAAATTGTATAAAAGAAACTATTCATGAATGGTATTGGACAATAGGGTAGTGGTTTGGAAAATTGGAAATACTATAAAGTTTGATCCCAAATGAATCAATTACATTTAAATAAATAAAACTGATTTGATACCTTTGATACAGTTTATTAAGTTAAGGAAATCCTTCTCTGCCTGGTGTTCTGGAGTGTTTTTTTATTTTGTTTTAAATGGATGTTGAGTCATTTTCTGTATTTTTTGTTTTGTATTGGTTTTGTTTTTTGGCTTGAGATCAAGCAAGGCAACTTTCTGCCTTAATTAATTTAGTATGCAGTTAATATACTAATTTGGTGAATATTTCTAAATTTTCTTTCTAAACAATTTTTTAAATTTCTGAGATAAAAAAATGGTCATGATTTACTAGCACTTTAATACACTTGGTTTGTTGGTTTGCAAATATTTTCTTTGGAACTATTATATATATGATTATGAGTGACATTTGTCTATGATTTTTTCATATGACATTTGGTTAATAATCAAATAATACCTGCCTAATAAAATAAGCAGCAACATATCTCCTCTTTTTCTATTCTTCAGAGGAGTTTGTATAAAATTGAAGCGGTCTGTCCACTATTTGATAAAAGGCATCTGTATAACTACCTAAATTTCCATTTGTTCTTTATGAAAGATTTTAAATTCTGCTGTGATTTCTTTAATAGCATTAGAGACTATTCTGGCTTTCTACTTTATCTTGAGTATATTTTGGAAAATTATATTTTTCTATGGAATTATCAATTTCATCAAGTTCTTTACTCTTCCATAACTGCTATGTAACAAACCGCCCCAAAACCTAGTGGATTAAAATCACATAATAATTTATTGTGCTCACTAATCTGCAATTTGGGTAGGGTTTAGTTGAAAGGCTTTCTTCTGCTCTACATGGCATTAGCAGGGGAGGCTACTGAGGCCGAGTGGCTCACTTCCAAGATGGCTCACTCACATGGCTGGTAAACTCTCTGCTGGGACCTGAGCTTTACTGTTGGACTGAGGCTTCAGTTACTTTCCATGTGGGCATCTCCATGGAACTGCTTGGATTCAATAAAGCAAGATGGATAGGTTCCAAGCGTGAGTGTTCCAGTGGACAGGAAATGGAAGCTGCCAGTCTCCTAAAGTCTGAGTCCAGCAAGAAGCATCCCATTACCTCTCCATAGTCTGTTGATAAAATCATCACAGATCCCTACTAGGATTAAAGGTAATAGAGATAGATATTTTGATACAAACGTCAAGGAAGCTTTAGTCTATCACATCAACTTATTTGTATAAAATTATTTATATAGTGATATTACCATTTAAATATGTATACAATAACACTTCAGATTCATCTTACATATTTTGATATATATTCTATTCACAATGATTACTGCTTTCTAATATCCATTATGTTTTTCTTGGAGCCATTATTTATTTAGAAAGATAGGGGTTGTTTTGTTTGTTTGGTTGGTTTTTTTTGAGACAGACTCTCACTCCATTGCCCAGGCTGTAGTACAGCGGTGCAGTCTCGGCTCACTGTAGCCTCCACCTCCTAGGTTGAACTGATTCTTCTGCCTCAGCCACCTGGGTAGCTGGGATTACAGGCACATGCCACCACACCCAGCTAATTTTTGTAATTTTAGTAGAGATGGTGTTTCATCATGTTGGTCAGGCTGGTCTGGAATTCCTGACCTCAAGTGACCCACCCACCTCGGCCTCCCAAAGTGCTAAGATTACAGGCATGCACCATTGCGCCTGGCCTTGGAAAGATGTTTTAAATATGTAGTTATATTATTTGTCAAATATTTTATTATGAATTTCTAACATAGTTGTATTGTGGTCAGAGAACTCATGTATGATATGATATTTTTTATACTTTTGAAACTTGATTCCTGAACTAATATATGTTCAGTTTTCATAAATGATTCAGGTGTGCACGGAAAAAAATATACATTATCAAATCATTAGTTGCAGTTATATGTATATACATGCAAATTATAAAATGTGGACTTTAGAGAAGACAAATTACTAAGGCAGAGACTCTTGTTGATTCCATTAGAAAAAAATTATTGCTCCTTTTAGTAGTTTTTAGGTATTTAGAGCAAGAGGAAATGTAATATAGGGAATTAGACACCTCCAAAACAATTACAAAGCCTGATAGATTAAAGGTCAAATAAAATTATTGCTAATGTTTAGGAAATTAAAATATTGTAGAAATGACTGAAAATATCCTGATTATTTTAGCTTCCTGCAACCCTGAGGTGGGTGATGCACAGAAGGCCCAGATGCCTCTCTTGTCTGCCAAAGCCCACTCACCATTACTATCTCCAGAGCAGTAAACTCCTGTGCTACTCCTCTTTTCAAAATGTCAGAGGGCTACTTCTCATGGCAGAATTGAATCCGGAAATCTTAGAGCAAGGGATTTTAGGAAATATGCTCGCCACACTAACTTTCTCTGAAAACCAAAAAAAGCACAAAGAGAAGTGGGGATAAATGCCAGTTACAAAAACAAGAAAGGAAAACAACAAAACCCCAGCATATACAGCACAGTAGATCAATTACAAGAGAGGCAGTCCTTCCAACAATAGTATGTATGGCTTAGAGAGCTGCACTGTCACTCCCACTTGAGCCTTGTCATTAAGGTTGCGTGAGACACAATTCCCCTGTTCAACCCTCTTGATTTTATAGTTAAAATAATCTACACTCTTACTGATTTGGGGCTGCTCCATTCATAAATAAATGAGAGAATTATAATCTTTCAATGTAATATGGATTTATTGTTTTTTTATAATTTAATCAAATTTATATATTTTAAAGACATCAGTTACCTACAATTTTAGACTTGCTAAGCGTCCTGGTGAATGAATAGCCTATCAATATGTAATGATTCTATTTATTTCCAATAATACATTTTTTGGTCCTAAAGTCTATTTTATCTGAGATTAAAATGGACATAACAGCTTTTTGTGAATAGTATTTGTCTGGCATCTCTTTCTGTCTTGTAAATTTGCAATCTTTATTCGTTCTTAAAGGGCATAAACCTAGATTTTGTAAGACTTTTACTCAGTCTGAAAATTTTGTCTTTTACCTAAAAAATTTGTACATTTACCATGATGACCTATTTGCGTGGATTAACTCCTATTAGATTATTTGTTTCATTTTTTTTGTACTTCCTTTTTTTTCTTATTTCCTACATTCTTTTAGAAAGATTGAGTTTCCTTTTTGTTCTTGTCTTCTTAAAATATCTATATTAGTTTGGAAGTTAAACATTCTGCCTCTATTCTTTATGTATTTACCTTGACATGTTAACATACCAATTTAATTATCTCTAGTTTTAAGCAGTAAATTATCCCCTCCCAAATAATACACTTAGATTTTATAGTTACAACACTTTAAGTTCGATGACTTAAAGTCCTTGATAAATTACATGCTTTTTTAGTATTTTAATTCTATCTTTTCTAATCCTCAAAATTAGATATTACTATTGCTGTAATTTACATTTCACGTTGGTTTGGATTTGCCTATATGCTTTCTGTCTCTAATAAAGGATCCAATAAATATGACATCTCCTACAACATCTCAGGTTGTGAACTAATTAAAAGATGGTCAGACAGCTTCCAAGATGGCCGAATAGGAACAGCTCCAGTCTGCAGCTCCCAGTGAGACTGGTGCAGAAGACAGGTGATTTCTGCATTTCCAACTGAGGTACCTGGTTCATCTCACTCAGACTGGCTGGACAGTGGGTGCAGCCCACAGAGGGTGAACCAAAGCAGGGTGTGGCATCATCTCACCTGGGAAGTGCAAGGGGTCAGGGGATTTCCCTTTTCCAGCCGAGGGAAGCCTTGAGAGACTGTACTGGGAGAAAAGGTACACTCCTGCCCAAATACTGCACTTTTCCCATGGTCATCACAACCAGCAGACCAGGAGATTCCCTCCAGTGCCTGGCTCAGTGGGTCCCACGCCCACGGAGCCCAGCAAGCTAAGATCCATTGTCTTGGAATTCTCACTGCAAGTGCAGCAGTCTGAGATCATTGTGGGATGCTGGAACTTGGCAGAGGGGAGGGGTGTCTGCCATTGCTGAGACTTGAGTAGGCAGTTTTATGCTCACAGTGTAAACAAAACTGCTGGGAAGCTTGAACTGGGCAGAGCCCACTGCAGCTCAGCAAGGCTGACTGCCTCTCTAGATTCCACCTCTGTGGGCATATCTGAACAAAACTCAGCAGCCCCAGTCAGGGACTCATAGATAAACCCCTCATCTCCCTTGGATGGAGCACCTGGAGGAAGAGACAGCTGTGGATGCAGATTCTGCAGAATTAAACATCCCTGCCTGACACCTCTGAAGAGAGCAGTGGTTCTCCCAGCATGGCGTTTGACCTCTGATAATGGACACACTTCCTCCTCAAGTGGGTCCCTGACCCCCATGTAGCCTGACTGGGAGACACTTCCAGTAGGGACTGAAAGACACCTCACACAGGAGAGCTCTGGCTGGCATCTGGCAGGTGCCCATCTGGGATGAAGCTTATAGAGGAAGGATCAGGCAGCAATATTTGCTGTTCTGCAGCCTCCACTGGTGATACACAGGCAAACAGGGTCTGGAGTGGATCTCTAGCAAACTCCAACAGATCTGCAGCTGAGGGGACTCACTGTTGGAAGGAAAACTAACAAACAGAAAGGATTTGCACCAACATCAACCAAAAGGACATCCACACCAAAACCCCATCCATAGGTCACCAATATCAAAGACCAAAGGTAGATAAAACCATAAAGATGGGGAAAAAACAGAACAGAAAATCTGAAAATTCCAAAAAACAGAATGCCTCTTCTCTTCCAAAAGATCGCAGTTCCTCGCCAGCAAGGGAACAAAACTGGATGGAGAATGAGTTTGACGAGTTGACAGAAGTAGGCTTCAGAAGGTCAGTAATAACCAATATCTCTGAGCTAAAGGAGCACTTTTTAACCCATTGCAAGGAAGCTAAAAACCTTGAAAAAAGGTAAGAAGAATGGCTAACTTGAATAAACAGTGTAGAGAAGAACATAAATTACCTGATAGAGCTGCAAAAAACAGCACGAGAACTTCAAGATACATGCACAAGCTTCAATAGCCAATTTGATCAAATGGAAGAAAGGATATCAGTGACTGAAGATCAAATTAATGAAATAAAGCAAAAAGACAAGATTAGAGAAAAAAGAGTGAAAAGAAATCAACAAAGCCTCCAAAAAAATGGGAATATGTGAAAAGACCAAATCTATGTTTGATTGGTGTACCTGAAAGTTATGGGGAGAATGGAACCAAGGAGGAAAACACTCTTCAGGATATTATCCAGGAGAACTTACCCAACCTAGCAAGAAAGGCCAACATTCAAATTCGGAAAATACAGAGAACACCACAAAGACACTCCTCAAGAAGAGTAACCCCAAGATACATAATCGTCAGATTCACCAAGGTTGAAATGAAGGAAAAAACTGTTAAGGGTAGCCACCAAGAAAGGTTGGGTTATCCACAAAGGAAAGCCCATCAGACTAACAGTGGATCTCTTGGCAGAAACTCTACAAGCCAGAAGAGAGTGGGGGCCAATATTCAACTCTCTTAAAGAAAAGAACAGAAAACCAAACACCGCATGTTCTCACTCATAGGTGGGAACTGAACAATGAGATCACTTGGACTCGGGAAGGGGAACATCACACACCGGGGCCTATCATGGGGAGGAGGGAGGGGGGAGGGATTGCATTGGGAGTTATACCTGATGTAAATGACGAGTTGATGGGTGCTGACGAGTTGATGGGTGCAGCACAGCAACATGGCACAAGTATACATATGTAACAAACCTGCACGTTATGCACATGTACCCTAGAACTTAAAGTATAATAATAATAAAAAATAAATAAATTTTTAAAAAAGCTAAAAAAAAAAAAAAGAAAGAAAAGAATTTTCAACCCAGAATTTCATATCCAGCCGAACCAAGCTTCATAAGTGGAGGAGAAATAAAATTCTATACAGATAAGCAAATTCTGAGAGATTTTATCACCACCAGGCCTACCTTACAAGAGCTCCTGAAGGAAGCACTAAACATGAAAAGGAAAACTGATACCAGCCACTGCAAAAACAAGCCAAATTATAAAGACCATTGATGCTACGAAGAAACTGCATCAACTAACAGACAAAATAACCAGCTAGCATTATAATGACAGGATCAAATTCACATATAACAATATTAACCTAAAATGTAAATGGGATAAATGCCCCAATTAAAAGACACAGACTGGCAAATTGGATAAAGAGTCAAGACCCATCAGTGTGCTGTATACAGGAGACCCACCTCATGTGCAGAGACACACATGGGCTCAAAACAGAGGGATGGAGGAAGATTTACCAAGCAATTTGAAAGAAAAAAAAAAAAGCAGAGGTTACAATCCTAGTCTCTGATAAAACAGATTTTAAACCAACAAAGATCAAAAGAGACAAAGAAGGCCATTACATAATGGTAAAGGGATCAATTCAGCAAGAGGAGCTAACTACCTTAAATACGTATGCACCCAATACAGGAGCACCTGGATTCATAAAGCAAGTTCTTAGAGGCCTACAAAGAGACTTAGACTCCCACACAATAATAATGGGAGACTTTAACACCCCACTGCAAATATTAGATCAATGAGACAGAAAATTAACAAGGATATTCAGGACTTGAACTCAGCTCTGGACCAAGTGGACTTAATAGACATCTACAGAACTGTCCACCCCAAATCAACAGAATATACATTCTTCACAGCACCACATTGCACTTACTCTAAAATTGATCACGTAATTGGAAGTAAAACATTCCTCAGCGAATGTAAAAGAACAGCAATCACAACAAACTGTCTCTCAGACCACAGTGCAATCAAATTAGAACTCAGGATTAAGAAACTCATTCAAAACCGTACAACTACATGGAAACTGTACAACCTGCTCCTGAATGGCAACTGGGTAAATAACAAAATTAATGTAGAAATAAATAAGTTCTTTGAAACCAGTGAGAAAAAAGACACAATGTACTAGAATCTCTGGGACACAGATAAAGCAATGTTTAGAGGGAAATTTACAGCACTAAAGACCCACAGGAGAATGCAGGAAAGATCCAAAATCAACAACCTAACATCACAATTAAAAGAACTAGAGAAGCAAGAGCAAATAAATTCAAAAGCTAGCAGAAGGCAAGAAATAACTAAGATCAGAAGAGAACTGAAGAGATAGATACACAAGAAACCCTTCAAAAAATCAATGAATCCAGGAGCTAGTTTTTTGAAAAGATCAACAAAATAGACCACTAGCAAGACTAATAAAGAAGAAAAGAGAGAAGAATAAAACAGATACTATAAAAAATGACAAAGGGGATATAACCACCTATCTCACAGAAATACAAACTACCATCAGAGGATATTATAAACACCTCTATGCAAATAAACTAGAAAATCTAGAAGAAATGGATAAATTCCTGGACACATACAGCCTCCCATGACTAGACCAGGAAGAAGTCGAATCTCTCAATAGACCAATAATACGTTCTAAAATTTAGGCAATAATTAATAGCCTACCAACCAAAAACAGTCCAGGAAAACATGGATTCACAGCCAAATTCTACCAGAGGTACAAAGATAAGCTGGTATCAGACCTTCTGAAACTATTCCAATCAATAGAAAAAGAGGGAATCCTCCCTAACTCATTTTATGAAGTCAGCATCATCCTGATACCAAAGCCTGGCAGAGACACAACAACAAAAAAAGAGAATTTTAGGCCAATATCACTGATGAACATTAATGTGAAAATCCTCAATAAAATACTCACAAACTGAATCCAGCAGCACATCAAAAAGCTTATCCACCATGACCAAGTTGGCTTCATCCCTGGGATGCAAGGCTGGTTCAACATACACAAATCAATAAATGTAATCCATCACATAAACAGAACCAATGACAAAAACGACATGATTATCTCAATATGCAGAAAAGGCCTTTGACAAAATTCAACAGTCCTTCCAGCTAAAAACTCTCAATAAACTAGGTATTGATGGAACATATCTCAAAGTAATTAGAGCTGTTTATGACAAACCCACAGCCAATATCATACTGAATGTGAAAGAACTGGAAGAATTTCCTTTGAAAACTGGCACAAGAAAAGGATGCCCTCTCTCACCACTCCTATTCAACATAGTATTGGAAGTTGTAGTCAGGGCAATCAGGCAAGAGAAAGAAATAAAGAGTATTCAATTAGGATAAAGAGGAAGTCAAATTGTCTCTGTTTGCAGATGACATGATTGTATATTTAGAAAATCCCATTGTCTCAGTCCAAAATCTCCTTAAGCTGATAAGCAACTTTAGCAAAGTGTCAGAATACAAAAATCAATGTGCAAAAATCACAAGCATTCCTATACAACAATAACAGACAAACAGAGAGTCAAATCATGAGTGAACTCCCATTCACAATTGCTACATAGAGAATAAAATACCCAAGAATACAACTTACAAGAGATGTAAATGACCTCTTCAAGGAGAACTACAAACCACTGCTCAAGGAAATAAGAGAGGGCACAAACAAATGGAAAAACATTCCATGCTCGTGAATAGGAAGAATCAATATCATGAAAATGGCCATGTTGCCCAAAGTAATTTATAGATTTAATGCTATTCCCATCAAGCTACCATTGACTTTCTTCACAGAATTGGTAAAAACAACTTATATTTCATATAGAACCAAAAAAGAGCCCATATAGCCAAGACAATACTAACAAAAAAAAACAAAGCTGGAGGCATCACACTACCTGACTTCAAAATATACTACAAGGCTACAGTAACCAAAACAGCATGGTACTGGCATTAAAATAGATATAAAGACCAATGGAACAGAACAGAGGCCTCAGAAATAACACCAAACATCTAAAACCATCTGATCTTTGACAAACCTGACAGAAACAAGCAATGGGGAAAGGATTCCCTATTTAATAAATGGTGCTGGGAAAACTGGCTAGCCATATCTAGAAAGCTGAAACTGGACCCCTTCCTTAGATCTTATACAAAAATTAACTTGAGATGGATTAAAGACTTAAATGTAAGACCTAAAATCATAAAAACCCTAGACGAAAATCTAGGCAATACCATTCAGGACATAGGCATGGGCAAAGATTCCATGACTAAAACACCAAAAGCAATGGCAGCAAAAGGCAAAAAAGACAAATGGGATCTAATTAAACTAAAGAGCTTCTGCACAGGAAAA
Organism: Papio anubis; assembly: GCF_008728515.1. NCBI lineage: Eukaryota > Metazoa > Chordata > Mammalia > Primates > Cercopithecidae > Papio > Papio anubis. Next base: position 80,892,932 of record NC_044982.1, read on the forward strand.
CAAAATACCATCAAAGTGAACAGACAACCTACAGAATGGGAGAAAATTTTTGCCATCTATCCGTCTGACAAAGGGCTCATCTCCAGAATCTACAAAGAAACAAATTTCCAAGAAAAAACAAACAACCCCTTCAATAAGTGGGCTAAGGATATGAACAGACACTTCTCAAAAAAAAAGACATTTATGCAGGCAACAGACATATGAAAAAATGTTCATCATCACTGATTATTAGAGAAATGCAAATCAAAACCACAATGAGATACCATTTCACTCCAGTTAGAATGGTGATCATTGAAAAGTAAGGGGTTGGGAGAGTGACAGCATTAGGAGAAATACCTAATGTAAATAATGAGTTGAGGGGTGCGCAAACCAATATGGCACATGTATACCTATGTAACAAACCTGCATGTTGTGCACATGTACCCCAGAATTTAAAGTATAATAATAAAATAAAATAAAAATTTTTAAAAAGATGGTCAAGAAAGATTCAAGCACATGGAAAACAAAATATGACTAATATTTGAAAACATGTTTTAAATCTGTTGGCAAGTGGGCTTCATGATACTGAGCCACAGAATGAGACAAATTCACCCACAGGCAGCCGTAAATAATGTGAACATCTCTATGTGGGAGTAGCCCCCTGTAAAACACGGATGAAGGAGCAGAGTGGAACATGTGCTTCCTGTAAGTAATTAGGCATCTGATCACAAACACTATAAAACTAATAAAAAAGACAATCAGTCAATAGCATCAATACTTCGGTTGTATGTTAAGTACCTTATAGTAGTAAGTTTTATAATTGATATCAAAATACTCTGTTCTGTCTGTACTTAAGAAGTTGAAGCATTTAAATAGAGTTGGAAATTTAACTCTATTTTCTAACTTAACAATATTTAGGAAAAGTTGGTAGGCAAGCTTATATAATTTTTAATTGCTACATTATATTATAAAAGTTTTGTTTAGAGTTTTAGATGAATTTTATTACCTAAATTCATAAGTATAATACATTTAGCATTAAATTAAATGATAATAGTAGTAAATGATTTTCACGTACAGAAGTCCTTGGAACATTTGAAGATGCTGGCAACAATTGTATTTGTCAAACCATGCCAAATAGTATTGAGCAACATTTACAAGAGTGAGCATTGTGTATTCTGCATATTTTTAATGGCATGGAATTAGAATTTCACTTTAGGATTTTGCTGTTTGTTAATTTGGTTTGTAAATTATTATATTTAAGATAATGTAAAACAAGCTTACTTTCAAGGTAATTTTACTTAGAGTTCATTTTAGATCTTTCTGCAGAATCTTAATAATGCTCTTTTATCTCTTTAAATGATTTTTCTCCTTTACTGTGTGGATAGGGTGAATTTTCTTAGAAGATTTTCTGATATTGAACTATCTTTGCATTACTCAAATCACCCCACTTTTTTATACTGTATTTTAGTATTGATATTCTGATGAATTTTTCTTGATCATACTGTATTACATAGAGAATTTTTTCTTCTATATTAATAGGTTCAGTCTGTGTATAGAGTTTCTGTGCTATTGTTATAATATTTTGAATTAAGATTCTTCTCCTTTCATAAAATCAATTTGGGGAAGTTTCTGATTTAGTTAACATCAGAAGTATTTAATTTTTAAAGGATTGATAGACCTTAGCTGTGAAACAATCTTGGTGTCTGTCTTGTGTTTATTTTATTTTTAAATTTTAGATAATTACCTTTTCAATTTCTTCTATGATAATTGCTCTTTCACATTTTCTACTTCTTGGAACAATTTAAGTATATTTCTTGTAGGTTTTCAAATTCCATGCTATTAAGGATTCATATAATTCATATCATCTCTTTTACAGCTATAATTATATCCTTTCTTTTCCAGTTTTTAGACATTTTTATATACGTGCTTCATAGCTTTTGCTAGTTAAAATCACAAGTGTTTTTTTCTCAATGTTTTTATTTTCAGCCATTGTTCTTAAGTTATAAAGACCTTTAATACTACATTATCTGATTAAGCTTTTCTGTGTCTTGTAAGTCTTCTCATAGTATGTTTTCATTTCATTGCTGTGTAAATGATTTAGAATTTTTGTTTTGGTATACTCTTGGATAAAAGGCTATATAAGAGGCTTAATTTTTCAATGAGTAAATTCTTTAGTAATATTTTTACTTTGTTTAATTTTACTAGACTATTATCAAAAACATCCCCTGTCATGTCTCTTCTCTTTTATAATGTCTTAAGGCTTTCTTCGTGCTAAATACATTGTAGATTTTTGTATACTGTCTAAGGACATGTAACACAATATATTTTCCATTTTAAAGGATTTTAAGATGACTATAAAATAGCCTTAGTGATTGTATTATTTAATTCTGTTTTTACTTTTTGTTAATAAATTTCTACTATTTAGTATGAAAGACTTCAATTAAAATGTCCTACTAAAAAATTATATTAATCAAATTTTTGTGTTGCTAATGATTTTCACTTTATATCTTTAGATGTACTGTTTTTGGTCCTAAAAGATTTATGACTATCATACCTTTCTTATAAATTATAGCTCTAGGGATCACATAATCTCTCTTTATCCAGTTTAGTCTTTTTTATTCTTAGATTTCACCCTGTGTAATATTCATAGTAAATCCATGGTTTTGTTTTTCGTTTTTTGTTTGTTTGTTTGTTTTTGTTTTGCATCTCTTAGTATCTCTTAGGCCATTCCATTATTTTTCAACCTGTCTGTGTAGTTCTTGTAAACCACACATAACTGGAGTTTGACGAGCAACACAATATTATAGTATCCATCTTATATTAGTTGAAATTAGCAGCCTCACATTTAGTACACCCAGTGATGTGCTTTATTTTATTCCTTCTCTCTTACTTGATACTTATTGTTTAACATTTTGTTTTTCTTTCTTTTTTGTCTAGATTTTTAATATTATAACTATTCCTCTTTCACTTTTACAATATGTAAGCACTACACATTTTCTTTTCTCTAGCATTTAACTTATTTTCAAATTCTCATATTCATATACATGATTTTCTATTAATAATAATAATATACTATTTAACTATTTCTTCTCACAAAGGTGCTAAATTTTCTCCCATTTTCCACCCTCATGCCAATGGGATGAGACCTTTAAAGCATTTTTTTTTTGAGACAGAGGTCTCACTCTGTCACCCAGGCTGGAGTGCAGTGGCACGATCTTGGCTCCCTGCAAGCTCCACCTCCCGGGTTCACACCATTCTCCTGCCTCAGCCTCCCCAGTAGCTGGGACTACAGGCGCCCGTCACCACGCCTGGCTAATTGTTTTTTGTATTTTTAGTACAGACGGGGTTTCACCATATTAGCCAGGATGGTCTCGATCTCCTGACCTCGTGATCCATCTGCCTCAGCTTTCCAAAGTGTAAAGCATTTTTTAAATCCACTTTTATCTCATATCCTAGGTTATGCTAAGATAGTTTTGTACTTTTAGTTCAACTTTATTCCCTTGTACTATGTCTTTATATTTTAAGAATCATTTTTTTGACTCAACTATATCCCATTACTTATTATTATCCATTTACAGAGAGGGATAAAGAAGGAGAGAGAGGGAAAGAAAGAGAGAATGATCCTATATGTCTTTGTTTGTATTTCATCTTTTCCAATTTTGAGGAGTCTGATTTGAGTCATGTGTTATTTATTTAGAATTTTTTGAGTGTGTTCATCATATTGTATGTGTGTGGGTGATATATTCTCTATTCACAAATACTTTTCTTTCACTCTAACAGGTGAATATCTTGGCTGGGTCTAGGACTCTTAAGTTATAATCCACTGATCCCTTTTCTTAGTATGATTTTACCTTTTTGCTAACATTCAGTGTAGAATAAAAGAGTCCAAGCCAGTTGAATGCTTTTTTTCCTCTTAAATTAACCCATGCTTAATTTCTCTTAAATTAACTCATGTGTTCTGTCTTCTTCTAGAATAAAATTGTTCCCTAAAACCCACAAACTAATGTATTTGGGGTTTGGAGGGCAGATGAGGAAGTGTAGCTTCTTATTTAAATAGACCAGGCATGTTGATTGTTTGCAAGTGAGAAGATAGGATGTCATCCATAATAATAGGAGGAATAGCCCTTGTCAAACAGTTTTGCAGTTTTCTCTGAACATTCGAGTAGCAGGAAGTACAGAGACTGAAGTCGTCAAATTGTCCCATATCTATGGATGTCCAGAATAAGTTCAGGGGTCGAGATTGGACAAAAACAGCATAAAGACCGTTGGAAAAGTATAATTCACAAAACTTTTAATTCTGCAGCTGCTATTCCTGCAAAGGAAATATCCCACTCTATAGCAGAAACAAAGAAAAACCTGACCAGAGCAAGAGAGCAAAGGCCTGTTTGGAAGAGTTGGTAGAAGCATTTGATAAGTGTCCTCAGAATTAACATAAAGGTCAAGGAGAATGAGGATAGAGAGAAAAACCTGAGAAACAATTTGAAAAATAATCAATACGTCAGACACGCAGAGGAATTTTGAACTCATGAATACCAAGCTGGCAAGCAGGTTTTTGCTGAGAGAATCCTGGAGAGAAAACAGAAGGCCAATACCCTGATGGAGTAAGGATGGATTTTCTCTTGCATCTGACAAGTAAATATGTTTCATGTATTGTGATATGTGACTGTCTCTGGAGCTTTGATCAGTTATGAATGTTATTTCATCATATGCATAACCTGTGGAAAAAAAATCCCATATAAATGATTGGGATTACTGCACGGTGCACTTCACAGCTGCATCCAGTTTATAAATAATTGAAAAAGATTCACCTCCCAGGTGGACTCAATATAGGACACATAAAATAAAATTAAAAGTTAGATCAATGCAGTTCCATCTAGGCTCATTATAATGTAAAGGCCATTTCGTAATGAAGAATACTCAAGAATGACATCTGTAACAATAGTTTCTCAGGTTGATGAGCTCAGTAATGAATCGCTCTGTTATTTCCTTCCAAGACTGATTAAAATAGCACGAGTTCCTGAATATACTTAAGTACTTTTAAATGAAGCAAACAGCTGTCTGGTGAAAAACAAGGCAGGGCACACTTATACAGGGGTTAATGTCTTTATGGTGAAACCAAATCCCCTCAACAAACTCATGAACAAAGGTATTTCTTTCATATGGAAGAATTAGAATTTTGGAAGGTAGGATTCTCTTGAAGTAGGGGGATTGTTGCAACTTTATTAAAACTGGATCAATCTTAGGAATCTATTTACTAATTTTATTTGCATTCTCATGAATAAAGTCTACTAGGGACTATGTCCCACCAATAACTCAAGAATTACTTACTAAGAACCTACAGTGTGAACGTTGTAGTCCAGGTTGGTGAATAAAACTGAATCAGATCTAACTCCCACTAGGAAGAGCACTCAGACAGTTAGATGATACTTAATATTCATTACTCAGAAAAATATGCTATATTGTGATGTATTTCATTGTACCTATGTAATATGTATCTAAAGAAATGTGTAAAATATTGTAAAAGTTTATTTTTGTTGTCTTTTGCATTTTAAGTTGGAGTAAGATTAAAATATAGTATTTCAGAATGGGATATTTAACCAGGTTTTTTTTTAAGTAAGATCTACTTATGCAAGAACAGTTAGTACAGGGAGGAAATCTAGGGATCAAAGGAATGAAGAAATGAATAATAGTGGAATTACAAAACTTGAAAAGAACACAAGGGAACATCTGTTTCTAGTGATGTGTGAAATATCTTGACCCAAAATAATCTGTCTTCTCTGAACTTTTGTACTATTTTATTAACATTTATAATACATTGCCTTATTTTGTATATATTTGCTTGTATCCGTGAGCCCTCGATGGGAATCATGTGTGTTTTTATATTCCCACAGAAGTGCTTAGTATATAGTTGGACAGCAAAAATGTTTGTCCGGGTCAGAATAAGTTTGTGGAAGAGAATGGTCTTACAAATGATGGGTATGAGACGTCTTCTCTCATTACTTTTTGTTCTTTTTTCATATTATAATAACAAGATTTGATTTCTGTATCTCTTCATTCTCCTTAGTTTCTTTTATGCATTTTATTACAGTACTTAAAAATGCACATCTCATTACTTTCTTCAATTTTCATGTGACATGACATCATTTCCTTCATGCCCCTCATTAGATTATTTAACGTGCTCATCTCATTACACCTTCCCATCTTGCATCTCATTACAAAACCCTTAAACATGCACATCTCATTACACAGTCCTTACATATCTCATTACACAATTCCATTTTTGTATCTCATTGTCATTTCATTTCTGTATCTTATTACATTAAAACCTAGTTCCCATTATATCTTACATATTTTGAAAATTTATATACTCTCTCGTCCTTCCTTTATGCATCTAATTATCCTGCTTCTCCTTTATGTGACCAGCTCATTACACTTTTTCTTTCACCCATCTCATTTCAGCCCTCAAGGATGCCCATCTTACAGGACACTTCCTGAGTCACGGCTCATTAAACCAACTCACGAAGTCACCTCATTACAGCGTTTTAACATATACATCTTATTACATAGAACTCTTCATGAATCTCATTACGGTCCTGGAACATACACATATTACTATCCTGTTCTATCTTATGCATCTTGTCACAGCATCACAACTACACATCTCATTAAAATATATATTATTTTAACATATCCCTTTATTATATGTTCCTCATACTGTTTTTCACTAATATTTCAGTATTTCATCACATTTTCACATTTCTGTCTTTAAAAAGAATGACGGTACATATTTTTAAAGGGAGTTTTCTTAAATTGTGTTTCATACATCTTTAAATTATTTTGTTATTATACTGATGCTTCTCAAATTGATGCCTGGGACATTATTAGATATGCAGGAAAAACAAGTTCAAATATGTCTGGGTCAGTAAAAACGTTTATAAGTTTACATGGCTACTAAAAATTAATCAAATAAAAAACTTGCATTCTTAGGAATTCTCAAAGCCGTTTTTATTCTATTGAGAATTATAAATATTCATGAAGGAGGCCCAGCCTGTAGTATTTCTCAAATGGATCTGCCACACATTTTATTTACAGCCTACACATTAACTACACCCAGAACTTGTGTTCCATGGGGCACAGGTTAAGAAAGGCTTGATTGTAATATTTTATATATAGAGAGAGAGACACATATATTCACATCTACATACAGTTCTATATTTACCACCACATATATTTTACTTGCAGCTCTGCATCGCTTCCTAGAATTAATGATACTTGCATGAGTGATTAATTGACCCCATACAGTAGTTCCCAAACTTTGGTGGGTAGTGGAGTCACCTGAAGAACTTGGTAAAAATACAAAGACCTTGGCCTCGCCCTATTTCAGCAAGCCTGGGCTTTTGTATGCTGAATCAGCTCTCCAAGTGATCCTGATACACATCAAAGTTTGGGAACACTGCCTTACTGAGTACTTACTGTATCATACTCTACATAAGAATACATGAAGACAAACAGATATATAAGAAGACATTGGCCCTGACTATGAAATCATAACAATTCAATTATAGTGGCTACTTTCTCCTTAGCCACTAGACAAAGATATGCAGGTACTTTCTCCCAGGGAGTTGAGCTGCTTATCTAAGTGCTAGCAATATATGGAAGCTGTTTGCATGCTGGTTGGAAGACAAGCTTGGTATTGAACAGACCTGGATTTGAATCCCTTTTCCACCAATATCTAACAGTCTTGAAGGAGGACATGATACCTCTCTGAGCATCAATTTCTTCCACTGTAAAATGGTGTGATAATACTTCCTCATATTATTATTATTTTTAGGAATCAATAATCATGGAAAATAGAAAAATTTTATCACAATCTCTTGCACAGAGTAACTCCTCAAGAAGTAGCCATCATCAATAAGTTTATTTTGACCCTTATATGTCACTCTAAGACCAATGATTGTGAAGGTACTACTGTGTATCAACTGATTCCCAGTGCACAGAAATACAGGATTAAATAAAGACACATAAATTGAGTGCCATGGTGCATTCCTGTAATCTCAGCTACTCTGGAGGCTAAGGTAGAAGGAAGGCTTGAGCTCAGCCATTCAACACCAGTTTAGGCAACAACATAGTAAGACCTATCTAAAAACAAATAAATAAATAAATGAGACACATAATCTCCCTACATGATCATAAAGAGAGATTGTACCTAAGCACCACAAGTTTGTCCATGTTCTAGGAACCTTGTCAAATCTTAGCATATATGGTAGATTATGATCCTGTCATACGATAGAAACCCAGAAGTTATACAATCATACATGCATTAATGTGGTAGTGACCTAGAGGATAGAAAACCTTAGCGCATGTCTTCAAGTTTGAATGATCTTATACAACTAATGGTCTTGATTTCTTACCACCTGTGCAAATGATACTGCAAATCCTTGTGTTGACTGTCTTAGCAAACAATTGTAGTCATCACATGAGATCATTCATATGCAAATATATTATACAAAAGAATTAATAATACCTTAAAAGGAAATTCATTATTATTTGCAAGCACTTATCAGAAAAGTTAGCTCCTGTGAGAATCTCAGTTAATTATAAGTGTATTTACAATGTGGTCTCTAGATAGCAAACCTGCTCTTTTAACTATTCAAACTGATTCTTTGAGGGACTCAGACATAGATCTAGGGATTCTGATTCACACGATCTTAGATGATGCCAAGGCAATGGTAATTTATAAAAGCAACCTTTCTCCACCCCCAACATGATGTGGTATAGTTGATAAGTAATCCTAGCACAGTGTTTTTCAAACTTGCCTCCACTTTGGAATCAACTGGGGAGCTTTAAAAACTACTGATGCCTGGGTCCCACCAACAGAGATTCTAAATGAATTGATTTGTGATGAGGTCTTGGAATCAGAATTTTACAAGTCCCTCAGCTAATTCTAACATGCAGTAAAGCTGAAGAACAACTGCCCTTTTAATTCAAAGATCCTATAGCTCTAGTATTTGTTCTTTATTTGAAATAGGGAGGCAGCTGAAAATCTATTTTCATATGATCGGTCTTCCTAAGAATTCCCAGTGGTCTTTGAAACCAGTCTTTCTTCCTAATTACTCTAGAGCTCTTGTCAAAATACTGACACTAGCCCCTGTTCTTTCTCAGAAGTATCTGCTATTAGATGATTTCTTGATTTGGGATGAGGAAGAACTTCCTTTCACTGGCCTCTCAGTTTCCTATCTACCACCTAACATACTGTTGGCGAAGAGAGCTTATGGAATACCTGGTAATTGACTAATTTCTGGTCATGAATATTACCAAGATGAGATTTTAAATTAAATAAACTAATTAGCATATCTGTTAGAAGAAAATTAAAACTGTGGCTTACTTTCCTTATAGACCAATTCCAAACTTAAACTGAGAAAATTGTTACTACTAGGAGGTCTACATACTTTTGGAAGGTATCTTCATACTCTGAGCACCAAGGATCATTTTGGAATAATTATAAAGTTAAAGATCCATTTTCTCTTAAAGATTATATTATTTCCAAATAGAAAGGATATTGGCAGAAACTAGTGTCTACCTGGCTGTAGAGAACTACTTCAAGTTTGCTTGTCTCTACATATATTTTCTTTATGACAGAAACTGCATTAATAAACTGGCCTTACATAATATATTGTTTCTCACAAGTTTTCAAGTATGGCTCCCCAATACTACGATCTTACCAAAATTGCAGAAAATAATGTGTAAATAAATATCCTGAATAAAATATGAGTAAGTGAAATTATGAAATATTCAATAGCACAATCCCAATTGAAAGCAAAAACAAAAATAAAATGAGAGTTAATAAGAAACAAAGGGAAGGCAAAAACAAAAAGATGTGATAAAGACTTAAAAAATTAAAAATCTGTATCAAATCCATGGCAAAAATAAGACAAACCAAATGCCTTGATAGAATTTGATAGAATGAAGTATAATTACTGATATTTTAAAGAATTAAAGAAAACAGGAAAAAAGACTACAACACTCCTCTTGAGAAAACGCTAGCAACATTTCCATTATTTCCATTAAAATCAAAAGTAGGGGGAACAAGATAGTGGACTAAACACCTACATTGTTTGCCCTTCTGCTAGAAACACCAAATTTTTTTTTTATTATTATACTTTAAGTTCTAAGGTACATGTGCGTAACGTGCAGGTTTGTTGCATATGTATACTTGTGCCATGTTGGTGTGCTGCACTTATCAACTCGTCAGCACCCATCAGCTCGTCATTTACATCAGGTATAACTCCCAATGCAATCCCTCCCCCCTCTCCCCTCCCCATAATAGGCCCCGGTGTGTGATGGTCCCCTTCCCAAGTCCAAGTGATCTCATTGTTCAGTTCCCACCTATGAGTGAGAACATGTGGTGTTTGGTTTTCTGTTCTTGCGATAGTTTGCTGAGAATGATGGTTTCCAGCTGCATTCATGTCCCTACAAAGGACACAAACTCATCCTTTTTATGGCTGCATAGTATTCCATGGTGTATATGTGCCACATTTTCTTAATCCAGTCTGTCACTGATGGACATTTGGGTTGATTCCAAGTCTTTGCTGTTGTGAATAGTGCCGCAATGAACATACGTGTGCATGTGTCTTTATAGCAACATGATTTATAATCCTTTGGGTATATACCCAGTAATGGGATGGCTGGGTCATATGGTACTTCTAGTTCTAGATCCTTGAGGAATCACCATACTGTTTTCCACAATGGTTGAACTAGTTTACAATCCCAGCAACAGTGTAAAAGTGTTCCTATTTCTCCACATCCTCTCCAGCACCTGTTGTTTCCTGACTTTTTAATGATTGCCATTCTAACTGAGAAACACCAAATTTTAGCAACTGTCACAAGAGCCAAAAATCAGGTAAGCAATAATAAATAGTAGTACCTGGTTTTAACTTTTTCTAACAAAAGAGGCATTTAAGAGGGGAGGAGAGACGGTTTCAAATCACTAATGCCATCCCTCCCCCATCCCCTTGAAGCAGCTGTGTGGCACGGACAGAGAATCTGCTTTGGGAGAGCACAGTGACTGGGGAACTTTTTACATTGCACTTAGTGCTACCCTGTCAGAGCAGAGAATAAAGCCATGCTGGGTACAGCCAGTGCCCACAGTGGAGCAAGCATTTGGACCAGCCCTAGCCAGAGGAGAGTCATCTGTCCCAGCAGTTAGAACTCGACTTCCTTGCAAGCTTCATGACTACAAGCTGAGGTGCTCTGGGGTTCTAAGTAAACATGAAAGGCAGTCTAGGACACAAGGACTGAAATTTCCAGGCAACTCCTAATGCAAGGCTGGGCTTAGAGCCAGTGTCTAGGGAGGCATGTAACCTAGGGAGACACCTGCCAGGATAGCTAATGAAGCACTGATGCCATCCCTCCCCCATGCCCAGGGAGTGCAGCTCACAGAAATGAAAGTGACTCCTTCCTTCAGCTTTAGGAGAGTGAAGAGTACAAGGATTTTGTCTCACATCTTGGATAACAGTTTAGCCACAGTACAATAGGTCACCAGGAAGAGTCGTCAGGTCCCCATTCAAGGTCCTAGCTCCTAGCGACATTTCTAGACATAACCTTGGCCAAAAGGGAACTTGCTATCTTGAAGAGAAAAACCCCAGTCCTGGAAGAATTCATCAACTGGTGACAAAAGAGCTCTTGGGCCTTGAATAACCAGAAGAAATGCCCAGGGAGTATGCTCTGGGCCTTGGGTTCTGAAACTTGCTGCCTTCAGGTGTGACCTAGCACATTCTCAGCTGTGGTGGCAATGGTGAAAGACTCCTGTTTGAGAAAAGCAGAGGGAAAAGTAAAGGGGACTTTTTATTGTACCCTACGTACCAGCTCAGCCACAGTGGGGCAGAGCAACAAGTAGGCTCTTGAGGTCCTCAAGCCTAGGACTAGGTTATTGGATAGCATTTCTGGACCTGCCCTGGGACAGAGGGGAGCCCACTGCCCTGAAGGTAAGTACCAGGCCTGGCATATTTAACCCACAACCTGAGGGAAGAGTCCTTGGGCTTTAAGTGAACATTGGTATGGTGTGGCAGAACCCTCATGATCTGGTGGTGATGGTGGTAGCCACAGGTAGAGGTTTCTCTGCCTGTGGAAAGGGGAAGGAAGAGTGGGAAAGACTTTGTATTGTGGTTTGAGTGTTACCTTAGATGTAATAGAATAGAACATCAGGTAAATGGCCAAGGTTTTTGACTCCAATGCCTGGCTCCTGGATAGCATCTGTGGACATACATTGAGCTTTGGAGAGCTCACCACCATTTAGGAAAGGACTGGCTTCAGGTGTGACTCAGTGCAGTCCCACTAGTGGTGACCACAAGGGTGCTTGCATCACCACACCCCCAAGTTCCAGGTGGCTCAGTACAAAGAAAGAGAGACTAGGTTTGTTTGCAAAAATAGGAAAATCCAAGTGTCTCTGCCTGGTAATCCAGAGAATTCTACAAGATCCTATCCAAGGCCACCAAGGCAGTACCTCTATGAGACTTCAAAAGCCACAGCCTTATTGGGCTTGTGGCCCAAGTCTCCTCAAATACCTGGAAAGCTTTCCAAAGAAGGACAGGCACAAACAAGCCCAGAAGGTGGAGATAAAATAGACTTAATTCTTCAATGCCCATATACCAAGAACATCTACAAGCATCAACACCATCCAGGAAAACAAGACCTTACCAAATGAACCAAATAAAGCACCAGGCACAAACCCTGCAGAAATAGATTTCAAAATACTTTGAAGAAAATTTTTTGAGGAAACTCAAAAATATTCAGGATAATACAGATAAGGAATTCAGAACTCTAGCACATAAATTTAACAAAGAGACTAAAATAATTAAAAAGAAGCAGAAATTCTAGAGTTGAAAAGTGCAATTGACATGCTGAAAAATGCATCAGAGTCTCACACAGCAAAATAGATTAAGCAGAAGAAAGAATTAGTGAGCTTGAAGATAGGCTATTTGGAAATACGCACTCAAAGGAGGAAAAGAAAAAAGAATAAAAAACAATAAAGTACACCTACAAGATCTGGAAAATACCCTCAAAATGACAAATTTAAGAGTTATTGGGCCTTTAAAGAGAGGTAGAGAAAGGATAGGGGTAGAAAGTTTATTCAACAGGATAATATCAAAGAATTTCCCAAACCTCGAGAAAGGTATCAACATTCAAGTAAGAAAAGGTTATAGAACCAAGCAGATTTAATCCAAAGAAGATTACCTCAAGATATGTAATAATCAAACTCCCAAAAGTTAAGGATAAAGAAAGGATCCTAAAAGCAGCAAGAGAAAAGAAACAATTACAATACAATAGAGCTCCAATATATCTGGCAGCAGACTTTTCAGCAGAAATCCTGTAGGCCAGAAGAGAGTTGCATGACATATTTAAAGTGCTGAAGGAAAAACACTTTTACCTTAAAATAGTATATCAAGTGAAAATATCCTTTAAGCATGAAGGAGAAATAAAGACCTTCCCAGACAACAAAAGCTGAGGGGTTTTATCAATACAAGATCTGTCCTACAAAAAGACACTAAAGGAGGTTATTCAGTCTGAAGGAAAAGGAGGTTAGTAATTAAGAAGAAATCATCTGAAGTTAAAAAACTTCAGATGTGGTAAGCACACAGAAAAACGCAAAATAGCATAACACGTAATTGTGGTGTGTACTCTTGACTTAAATAGAAAGACTAAATGATGAACCAATTGAGAATAATAACTACAGTAACTTTTCTATACGTAGACAGTACACTCAGCCAGAGAAACAACAAAATAATTTAAAAGCAGGGGACAAAGTTATGGTGTAGAGTTTTTATTAGTTTTCTTTTTGTGTGTTTGTTTACTCAGTGTTAAATTGTTATCACTTTAAAATAATGAGTTATAAGACAGTACTTGCAAGCCTCATGGTAACCTCAAATTGAAAAACATACAACAGATACACACAAAAAACGAAAAGCAAGGGAAATTAATGCATACCACCAAAGAAAATCACCTTCACTAAAAAGAAGACAGGAAGAAAGGAAAATAGAGAAGAGAGCAAAACAACAAGAAAGCAAATAATAAAAAAGAGGAAGGATCTCTATTTATCATAATATCATTGACTGTAAACGGACTAAACTCTCTAATCAAAAGACACAGAGTGGCTGAATAGATTAAAAAAAAAAAAAAAAAAGACCCAATGATCTGTTGCTTATAAGAAACAGACTTCACCTATAAAGGTACACACAGACTGAAAATAAAGGGGTAGAAAAAGAATTCATGCCAATGGAAACAAGAAAAGAGTAGGAGTAACTATATTTATATCAGACAAAATAGATTGCAAGACAAAAACTGTAAGAAGAGACAAAGAAGGTTTTTATATAATGATAAAGGAGTCAATTCAACAAGAAGATGTATACTGGTTGTAAATATTTATACATTGAACACCGGAACACCTAGATTTATAAAGCAAATATTTTTAGAGCTAGAGAGAGAGATAGACTCCAATACAATAATATCTGGAGACTTGAACATCCCATTTTAAGCAATGGATGGACCTCCCAGACAGAAAATCAACAAAGAAACATCAAACTTAATCTAAACTATGAAACAAATACACCTAATAGATATTTACAGAACATTTCATTCAACAAGTGAATAATATACATTATTTCCCTCAGCACGTATCATTTTTGAAGATAGACCATATGTTAGGCAACAAAACAAATCTTAAACATTCAAAAAATTGAAATACTATCAAGTATCTTTTCTGATCACATGGAATAAAACTAGGAATCAATAAGAAGAGGAATTTTGGAAACTATATAAATTCATGAAAATTAGACAATATGCTCCTGAATAACAAGTGGGTCAATGAAGAAATTAAGAAGAAAATTAAAACATTTCTTGAAACAAATTATAATGGAAACATAACATACCAAAATCTATGGAATATATCAAAAGCAGCACTAACAGGTAAAATTATAGCTATGAGCACCTACATCAAAAAAGAAAAACTTCTAACAAATAACCTAATGAAGCATCTTACAGAACTAGAAAAGAATGAACAGACTGAACCCAAAATTAATAGAAGAAAAATAATAGAGACCAGAGCAAAACTGACATCTCAATTAGTGGCTACCTATAAGCAACTATGTGCCAAATAAATTGGAAAACCTAGAGGAAATGCACAAATTCCTTGACATATACAACCTTCCAAAATTAAACCATGAAGAAATCCAAAACCTGAACAGACCAACAACAAGTAGCAAGATTGAAGCCATCAGAAAATGTCTCCCAGTAAAGAAAGGCCCAGGACCCAATGGCTTCACTGCTGAATTCCACCAAATATTTAAGGAAGAATTAATACTAATTCTGCTCAAACTATTCTGAAACATAGTGGAGAAGAGGAAAGTTCTAAATTCATTCTATGAGGCCAGTCTTAATATGATACCAAAACCAGACAAAGACACATCAAAAAAGAAAACAACATGCCAACATCTCAACTAGCTACTAGCAAACCAAATTCTACAATACATTAAAAAGATCATTCATCCTAACTAGGTGGGATTTATCCCAGGAATGCAAGTATGCTTCAACATGTGCAAATTATCAATGTGATATATCATATCAACAGAATGAAGGACAAAACCATATAATCATTTCAATTGATGCTGAAGAAAGAATTTGACAAAATTGAACATCCATTCATGATAAAAGCCCTCAAAAAGCTAGTTATAGAAGGAATATACCTCAACACAATTAAAGTTATACATGACAGACTCATGTCTAGTATCATAGTGAATCACAAAAAACTGAAATCCTTTCCTCTAAGATCTGGAACCCAAGGATGCTCACTGTTACCACTATTATTCAAGATAGTACTGGCAGTCCTAGCTAGAGCAATCAGACAGGAGAAAGAAATAAGGGGCATCCAAATTGGAAAAGAGGAAGCCAAATTATCCTTGTTTATAAATGATACAATCTTATATGTGCTGAAACCTAAAGATTCCACCAAAAAAATTACTAGAACTGATAAATTTAGTAAAGTTACAGGATACAAAAACAACACACAAAAATCAGTAGTATTTCTATATGTCAACAGTGAACAATCTGAAAAAGAAATTTAAAAAGTAATCCCATTTACAACAGCCTCAAATAAAATTTAATACCTAGGAATTAACCAAAGAAATGAAAGATATCTACAATGAAAACTGTAAAACACTGATGAAAGAAATTAAGGAGAACACCAAAAAATGGAGAGAGATTCTATGTTCATGGATTGGAAGAATTAATATTATTAAAATATCCATGCTATCCAAAATAACCTACAGATTTAGAATGCAATCTCTATCAAAATACTAATGACGTTCTTCACAGAAACAGAAAAAACAATTCTAAAATTCATATGAAATCACAAAAGACCCAGAATAGCCAAACCCATCCTGAGCAAACAGAACAAATCTGGGGGAATCACATTACCTAATTTTAAATTATACTACAGAGCTATAGTAACCAAAATGGCATGGTACTGTCATAAAAACAGACATGTAGATCAAAGGAACAGAACAGAACACCCAGAAATAAATCTATACACCTAAAGTGAATTCATTTTCAACAAACATGTGAAGAACATACTTTGGGCAAATGGCAGTCTGTTTAATGAACGGTTCAGGTAAAACGATATCCATGTGCAGAAGAATGAAACCAGACCTCTATCTCTCACCTTATCCAAAAATAAAATCAAAATTGATTAAAGACATTAAGACATCAAACTATGAAACTACCACATGAAAACATTGAAGAAACTTTCCAGGTTACTGGTCTGGGCAAAAATTTCTTGAGCAATACCCCACAAGCACAAGCAACCAAAGCAAAAATGGACAAATGGGATCACATCAAGTTAAAAAGCTTCTGCCCTGCAAAAGAAACAGTCAACAAAGTGAACACACAATCCACAGAATGTGAGAAAATATTTGTGATCTACTCATCTGACAAAGCATCAACAACCAGAATATATGAGGAGATCAAACAACTCTATAGAAAAATACCTAATAATTCAATTTAAATGGGCAAATGATTTGAATAGATATTTCTCAGAAGAAGACATACAAATGGCAAACAGGCATATGAAAAGATGCTTAACATTACTGATCATCAGAGGAACGCAAATCAAAACTACAATGAGATATCATCTCATGCCAGTTAAAAATGGCTTTTATCTAAAAGTCAGACAATAACAAATGCTGGAGAGGATGTGGATCAAGCAATTCTACTGCTGGATATATACCTCAAAGAAAGAAAATGAGTATATTGAAGAGATAGCTGCACTCCTATGTTTGTTGAAGCACTGTTCACAATAGCCAAGATTTAAAAGCAACCTGTGTCCATCAACAGATGAATGGATAAAAAAAATGTGGTACTTATACATAATGGAGTACTATTTAGCCATAAAAAAGGATAAGAGCCTGTCATTTGCAACAACAAGAGTGGAACTGGAGGTCGTTATGTTAAGTAAAATAAGCCAGGCACAGAAAGACAAATATCCAATGTCCTTATTTATTTGTGGGATGTAAAAATCAAAACAGTTGAATTCATGGAAATAGAGAATAGAAGGATTGTTACAGAGGCTTGGAAGCATAGTGGGGTGTGGCAGGAGGATGTGGGGATTGTTAATAGTTTCAAAAAGATAGTTAGAAAGAAGGTATAAGACCTAATATTTGATAGCACAATGAGACAACTATAGTCCATAATAATTTTTAAATTACTAAAATTATAATTGGATTGTTTATAACACAGGGATAAAATGGGGATGGATTCCCAATTCTCCATGATGTGATTATTATGTATTGGATGACTGTACCAAAAAATCTCATGTACCTCATAAATATAAACACCTACTATGTACCCACAAAAAAAATTAATTTTAAAAATCAAGACCAAGTAAATACATATAATAGTTCATATTTATGTCAATGATTTTGGAAGTTCTGTCCAATATAATGAGATGAAATAAAAACAATAAGTATACATATCAGAAAGTAGATTTTAAGGCCGGACACAGTGGTGCACACCTATAACGCCAGCACTTTGGGAGGCCTAGGTGGGCGGATCACTAGAGGCCAGGAGTTCAAGACCAGCCTAGGCAACATGGTGAAACCCCCCAGCTCTATAGAAAATACAAAAGATTATCTGGGTGTGGTGGCACAAGCCTATAATCCCAGCTACTTGGGAGGCTGAGGCTGGACAATTTCTTGAACTGAGGAGGCGGAGGTTGCAGTGAGCCAAGATTGTACCACCGCACTCTAGCCTAGGCAACAGAGCAAGACTCTGTCTCAAAAAAAAAAAAAAAAAAGTAGATTTTAAAAATAATATTTCACAAATGATATACCTGTTTGTGTTTAAAAACCTGAGATAAAATTTTGTGTCTCGTGATTTGAATGCTACAATATATAAATTTACAAAAATAATATGCTCGCTGGCTATCAGTGCTATCCAAATGAATACAAGAAAAAATCAGTTTTCTATAGTAGTTTATAAAGTACTGAAAGTAATTTCAATAAGAAATGTGAAGTACTATTTTATCTGATGGTTTTATAGCTAAGAGATTGGGTTTCTATTTTACCTATTTCTTTCCCTTGAACCATATGAATTTGTTATGTTTCTCATGAGCTTGCCAAAAACAAAAGAAATAATCCAAGAACCTGGCATTAAACAAGGTGAGTTAGAATAATTTGATCCAAACACAAAGGTTCAGCTTAAAAGCAAAAATGAGTCCCAGCTTATGGTGACTTCATAGACTGACAGTGTCTCACTTTGAACCATCCCTAGCTGCTCTCCTCCAGCCACTACAACGTAATGACATATAATTCAGCATCCATAACCCAAAGTGAAGCTAAGTAAAATAACTGGTCTTCTGGTGGTATAGTTACATTTAAACCCATAATCCACAATTCTAGTGACCCCATGAGTATGTTAGAGCCCCATGTAGTGAATGGAGCCATGCATAAATGTTTCTGCTCTCAGCTTTTTTCAGACTCACGATAGGACTGCACTTTTTCAATCCATTTGAAGTTAGGTGAGGGTATATGACTCTCTGACCAATGAAATATGAACAGAAGTAACAATGTGTCGCCCTGGGTGAAAGATACAAGAACCAGTGTACTATGTACCACACGCCACAGAGTTACATAAGCATATGCCAAGGAACCTCCATTGGCTTGGTTCCCTGAGTAACTGTAGCGGATAAAGCCCTTCAGGCAACCCATGTTGCAAAAGAAATCAGTATCCATTATGCTAATAAAAAATAGGTCATAATTATGCTGCTGAAATTAAAGGATTTTTTTTGTTACCACAGCCTTTGTACCTTAAGTAGACTGCAGAAAGTCAATTTGGGAGATTTTACAGGACTAGAACTAGCCATTGACCACAAATTCATTAACCAGTATACACATATCATAAGATTTCTACTCAATTGCTATTAAGGAAGAAGTTTGTAGGTGAGCTACTTAGTTTGATTTTAAGCAGCAGGGAAAAATCTAATTCTGGCTGTTGTGTTGATACGTTGTCATCAAAGTCAAATGGCATGTGAAATATTAAGACTAAAATATTAATGAGCTGAGGGTTGTAGAATAATAATTGGTTTCTCCCTGTATTTATTTATTGCTAAGATATTGCCCCATATGTCTTTGTACTGAGAGCCGGGCTACTCTTGAAAAGGTGTGGTCATTCTGCCGTCCCTGGAGTAACTGGGGGTTACTCCAGTAACTCCAGTAACAAGCAATGTCAGTAAATGCTTGTCTGACATTGAAAATGGGAAGAAGTTGGGAGACAGGAGAAAAGGGAAGAGGAAAAACAAATACAAAAGAAAAATGTGCTTATGCTGTAGCCTCTCGAGTTTTTTCTAGAAGAAAAAAAGAATGATTTTAATTTAATGAAGAAAGAAAAAGTAGAAAGTAGGGACAATACGAGAGGCAAAAAAAATTGAATACATTAAAAAGGGAGAAGATACAAGTGTTTAAAAAAGCATTGAGAAAGAAAGTAAAAGCTAAATGAGAGCAAAAATTAAAGAGATTGTTGAATGCCTGCATGATTTTCAAAGATTTTTTTTCTAATTAGATGAACATGAGTGATATTACTATTCATAAATAACCAGATCACCTTCAGCAGCGCAAATTGCATTTTCTGCTGACTAGTTTATAATAAATAAATATTCACCAAAGTGCATGCTTCTTGAGATTGGGTCATTTAGAAACTTCCATTTCATTAAAAGTAAGTTTTATTTCCTTGACAAAGGCCACTAGCCGAAACGTCAATTGCCTGTCCTAATGGATGACACCTGTAAGTAAAATAAACATATTTTTAATGGAATAGATGGTCAAAGTGACCTTATCTCAAGATAGCATGCACTTTGGTGAATATTTATTGCTGAATTAAAGAGATCTTAATATGAAAAGACAGTAGTTCCTCTTCATTACCTTTCTTTGCTATATCAAGGAAGAAATTTTTTAAATACCCAAATTACCTTTAGAATTTACCAGTTATTGAGTAAAAACATAGCACACATAATAAACACTATGAATGAATTGAAATAAATCTGCCAGTTCAGATTACAAATGTTAATACCATAATGATGCCAGAATTAATTACACATCTTTTCAACAAAAAATCTTTATACCATTTTATCACTGATACTTCTATCTGTATCTACATTTAGTTGACTTGACACGTATTTTCTACTACATTTTGTTGGTTTGAGATATATTTTCAAACAATAAAAAGCAAAATCCAAGGCTATTGCTAATGTGAAACTGAAATGTCAATCTGTCTTTTTCAAGTTAAAAATAAATTCAGTGACATCGTGTATTTTTAACTCTTAACTGGAAGAAAAAACCCTACACTTACATATAATGAAGCTGGGTAGAAGGTTTCAACTAATGATAGATGAAGAAATGACGTAAAATATGGTAGTTCACTTAAATTGGTAGGAATTATACCAAATCTGCCAAGGGGGGAAAAATGCTAGGAGTTTTCTAACAAGATTTTTCTTTTTTTTTTTTCTATGTATTGAAATAGATTTACAAAATCTGGTGTTTTCAAATCATAAGGGATCCTTTGAAATCATAGTTGATATCTTTTATTTTTAAGATTAATAAATTAAGTCCCAGTTTTAAAAAGTTCAAAAGGCTTGAAAAGATTAATACTCCTGGATATTCCTAGGACTAGGAAAGAGCCTTGATTCTTTGTGGAGAAAAATACAAGGTATTCCCTTCAAGTTCAATGCTACTGTGTGTGAATCAGAACCTTTGTCCTCAAAATTCCTGCTTCATGTTCTATAATACATTACAGAAAGACACGTCCTGTCTGGCCTATATATAAATCACCTATTACTACATTAAAAGATCATGCTGAAATTTAATGTCCTAAAATAACAATAATTATTTATTGTCTTTCAGGAATTTAAGAGCACCTCAGCTGAGGAATCCCAGCTCAGGGTGTCTCACAAGATTCAGTCAGCTGTTGGGTTGAGCTGCAATCAACTGAAGGCTTGAGCTGAATGATCTACTTCCCAAATCTACCTTGCTCACAAGACTGGCAGGTTGCTGCTAGCTATCGCCCAGAACCTCAGTTCCTCTCCACAGAGGCCTGTCAACAGGGCAGCTAGCTTCACGCAGAGTGAGAAGGAGACCAAGCCTAAGGCTTCAGTGCCTTTCATAACCTAGCATCAGAAGACATACAATCACTTCCACCATATTCTATTGGTCACACAGGGCCAGTCCTAATTAAATGTGAAAGGAAGCTGCATAAGGGCATGAATATCAAGTGGCAATTATTATTGAAAGAAAACTTGCAGGCTGATTATCACATTCTGTCCCATAGTCTCCAGTGATTCATAAGGTCCAGATATAGATGACGCTTTTGGCCGTTGTTCCTCTCTTCTTTGAGTAGACTGCCTTTCAAGCTCAAGACTTGTGAATGAAAGAAACAAGATACCTGCCTGTGCGCACGCATGTGCGCGCGCACACACGCACACACACACACACACACACACCATACAACAAAGGAAGAAACATAAGATAACTTCTGTAGATACAATTTTTTAAAAAGAAAACAGAAGGCACATAGGAATCACTGGTTTATAGAAATTCTAAAATCCAGCCAGATGTGTTGGCAGTTTCTTCATTAGGACAGGGCTCTATTCTCTGGAAATGATTCTTCAAAGCTCTTGGCTCTGGCCTCTGGCCTCTTTATTCCATTCTCTGAGTCATCCTTCCTTTTCCATGATTAATGGCCAGTGTTTGCAGCTGAATAATTTTCTCAGCCACTTTCCTGCTTATAGCAATTTAGAAATCCAAGGGCCTCTTTCTCATTTTATATTCTCTGTCCCTTTTAATTTGAGGTGACAGTGTTTACCCCAATATAATTCTTTTAAAAACCTGTGGGCTTCCTATAAAGCTTCATATTGGCTTCAGTTCACTAGACAAAATCTACACCCACAAACAAGCCCTTCTCTAAGCTTAAGATTCTTAGAAAGCTGCTATGGGCCAACACTTAATAATCAGTGAAGCCCTATTGTTTAATGAGAAGATCTGTGAAGCACCCCCTTCAGATTCTTAAAGGAACTTTTATTTTTCCATTTCAGGAACCACTTTACATCTTCCTTATTTAATAAAGAATCGTTCAGCCATACTCTTGCTTTCATCTTTAAACTAGCAGTTCTCAAAGTATGGTATAATGACCCTTGAGGGACCTCAAGACATTTTCAGAGAGTCTACAAACTCAAACTTATTTTTGTAATAATATTTGGTGACATATAAGTTGTCTTTTTTTGATCTCAGTATCCTATGCAATGGAATTTTTGAGAGGCTACATGAGCTATAATATCTTCATTCATCTTCCAATAAGTTAGGTATTAAGGAAATTTGCAAAACGTAAACACCAATGATATTCTTCTCACTAATTTTTTTGTTTCAAAAATATGGTTATTTTTAATAAAATACATTATTTTGTTAACATATGATATGCTGTTTTTGTTTCTAATTAATAGATACATTTTTAAATTTCTCAATTTTAATTTCTGAGATCAGTAAATATAACACACATACAAAACATCTCAGGGTCCTTAGTCATTATTAGCGTAAATTAGATCAAAAAGTTTGAGAAGTACCACTTTAGATCATGTTTTGTTTTGTTTAGAAAAGAGCATGTTTATTCAACATATAGATTGTGTTAGCTATTAATATAGAATCTACAAACAATAAAACAACAGCAATAAAAAATAATCAAAACAAAACAGACAAAATAACACCTGTACTGCAAAGAATCTCATCAGGGCAAACAGTGTCTGACTTACAAATGAGTAGTACTACAAAAGGCTTTTAATAAGCCAGATGCAGTAACTCACGCCTGTAATCCCAGCACTTTGGGAGGCTGAGGCAGGTGGATCACTTGAGGTTAGGAGCTCAAAACCAGACTGGCCAATATAGTGAAACCCTGTCTCTACTGAAAATAAAAACATTAAATGGGTGTGAAAAGTGCCTGTAGTCCCAGCTACTGGAGAGGCTGAGGCAGGAGAATCACTTGAACCTGGGAGGTCGAGGTTACAGTGAGCTGAGATTGCGCTACTACACTCGAGCCTGGGCAACAAAGTGAGACTCTGTCTCAAAAAAAGAAATAAAACAAAGAAAAATTTTTTAAAAAAAGCTTTATGTAAGATAATGTCCAGCATTCATAATTAATTTTTTATATAGAAAAAAATGTATAGACCACAAAGATCCAATGGTGAATCTTTCACACTGGACTTCATACACAATCAACAGGAACCAGCTAATTTTCTCTTCTTTTGACTGAGGAAACTAGGTACAAGCAAGATCTCACTTGCTTACATTAAATATGTGTAGATCCCCATGCACACGCCTAAGCCCAGTGAACAAATCAGATTGAAAGGGAAGAGCAGGTGCAATAAAAACATATTTATCATATCTACGCTGTAGGAAACATTTTCGTAGGATAGTTAAACTCACATTTAGAGCCATCTTAATATCTGGATCAGAAGAATTCTGAGTTTAATCATTTCCAACCAAGCCAAAAGCCAACAACTATTAAAAAAAAAGATTGCTGCTATTAATATGGTATCATATGCTATCTTCAAGCTACCTCAAAAGAAATACTTCTTTTTGTGAGAGTTTAAAGTTTAAAATCAGATATTAAATGAAGTTGATTCTTAGTAAGATTTCAATACTGTTATGTGAAACATTGAGTATCTTAGCTTTCAGATCATTTTGTGCATTCAAGAAATGTCTGTCATTTCACTTTAGTTCCATGCTCAATCATTTAGAACAAAATACAACACAACAAAAATCTCAATCCATTCTGCCAGCTCAACAAAAGGCTTTGTGTGGGTGTGTGTTAGAAAGTAATTATGAGGTTTTTATTTCACTAATTATTCTGCAGCCTTTGAAATGTCAGTGTAGGTCAAAGTAGCAGCCAATGTTTTGAACCAGATCTGAATTAAAATAAGGAGTCCACTGCAGGAATAACAAGAAAAGGAATCAACAGTAAAGTAATTTGACGTTATGAGTGATGGAAAATGAGACTCAAGGTCACAGGAATTAAAGTTTCCATCCAGAAAACCTCAAAAACCCCAGTTATGCAGAATATATTTATTAGATTTGACATGATTGACTATGCCTCATATCCACATTGGAAAAATGTTCTAAAGACATATAAATCAAGACATAAATAATGATTTATAAGTTTTAAAATTATAAAATCACATATGGCTTTTTCTTCAAAGTAGCCATTTTGGGAGATTATAAACTTATTCAAAACATTGTATAACTGTTCCAAACATTTTTTATTAAATCTTAGTAATTCTTTTCTTGAGTTGATTTCAAAAATTAATTTGGGGATATATTTTATTATCTAATAATAAAATTTAACTTCTATAAACATTAAAATGTGAGTTTTCTAAATTCAACTGAAAGTAAGCATACCTTTGAGAAGAGAATATGAATAAGGCAAGCAAGTTGATTGATTGCCCCTTATAATAACTAATATGCATGGATAAGCTTTATAAATTTATAATTTAATAAATTATCCCAAGAAGGTTAGTAGACTTAGATGTAGCACTGATTTCCCTGACCCCAAACTTCAAGATCAGTTAAGTTTACACAATGAAAGCAAACCAGATTGGAGTAAAGTGATTCCGTTCATTTCAGTCATGCTCATGACTGATACCCAGTGTCATGACCAAATTGATCACACAATGGTATCCATCAATCTTTGCAACACTGGAATTGAGCAGATTAGTTGTGCTGTGGCCTGTTCATTTCACCTTCTATAGATACAGCTCAATCTGAGAGGAGAAAGAAGAGTAAGTTAATTAAGGATAGAGGGTTCCTCCTGATGGTTTATGAAAAGCACCTCACTGCCCTTCTTCCCAAATTTTTATGTCTGGTGGATCTAATGTGTTCTAGCCCCTTGCTTCTTCATGTATATTTTCCAGATCTGTAGCCTTGGCATCATCTCAAGCCCCTTCCCAGACTAACTCACTCAGATTCTATATTAAATAAGGCCTCCTTCTGCTCCCATGACTTCTATGCATGAAAATTTTGAGAAGCACTGGTCTAGCCTATAGCTACTTTGGGGAGTGATACAGTTCTCAAAATTAAGCAAGAGCATTGTTTAGAAAAAAAGTCTTAGATACTCTGTACAGCTCGAGATCAGAAGACCAAATGAGATTTTCAGAAAAATTCCCTCAAAAAATGTACTTAAAAGATTACCTTCACCAGAATCTGAGCTGTATCTGGAACAAAAATAATCTCTGAAGATTACATTGGCTTGCCTGATTCCTGACACTCTAGCCCAGTTCTTTCTAACAGAAATATAATAGAAACCACAAACTGAGCCCATTTGTAATTTTCAAGTTTCTATTAGCCACATTAAATGTAAAAATAAACAAGTAAACTAATTTTAATAATACATTTCAACCCAACATACTCAACATACCATTCAACATTGACATAAAGATAATTAGTTTACAATTTCTGTACTAAGTCTTCACAATCTAATGTGTAGTTTACACTTACAGTCAAAATTTGAAATCAAGAGAAAATTACGTTTGTCTTCATTTAGTAATATCTGGTATCTATTTAGCCTAGTACAGTTTTAAAAGTCATAAAGCTTTCAAATTTCTATACTATTCTGTCTCCACAGAGTCTTGAGACATAGGTGGTACTTTTTCTATTTTACAGATGAGTAAGCTGAGTATTGGCAGGTTTAATGACTGCCAACCAAGGTGTTAATATTAAGAGCAGGACTACGCCCAGATGCCACAGGGCCCTAAAACCCTGACTCTCAGAGCCTAAGCCAGCATTGCTCCCAGTGTAGTGGCAGGTGTTCACTCAGACTCTGAGTAAATGTCAGAGAAACAAATTTACTGTGTTACAAGGCCTCTCTTCCACGTTTAACAGTGTGAGCTACCTAGTGTAACTTTCATAGAGTGTTCCTTATTCTACTTCAGAGACCACAGGACATGCTAATCCTTTTATATCATAATCTTTTTAGTAATTGAAGATACCTGTTCCCCAATCTTAATTCTTTTTAAACATTTCTTTCCAGATTTTGTTGATGACATTGGTAGAAGATTTTTCTTTTTTTTTTTTTGAGAGGGAGTCTCGCTGTGCTCCCAGGCAGGAGTGCAGTGGCGTGATCTCGGCTCACTGCAAGCTCCGCCTCCCGGGTTCACGCCATTCTCCCGCCTCAGCCTCCCAAGTAGCTGAGACTACAGGCGCCCGCCACCACGCCCGGCTAGTTTTTTGTATTTTTAGTAGAGACGGGGTTTCACCATGTTAGCCAGGATAGTCTCGATCTTCTGACCTCGTGATCCACCCGCCTCGGCCTCCCAAAGTGCTGGGATTACAGGCTTGAGCCACCGCGCCCGGCCGGTAGAAGATTTTTCTTTTCCCCATATCATGTTAAAACTAGAACACATACAAGCCAATGATATCATTTTCACCTCCTGAACTTCTTCGATTTGGTTCTTCCCATTCACTACATAGCCCAACATACACACCCGGACACTTGGGGGGAAAGTCGTCTGTATTAGTCCATTTTCACACTGCTGATAAAGACATACCCAAGACTGGGCAATTTACAAAAGAAAGAAGTTTATTGGACTTACAATCATGGCAGAAGGTGAAAGGCATGGAGGAGCAAGTCACATCTTATGTGGATGGCAGCAGGCAAAGAGAGAACTTGTACAGAGAAACTCCCATTTTTAAAACCATCTCCTGAGACCCATTCACTAAGATGAGAAAAGCATGGTAAAGGCCCGCCCCCATGATTCAATCAACTCCCACCAGGTCCCTCCCACAATATGTGGGAATTATGGGAGCTACAAGATGAGATTTGGGTGGGGATACAGAGCCAAACCATATCACCCTCTTTAAAATATTGTATTCTGTGCTCCAAATGCAAACTAGAACACTGTATGGGGGACTAGTCAACATCCCTTTTTTTTTTTTTTTTTTTTGAGACGGAGTCTAGCTGTGTCTCCCAGGCTGGAGTGCGGTGGCGCGATCTCGGCTCACTGCAAGCTCCGCCTCCTGGGTTCACGCCATTCTCCCACCTCAGCCTCCGAGTAGCTGGGACTACAGGCGCCCGCCACCACGCCCGGCTAATTTTTTGTATTTTTAGTAGAGACGGGGTTTCACCGTGTTAGCCAGGATGGTCTCGATCTCCTGACCTCGTGATCCGCCCGTCTCGGCCTCCCAAAGTGCTGGGATTACAGGCTTGAGCCACCGCGCCCGGCCCAACATCCCTTTTAAAGCTTAATGCCCACAGTTAAACACAGCACTGCACATGTGATCTTAGATTGCCATCTCTATTGAACAGAAGCCATGCACAGCATGCTGTATCCCATCTTCCACCCTTTCCAATTCAAAGACTCTCCCTTTACCCTGCTCCTCGAACTTGACCGACCTTCCTAAGGAAAACTCCTAAATATGTCTTGGGAGCTCTGACTTAGATTCTTTGGCTTCTCTTTCATTTCAAATCCTGGAAAAGTTCAAATTGGATCTCTTAGGTAACCATAAAGAGATCTCTACATTTTCAAGGATCTATTCTAATGTAACAATACCTTAAGAAGAAAAAAAGAAATGTCCTTCATTTAAAACTAGACTGATGATATGTCAATATAGGTTCATAGGTTGAAACAAATGTGCCACTCTGGTGCAGTATTTTGATGGTGGGGGTAGGGGTGTGCATATGTGGGGCAGGAGGTATATCCTGCATTCTCCATACATTCTACTTTGCTGTGAACCTAAAACTGCTCTAAAAAATAAGGACTATCTTTTTCTTAAAAGAGAAAAATTAAACTCAAAAAATTAAAAATAGGTTATTTTATTTTCCGGATTCTTCCAAATAATCACTTTTTTAAAGTTATAAACTTTAAAGTTTTAAAAGAATTAACAAGATGCCAATTTTTTTTTACAGAAATAGTAAAACCTTAAAGTTTACATGGAACTGCAAAAGGCCCCCAAAAGGCAAAGCAATCTGGAGAAAGAAGAACAAACCTGGAGGCATCATATTTCCTGATTCCAAAACATATTACAATGCTACAGTTAATCAAAACAGTATGGAACAGGCATAAAAACAGACATATTGACCAATGGCAAAGCATAGAGAACCCTGAAATAAATCCACACACTTACAGTTAGATGATCTATAACAAGGAGGACAAAAATATACATAAGGATGAGGAAAAGATAGGCTCTTCAACAATTGGTGTTTGGAAAACTGGATATCTACATGCAAAAGAATGAAACTGGACCCTTATCTTACAGGATGTACAAGAAGCAACTCAAAATGGATTAAAGACTTAAACATAAGACCCGATGCTGTAAAACTCCTAGAAGAAAACACAAGGAAAAATCTTCTTGATATTAACTTTGACAATGATTTCTTGGGTATGATGCCAAAAGCATAGGCAACAAAAATAAATAAGCAAGGCTAGAGACTACATCAAACTAAGAAATCTCTGCACCACAAGGGAAACAACTCACATACTGAAAAGGCAACCTTGAAATTGGAAAAAATACTTACAAATCTAATAAAAGATTAATATCCAAAATATGTGAGGAACTCAAACAACCCAATGGAGAAAAATGACCTGATTTAAAAGTGGACAAAAGACCTGGATAGATATTTCTCCCAAGAATACATGCAAATGGCCAACAGACATATGAAAAGCTGCTCAAAATCAGTAATTAAAATGTGGAAATGCAAATTAAAATCACAATGAGATATCACCTTACACATATCAAAAAGACAAAAGATACGTGCTGGCAAGGATGTGTAGAAAAGGCAACCCATGTACACTGTTGGTGGGAATGTAAATTAGGACAGACACTCTGGACAACAATATTGAGGTTCCTGCACAAACATAATAATAAACATAAAACAAGGGGCATAAGAATCCATATATACCCAGCAACCCAACAGAGATTGATTTTAAAAGAACTTCACGTTCTGAGAAAACAGGAAGGTGCAAAGGACTAGAAAGAAGAAGGAACATAATTTGGAAAATAATTTAGAAAATAATCTGGAAGTCTTCCCCACAACCTACGTCATTATTAAGATAGTGAAGGAAACAAAGTCCAGATTTGAGGAAACAAAAATAGATGATGTTCCAAATGGAGTGATGTCATGAACAAAGCCTCAGAGGAAGGAGAGAGAAAGGAGTATATATGTCCTGACCGTCATTCCCAGAAGGAATTCTATATACCTTAAAACAGGGTCTATCTGCTCATGAGACACTAACTCACCTTCATTATGAGAAATCATGGGTAATGACTTGTGAACACCAACTACAATGTGTACTCCAGCTCATACATATAGGTTCTTCTGTGTTTTCCAAATCAGATCTTTTGTGTCACATTAGATTTGTCTGGGCAAAGCAAGGCTCAGGAATGAGACTATTGCCAATTAAAGAAACAAGGGAAATAATTTTCCAATGTACTATAATGTTTTCAAGTGAAATTGAATTTATGCATTGCAAGAAATACGTTCATTCGTTTGCTGCTTCTGACAGGTCTTCACTTGATTTAATTTAGGGTTTGGAGCATGTTAACATTCTAAAGACTTTAGAATGATAAATATAGACTGCTCTAATGAAAGTTTATGCTGAATCTCTTTCTCACCCTGTAACAATTTTTTACAGAGCAAAACAATACATTTCAAATCTATTATTATTTAGCCATTCTTGATTTTCCAAGGACAGTGTTAATAGTAAAGTGCCATAAATGGAACTGACAACAACATACAAGTTTATTAAAGGATGGCAGAAACCTCAGAAAAGTCCCCAGTAGAGTTGGGCTATAAAATTAGGTTTCTAAAAAACAGACGACTTCCCACCCTAAAATTGCAGCCATCCTCCATATTATTTTTCAAAGTGAACAATCCAAGGCCAATTCAACTTTATATGGCATTTTCAATGGGATTTTAAAATGCACTTCTTGAATGGAAAGATTTCTGTATTATAAAGCCACTATTTAGCATTTCTTTTTCTCTCCCTCAGTATCTGGATTTATTCCTCTTTTCCCCAATTCCATGATTAGGCAGAATTTCTATATTTTTCTATCAAGGACACTTAAATCGGATATAGATTTCAGGCTTGTTTTGTCTATCGCTCAAAAATGCAAAGAGCTTTGTTTTAATGTATTTGATTTTCGTTAGAGTCAACATTCCTTCTTGCATTTAAATGTGATGATGTAAATCAGAGCTGACACTATGAGTGCTGTCTGCAGTCTTTTCTTGGTCTCACGATTTATGCACCTCCTCCGTAGATTCCAGCACATTCTACATTGTTTATACTAATCATTATTATACCAGATGAATAAACATTGTTATTTGCATGTAAAATAGTTCCTGCATAGAAGAGATTAAGGATGATTTACAACACAGAAAAATCACAGAACCCAAGAATTTCAGACATGTCATATAGTGGAGTTGTGCGTTATATTCAGTTCTAAGTGGAAAATTGAACACCCCTTACATTGCACATAAAACACAGTACATATAGCATCATTTTAAAAATGGCAGTGTATTTTGAAGTCCAACACAGTTTGTCCTCCAGCTCTGGAACTGAAGTCTCTTTTCTTTAATTAAACACCAAATGATGTTGGCTTGCATTTTGGGCCTGTGTACCTTTGAATATTAGACTTCAACTTAGCACTGTGAGATGCTCACACTTGGAAGACTTCTGGAAACAGCAGGTTCCAGGCTCCTAGCTCACCTGCACTCTGAGGTGCACGTTCTCTCCATGGCTTCTGATTGTGGAGTAGAGCAGTGGATTCCTCTGCCTGTAGTTAATTCACCTTTGCATTTTCTTTGCCCTCCTTTCCACTGGCCTCCAAGTTCCTCTTTTTCTCTTTTTTGCTCCCCTCTCTATCCCCATTCCCTCTCTCTTCTCTGCAGAAAGTGTAAAATTGAATGTTTATACAAAGATTATGTAATGCATTTCCATTGTGCTGCTGGGAGATATGCTTTGTCAGGCCAATATTACTATGCAGCTCACAGATCCACAGACATTTTTTCAGCCAGAAGAGAATTAGAGATAACCCTGTGAAGTGGTTTCCAAATTATATTTCAGCAGTGGAATCTATGGTTTACAGAAAATTCTACATGAGATCACGATATATAAAACTGATGAAAGTGGAGCTCCTCTTTGAAACAAAGAAGTGAGGAGAGCACAGAGTTCCTCATTCTCATCCTCCCTCTTGTCTTCAAGAAATCTTGGTCTCCTCAGAGCACAATTTTAAATCCTTGATCTTATGCTAGCCCCTATCTTAGGACCATAAAGATCCCAGGTAACACATCTTTCAAGTTACAAGGACACAACTACAATCCAGCTTTCTGAATCTAGAACTGTAGGTGTTCTTGTTCTTATTTTAATGAAATGTGAATTCAGTGCTGAAGAAAACAGAATAACCTTGAGTGAGGGGTGGAACAGTTATGTCACATCAACAAACATTTATTTAGCATTGACTCTGTTCTAGGCAGTGATCAGGTGGTATACATATTAAAAAGAAAGATTTATTCCTACAAGATGCTTAGAGTTCAGTTGGTGGAACAAAATGCAAAGCAAAACAAAACCAAAAACAATAAGCTTGGAGTTTGAGAAAAAAAAATGCAGAAAGAACCTGCAATTTTTCCTATGGGGCCACAGAATGCTTAAAAATGCACGACTCTGGCCACAAAGAGGAGCTAGCATTTTAGTCGCAATGTGGAAGAACAGGAGCTAGCCAGAAAAGGGGTGCTTCGGGGAAAGAATCCAGCATGTACAAAAGCATGGAGGGAGGAAAGGGCATGGCAGAGTCCTGGAGCTGCAAGTAGCTTGGTGGAGCATACAAGGAGGACAGAATAGGGGTCAGCAATGGAGTAGGAGAGGTGCAAAGGACCAAAAAGCTATTTATCTTGTGAGAAACTAGAAAGAATTTGAGAAGGAAGCAAATTAAAACTGTGACAGTGAGGGTTATGATGAAACACAGAGTCAACAGAAGTTACTTATACACTGGGCCTGATGAATGAGGGCAAGAGATAAGACAGGGCCAGCTTTCTAGCTTGGGCAATCAGGTAGATGTTTGTCAATCCCTGGGCGAAGAATATAGAAGGAAGATTAGATTTGGCGCTCTGAGAAAAGGGTGTTTGTTTTGGTTTTGAGTATACTTATAGAAGATTTGGGGGCCCCATAGAAAAGTCTCACGCTTTTAGAATAAAATGCTAAGAAACACTGAGCCGGCCGGGCGTGGTGGCTCAAGCCTGTAATCCCAGCACTTTGGGAGGCCGAGACGGGTGGATCATGAGGTCAGGAGATCGAGACCATCCTGGCTAACACGGTGAAACCCCATCTCTACTAAAAAATACAAAAAACTAGCCGGGCGAGGTGGCGGGCGCCTGTAGTCCCAGCTACTCGGGAGGCTGAGGCAGGAGAATGGCGTGAACCCAGGAGGGGAGCAAAAAAAAAAGAAACACTGAGCCAAAAATTTTAAAAGGGAGAGTGGAAAAGGAGGACAATGTCATCTTGTGTGTGAGACCTAACGCTGTGAATAATATCTTCTTGAAAGGGTCACATGGGTTAAAAAGACAAGAGAGCAGGGGAGGAAGCCCTCAAGGACTCCAGCATCTAAGTGATAAAGTATACAACAAACTTTCCAAAAAGAAGACTGAGAAGGGGCCACCAAAGGTGTAAGCGAATGACCCAAGAAAGAGAGAATTGTCACAGAAACCAAATGAGGAAAGCATCTCAAGAGATGGGGAGTGGCTCACTGGGTCAAATTCTACAGAGAAGCCTTGTAAGGTGAGAATCAAACATCACCTACTCTGGTCACAAAGAGGTTGTTTGTGGTCTTTGCTGAGCAGTTTAGTGGAGTTACAGAGACAGAGACTGAAGCCTACTTCTACCTGTTTGAGGAATGAATGC
This sequence comes from Papio anubis, assembly GCF_008728515.1. Lineage (NCBI taxonomy): Eukaryota > Metazoa > Chordata > Mammalia > Primates > Cercopithecidae > Papio > Papio anubis. The sequence goes on from NC_044982.1 coordinate 80,926,380, forward strand.
AAAGTGAGAAGTGGAGTTATTTATTGTAGATCATTATTTCAAAAAATGTCTCTAGGAAGGTAAGGAGAAATATAGGTTTTTAGCTCAAGAAAAATGTGAGGTAAAATTAAGGTTTTTCTTTCATAATGGGAGAAACTTAAGAGCTACACGTCAGTAAAGCTGGGAAGGTTGAAGACCAAGGAGAGGAAGAAATGGCACAAGGGGAACAGCCCGTAGGAAATAAGAGGATTCTCTCACACTAAGGATTCTCAAATACTGGAGGCAGTAATAGTCTTGAACAAATGGAAGATGGAAACAAACTGAGATGTTTCTAAACAGTTATGTAGAACCTGTTTAGAAGAAAACTTGTGTAGAGAGTATTCTTCCAATATGGCTAAGTTGCTGGACATGGGAAAGAAGCAGACAGGACAAAGGTGGAGGACACAGAGAAGTTTGGAAGGATCCTTGAATGAAAAGGCTGAGGAAAGGAAATGGACTGATAGGGACATGGAAAATAATTGCCGATTGCTGTTGAAGTGGTACTGTGTTTAGAGGCATAAACTTCTGTTTCTAATCTAGTTGTAAGCAGATGTCCATTCTTAATCCTGGACCTAGGGGTTGGGAAATGTGGCAGTATTACTGTGAGATGCAGCAACAGTATACTCAAGCATCAAGGGGACACTGAAGCAGATAAAAGGGCAAGTGTGCATTCTGAAAACTTGTAAAGTTATTAAGAGTTTCAACATCCCTCATAAAGATTTCAGCATCTACCTCTAAATTCCATCCTGCTTTCCTATACCCTTTGGGCAAAAACAAGCCCAATGTCTCTTCTTCCTGCCAGCTGCATACTCCCACTACTTGTACTTTCAACTCTTCTTTCCATTTTTCAGGGTCATTAGGACCAGCAACAGCCATAGGAGATGACTCTTGTTTGCTGGATGATTGTGTCCATAGAGGCCATTTGCAATACATCAGAGGGCAGGTATGCTATCTCCATTCTGGAAAGATTAGACTGTATAATCACCAACACTCCCTATCTTGATATGGTCAGTTAATAATCTATCTTTCCAAAGACTGCAAAGAATTTGAGAGCTGTTGCTTCTGCAGAGTGTTTTCACAACTGAAATTGCTCTTACAGATAGTAGAGGGAAAAATCAAATTAAGTCATTTCCCTCCTACTCTTTTGCTACCTACTTGGAAATCATTAGTACAAATGATAGTTAGCCTAGCAATAGCAATGCAATCAAAACAACCACATCCATCTCAGTGAACCATGTCGCTAGCTTGGGTATTCCATTGGCTGCTAATTAACAGTGACACACATTCACGGCCCCAGCAGCAGGGTCAACACAGCATTAGTAGTGCCTTAATGCAGACAGAAATGATAGATATTAAAGTCTTTTCGCCAGCCTCAAGGAAAGATGGGGAGAGAATGGAACTTGAAGTCACTTGACAGCAGATGTCACATAAAAACAGCCTCTCTAAAGCAGCAGGCTTCTTAAACCTGAGAAAAAGAGAAAGTGCTGTAGAAAGAAGAGCTCCTGTTTCTAAGCCTCTGAGTAATTTTATGTTTAATTTAAGAGAATGTGAGTTTAGCCCCAAACAAAGGACATCACCAACACACGGAGTTGGGATGGGCCAAGCTTTCATTCTGAAGCCTTTCCTCTATTTCCTAACTTGTTTGGTTTGTTTTCTCTGAAAAAATTAAAAATTTAAAAACTCATCCCTGACTTTCTGCCATATCACGACTGTGGTCCAAACTATGTGCAGGCAGAATCGGCAGCTATCCAGTTGGAGGCTCAAAAGTCTTCCTTCCTTTAAGGAAATCACCCTCTAACCTGCCAGAGGACCCCAGATGGACACCTCAGAAGCCCCTGTAAAGGAGCAATCATGTTATTTGGCCAAGACTCCCCAATAACTAATCCATCCTTGTGCCCTCAGGCTTTTCACCGTTCCAGGCAAACAGCAGGTACTCATTAAATATTTGTTGGCTAAATGAATAAACCCAACCCAAGCTGTTATCCACTTCATCCTGACTAACTGATCGGATTATAGTCTGTGCCTATTCCTGAGCAATGTCCAGAGAGGCTAAAAGATTAGTCTGGGATGGGATGGGAGTGAGGAGAGGTGGCATTCAGGGAACATCTGGAGAGTGATGCGAGCAGGGTGCAGGGTAATGAAGGGCAGCCTGAGGGCCTCGGGCATCTGTCAGGAGAAAAGATGAAATGATAAAGGGTGATAGCAAAGACAAAGGTGCCTGCCTCTGACCCTCAGAAAGCAAGCAAAGAGGGCTTTTTCTTTTGAAGAGAAATGTGAATCCCAGCTCAGCACTCTGGCGCTTCCCTTCTCTGTTCCCCCTTCACCAGTCTCCAAGGGAAGCAGACTGTGTTTGTTTGTTAAGCACAGCACTGCAATACACAAACAGATTGGCACACATTTATGCCAGCCTTTCTTGTTTAAAAACATGAATTATTCAAGAAATATTACAATATTAATTAGAAATCATTAAAATACGAGTGTTGGGGGAGGGAAGAATGAGATGGTGCATTAGCAAAATCACATTTAGCCCAAATATAAAGTGTGCCAAAGCTGCTTAATCATTGTTTTGATAGTCAAAATACATCATATCAGTTTCACAGTACAGGGAAAAGGAAGCCTCTTGGAAGTCTCTGTTTCCCATTATTATTGCTGAAATTAATTATTTATGGAGCTCGGGCAGTGTACTAGTTTCTCCAAAAGATGCAAACAATGCAAGGTTTCTGAGAAAAATCAGAGCAGTAAAGAGTTCTGACACACACACCCAGCCAGTGAGTAATGATCAAGGGTACGAGGGTCTTTTGCTTTGACTTTTCAGTTTGCTCAGTGTTTTCAGTTTTCAGCCTCTGGAAGAATCACACAGTGAATATTATTACTAAAGAATGCCATGTAAGATGTAAGCTATCAGGAATCTCATTCCTGAGAAATATTAATATATATAAATCTGGAAAGTCAATGTTACCTTTACAAACTATGGAGGGCAGCAAGAAAGAACACAGATCCTGGAAGGTGTTCACTGAATTGAGTGATTTGGACCTGGAGGATTCACTAGTGGTGATTATTTTATATTTATTGTAGAATCCACAACTACAGCTTTTCACAAATGTATACATAACTTCTGCAAATGTTAAATGTTACAACACTGGTAAATGTGTATATTCTATATACAAATATGATACTGGCACACACATATGGTGATCATTTAAAAATGGTACATTTTGAAATAAAAGAACAAGAGACAAAATGAGGCAGTTTATCTCGGGTTTAAGTGGGGCCAATTTGACAGCTGAATTAACTATTTCATGATGGTAGGGTATCATCCTGAGGCTGCTGCCATGGAACACAAATAGAATCCTCATGACCTTAATTGATTACAATCGCTTCCAACTCGGCACCAGTCGATGAGCAAGTGATTATCACACCCTGCAGGACATGGGCAAGAAAGTAAAAGCAGAGTTGCAGAGAGCCAGTATTGAAAGCTAGTTCATCTTTTTGTTCCATTTAACTTAGTTTATGCCCAGCAATGGGCCATGGCCAAGCCCAAGCACTATCAGCACTGACTCTAAGATGTGTACATGGGCCAAGGCAGAAGGAGCCACTGAATCTTATCACTTGTTTCAAGTTGAGATGACCTCAGAACAATTTGAAGGTACTCAGGCTATACTGTTTCTGCCTCACTTAAAATATTAGCCTATTCTGTTGCATGATGAAAGCACCAAGTCTATTGCTCCTTGAGATGAGGGCCTTGGTTGTATTCCCACTGAATCTCAGGACACATTTCCACATATGAAGATGAAGAGGTGAACGGGCACAGTGGCTCACACCTGTAATCCTAGCACTTTGGGAGGCCGAGGCTGGTGGATCACCTGAGGTTAGGAGTTCAAGACTAACCTGGCCAACATGGTGAAACCCTGTCTCTACTAAAAATACAAAAATTAGCCTGGCATGGTGGTGGGCACCTGTAATTCCAGCTACTCAGAAGGCTGAAGCAGGAGAATCACTTTAACCCAGGAAGCATAGGTTGCAGTGAGCCGAGATAATACCACTGCACTCCAGCCTGGACAACTGAGCAAGACTCCATCTCAAAAAAAAAAAAAAAAAAAGATGAGATAAAAGGTGAGGTTTGAAGCTAGTGTGATTGGAGTACAAAGTCAGGAAATCAAGTGGGTCTAGATAGAAACATGTAGTAACTGAAGAAAAAGAAATGAATCAAGAAGCAAAAGGAGGATAGTCAAAGGAAAGACGAACCCAAAAAAGGCCAGTCACAAATACAAGGTAGGAATCTAGACTCCATGGCAGACCAAAGTCTTGGGAACAATAATGATCAGAAAGGAAAAGATGCATGAATTCTCTAGGCCCCACTCCACTGGAGGCTTTTTATTCTTTGTCACAATGTTTATTTCCTCTCACAGAGCACCTTAAGTTTGCTGAGGGAATCTTCTGACACCCAGGATCAGGCTTCAATATGCTCTATACATGTTTGTGGAATGAATGGCTTAATGATTTTAATATTGGTCCTACTCCATCTAGAGACCAGCAAATGTTCAGGAAATCTAAATTAATGTACTTCCCACGGGACACATATGAATTGACCAGTATTACTAACAGGAGTGAGACAGGGCTTAGAACAACTGTGACTATTTATAAAAATCAAGGCTAACTGAGACTTTTACAGAACTTTATAAGTTAGGTAGCTTTTCAAACTCATTTGGCAACCCCCAAACAGCAACTGACTTTTAACATTTGCATTGACTTTTTGCATATTGCTTAATATTGCCATATATTGTTTGTTACAATATGTGTTGATACTTTTCTTTCTTGTGAACCTGAACCCTCTTTCTCTTCACTTTGCTAAGACAACATAAAGACCTGCCTTCAATCACTATGAGCTCTTTAGATACATATATGTATTAACTTTCTTCACACACACACACACACACACACACACGTTCACATAAAAGGAAAATAAAGTCGATTAACATTTTTATTGGAGTCACCTATTTTTTATGAATGTTTTTTAACTTATGGGAGTGAGAATATATTACTTTTTAAGACTGCAATAATAAGCTGCAATGGTAGCCCAGAAAAAACAAGCAGCAGAATAAAATAAAGGTACAAATCCATTTGGAAGAAAATACAAGTGTAATGAGATACTTGACCCCGCAAGCATGACCTCAATAGCTGATCAAAAGCATTGTGCCTTCCAAATAATCAAGATGCAATTTAATGCAGTAGAAATTGCCCAGGTTACAAGATCAACTGTCACAGTTTAGATTTTCTTGAGTTCATGTTTATAGCCTCTGAACATCTCTGCAGACTAATATACTCAAAAAAAAAAAAAAGAAAGAAAGAAAGAAAGAAAAAAAAGCAAGACTCCACTTGAAGAAAGTAACATAACAAATGGTTCTGGATTAATTCACTAACTGATTAGGCTGTCAGGTCGAGTTCAAGTTTATTCTTCTGACGTTCTGTTTCTGCTACCAAAGCAAAGTACAGGAGAGGTGGTAACAATGATGATGAAACTTACCTCAAATGGTTATTCTCCAGTTGCCATCATGGACTAAACCACGTATCTCAAACCTCTATCCTCTGAGGTGTAATATAGGACCAATAAAAAGTGTGGCTTCCCTCAAAGGGAGAAATTTTAAGATGAGTAGAAATATGCATGAATGCAACACACACATCATGTGCACACATAGTCAGTACCAAGTTATTCACAAATGTAAAATACTCCTAAAACTTAAGTACTACTTGAAACTATCTAGTATGTGTATTCCAGGATCATTAGTGACCTCCTAGATCCAGTGGGATCTTCCAGGAAAAGAAAACACATTCCAAAGCACCACCACCATTAGAGACTTTTAAACTAGGGGTCAGCCTACCTGGACTTGAGAGCAACCATAGAGGTGTGCCTCTGAGAACACTGATAGTGCTACTGGGCTCCTGCAGATCCCAGAACAAAAGCAAGAGGAAGAACCCCCCATCTACTTGCCAAAAGACCCTGTCCTGGACTGTATACCTCTTAGTACTTTTCACTAAAAATAAAACTCCAGAAATCTGCATTTTGCATGTTGAAAGGCTATCACTTATAGTACTGTTTTTATCAACCCTGGCCTCAGTGAAAACCCATAGTGTCCTATGTATGTCTAGGGAATGACACCATCAGGACTTTCCATGACTTCTCCTAGGCATTCTTCTACCTCCTCATGACATTCTCAGTGCATAGCTTCCAGATGTTAGAGTCTGGCTAATGCTAATTAGAATTAGTTGATACCATAACATGAACTGACGTAGTCAAAAGTAGATACGATGCCTATGTGTGTGTTAAAATTGCAGCAAGAGGTCAACCTTTTTATTCCACAGTCATATAAAAATATGCTCCGTAGTGAACCACTGTCTGACATCTTGTCATCATTAACTCTTCCCTTTGGAAACCTCGCAACATAGCAGCCTTTTTTGATAGAGATTGAAATACCCTGTATGGTGCACCGTTGTCGCAACATAATACAGAATTTACTGCAGCAAGAAGAAAATAACCGGGGGTCTCGAAATGAAAGTTTCATTCAGTGTCTCTTACTGCTTCTTTTTTTAAAAAGATAAATAAAACCCTCAAGGAATCTGCATCTTGCTCCTTGCAGAGACTCACATAGAATATGCTTGAGCTGATGTCAGTGTTCAGTTTGGGAGTCCTCTGCGAGTCAAGGTGTAAAGGTGGCATAGAACACTAACACTTTCATACTGGAAAGCTACACCTCCCTAAAATTAAAGCCAAGAAACCAGAGCAGAGGAGACAAGTAAATATCCCCTTTTCCTGGGGCACCTCCCGCCTAATGGGAATTGTAGTTAATGGTCTGAATCGAAAGCGAAGTCTTGTTTTATGGAATGCTCACTCTTTGTTAAGCAAAGCTGTTTGGGCGAAGGACCATTCTATTGATTTAAAAATTGATTTCTTTTTTCCCCCTTCATATAACTAAAACACGGCTCACAAATCACAGCTCTTTTATTTTTCTGGCTGCAACCTAGGCTAAATCTCTCCCAACCTACTCACTGAGGGATGTCTGATGGAGGTGCTGGAGGAGGAAGTGGAAACATTTGGACAGAGATTGTTCAAGATTCTATTAAAGGTTTCAAGTGGCTTCCTTTGAACGTTTGGTAATTTATATTTTGAGTCCCTTGGTGTAATTATTGTAATTATCATTAATCATCAACTTCCAGACCCAATCGAAATGCAGAACGTTGGAAAGGTCAAAGCAGTGGAGAATTCTACTACTCTTCACTGAAGATATGAGGCATTAACATTCTGATGCTCTACTTGTGTGACAAAGATTGTAATGAAAGCAGAAAATATCATAAGATTAATGTGTTCTCATGACAAGAATTATCATAAGGAAAGGAAAATGTAGAACAAATTTAACCCACTCCTGTCACCGAAACAGGTGGAGAGATAGATTTGGGCTAAGGGCTGTGGTAGTTCAGCCTGGTCCTTCTGAAGATGAGCATGTCCTCCTTCTTTAGTGGAGTAACCAAAGCTAAGGAACTAACACAGGAGCAAGTCAGGCCATATTTTGGATAATTCCTTGGTGCCCTGGTTGTCTGTTTGGCTCTTTTTCTAGATATCTGTCTCTCAATCAGATTATTCACTGGACCTTCAAATCCATCTCACAAGTGCCTCCTGGAAATCCACTGAATGCCTACAACAGAATTCACCATCTTTGCCCCAAATCGGATCCAACTCCTGTGGACAGAAGAGAATAGTATTTCAATATCAAAGTTCTGGAGGTTCACACACCTGCATCCAAATCCCAGTTTGGCCACTTATTGTTCAATCCTGGGGAAAATGTTTGTCTTTTCCATTCCTCCATTATCCTATTGGTAAAACGTACTTAATAGTAGATACTGCTATATTGAAGTGAGATAATATACCTAATATAACTAATAATATATGTAATACTATGCCTTAGCACATAGAAAGTACTCAATAAATGTCAGCTACTTTTAAAAATCATGATTCCTTCATTATTATGAAATCCATCCAGTTACTTAAGCAGGAAAAGATAAAACTGGGAATTATTCTATATTTCTCAATTTCTATTACACTCACACAGGCAGAATGAAGCCAAGACCTGTCAATTTATCATCTTAATCTCCCAAATATCTTTTCTTCCAATTTCCATTGCTGCTGCCTTAGTTTGGACCTCATAACTCTTCAAAATTAATGTAACCCCAAAATTAATGTAGTCATCATCCTCATACCTATACCTTTGCTCTGTTCTAAACCATCAGCCATATTGGAAAAAAATTATCTTCAAATGCATGAACGTCATAATGGCCTTCTCCTGCTGACATGCCCTCAGTGACTTTCCAGCACTTTCCACTACAGTTCAGATTCCTTAGGAAAATATGTAAGAACCTCCACAATTGAGCCTCAGCTTCCCTTCCCATCCTCACTCCTTTTCAGCATCTTCACATTCCCTATGCTTCAGCCATGTCAAATTTCCTGCAATCCCAGCACAGTCTTCCATTTCTCTTGCCTCCATGCGCCTGTCAATTTTGTCAGTTTACATCTGGTAAATCTCTTCTAATTCTTAAATCACTTAGCTCAGGCATCATCACCTCTCTTGGAAAGCTTTCTCTACCTTTCTTCTCCCCCGAGTAGTTTTTGAGTGTTCCTTATCTACCCTTGAAGCAATTAAAATAGGCTTCTCTCGGTATGTATGTTAAATTACAATATGTGTAAGTTCCTGTCCCCGACTAGGCCATGAACTCTTGGAAAATAGATACTGTTCTTTCATCTCTATGAAGACATTACCCAGCACTGTGCCTAGTATGAAGGAGATACCTAATACATTTTCTTGAATAAATTCACATATTCATCTTCTCTCTCTTGCTATCGACTATTATGAATGGGAAGGGAAATAAAATAAAATTCAAGTAATTCTCTTTGGTTTCTTATTAACCATTAAGGCGGGAAATGAGTTGGAAAAAATTCCTAAAGTTAAAGGGAAATGAAAGACTGTGAATTATCTGTACTTTTCCAAGATTATTCAGGTTCTTTTCATTGTCTACTGAAAAAAGACAATGTAAGGCCTGCTGAAATGCACCAGCAGGCTAAAGATAATTGTGGTAATTTTCTGAAATGTGTCCCCCTAAATTGCCCCTGCATAATAGAAAAAGGAATTGAGTGACATTATGAAAAAGAATTTTTTAAAGTTAACTTTTCATGATAGCAGGGACATAGGGAAATTCTGCTACACAACCAGTTTTCTACAGGTACAGTAAGGGAGCCAGCAGGAAAGGTCATGAAGCACAATAATTCCACTTGACAATCTGAAGGTATAGAAGTCCAAGGAGTCAATTCTAGTATGCTGCAGAAGGTGTGCTATGTTTGTCATCTTGCCAGAGGCAAACAACATGAGAGTGGTAAATCCTATCGCTGATGCCTCTGTCTGAAGAGTCCCTTTCCATACTCCTACTAATGTGAGAGAATGACAAGTTTCTCCATAGAACAGAGGCTGCTGAGACCCACTTGGAGAGCTCAGGAGAGTTCAAGAGCACAGGACCACAAGAGCTATGCTAGTGGACAGTCTCTGGGGATGAACCAACCAGGTAGACTGTTTACTGCTGGAGGCAGTGATGCTGGAGGAAAACAAAAACATAGTCAAGAAGAGAAGCAAACTTTGTAGCTGCAAAAGTAGTACTGAGGCCTGAGGGGAAAGGTCAGCCAGGAAGTGAAAAATTGGAAACAAAAACAATGTCAGAAGATGGGTTAAGTGTGAAATGGGTCAGGGCAAGTGATCCAGGATGACGGCAGTGGATGAAGCAAGGGAGCCAGAGGGTGGACCTTTATGAGCTGCATCCTGTGTGGAGTATAGGTGGTTGGAGTTCTTAAAGAAGCTATTAGGGATTACACAGCAAGTACTCTTTTACAGAAGAAGAAAAATATAAAAGTTTGTTTCAAGTACTTACATTACATGGCACCATGATGAGAAAATGGAGGGAAATCACTCTCATGAGACTGAAGAGTAGAGCAATGCAACCACAGAAAGGAAAGCGAGGACACCACCACAGAAGTGACATGTGCCTAGACAGGGTCAGCAGTTCTAACAGCAGCCATCCTGTCTTCATCTGAGGGGCTGTTGGCTCTTGACAAAAACTTCCACGGGTTCAATCACTCCCACCCTCTTCTCTGAACCTTCTCTCTCCCAACTCAGCTGTGATCCGGCTTCTCCCACTCTGCCTACCCTTCTCAGGATGACAAATCTGTCTGCTGGTCTCTCTTGCTTTTTAATTCAGTTTCTCCATAAGACACTGTCTCCCAGCTCATTTTCCCTGGGTGATATGTTCCATAGTCTGTGATTAAGGTCCCCACATGCTACACCCTAACCAGGCACAGGGCAAAGAGAAGTATCTCCCCAAGCATGTGCTCATGTATTGAAGAAGGTACTCAGAACAGTAAGAATTCTAAAAACTGCTAATAGCTTTGGTAGGAAAACATTTATAGTAGTTGTTAAAGAAAACCAAGTTTTAAAGAATTAAATGGTTTGTTTTGTGCCAACCCATAAATCTGGTAGGTAGCGAAGAGATATCTGACCTATTTCCAATTGTGTATTTGGTACCCAATCCTACATGGAAGTGAATTAACACTTCCAGAGAAGACTTAGGACAAACTCCTAAGAACTCAGAAGTCTGAGACATGACAATGAAAGTCTCAGAGGAATCAGAGTTTCATCTATTCCTAATTCCAAATAATCACTGGAGTTTTGACTCCAGTCAAAAGGAAAATATACACATTTAAAACAATAGGTTTGGGGCTAAACAGATTATAGCTCGAATGAGCTATGTGTAGCATGTGGGGTCCTTGATGACAGGTTATGGAACACATCGCCCAGGGAAAATTAGTTGAGAGACAGTGTCTTATGGAGAAACTGAAGTGTACACATTGCCCAGGGAAAATGAGCTGAGAGACAGTGTCTTATGAAGAAACTGGGGGATTCCCAGTTAAACTCATCAAGATAACTTTAAAATAGACATAGGGGAACACTCCCAGATGTGATTATGCAACCAGCTATGTGGAAGGAATCATGTGGGACCCTGAAAAAAAAAGAACGCTAGAGTTAAGAATATCTAATTATTTTAGATGAGAAAAATACTTGAGAAAGAGTTGCGACCAATCTTGAAGCCCCAAGTAATGGTAAGTAGATTTTAAGAAAGATAAAGGAGTAAAGAATATGGTATCACTAAGATTTGATGATCTGATACTCTGGTTAAAATACCAGTTGAAATGTATTCCCTTTTGGTTATAAATAAGCTCATTAGAAGGAAGGGTTAGTAAGTCCTATTCAATATGGCCCTAAACAGGATATCCACACACATACCCCACTTCCTGCAGTGGCCTCTAGAGGGCAGAAAAGCGTCTGGGTTGACAGGGTAAGTACTGGCTGCTACTGCAAAGCATTCTGCTATCCCAGAAAACCCAGTGCTACCCTGAGTTGTATCCAAACCAGAGGTTAAGTACTGAATGCAGATGAGAGATCATAATCCTGGAACCATATGAAATTAATGTCCAGCATCAGTACTAATGTCAAAAAAATCATATGAGGTATAAAAGATTCAAAAGATAGTATGTGAATAGAAAGAGTAATAGATAAACAAGCCAAGCTAATAACAATGTGTTACCAGGTGAGAAATTTGGGCTGAAGGGGAAAATCAAAACCAAAGTTACTCACATAGTTGTTAAGAACATGGACTCCTGGGCTACATTAACTGGGTTCAAATCCCATCCTCACCAATTGCTAGCTATATATGGTACTGGGCAACTTATGGAGCCTCTTTGTGCCTTACAAATTTATTTATAAGATAGAGATGATAATACTACATATCTCATAAGCCTTTGTGCTTATTAAATAAGTTAATTTATGGAAAGCATTTAGGAGAATCTGAAGCACATAGTAAACTATATATTTGCTATTATTATTATCCAAGTATATATCATACAGTTTAGAAACTTCAACATGAAGCAGACGCTAACACAAAACTCCAGGGCTAGTTAACAGGCCATGGCAACATTAACTGAATTAATACTGTTTTTCAGTGCCCATTATATGTTGGGCACTTTGCTAGTTACTTGCAACGTTACAGTAAATAGCAAGACTATATAAAGGTATTGAAATTATATGCCTGTATGGATACTAATGCTCCTGAGGACAGAAGTGAACTAGAGAGCATTAACATTAAGAAAATTAAAGTTCTTCTTTGTTTCCTCCTTTTCTGGAAAATTTAGTATGAAAGCCATTCAGTTGGACCATCTAGGATAGTAATGAGGGAAGCCATGGTGGCCCAAAGCTATGCATTAGAGCCCTTGGAAATAAGAAAGGGGAAGGTGGGGGAGAGAGATCATCATGGGCATCAGAGCCCAAGTGGAGTGAGGAGGATATCCAGGTGCAGGGTCTGGAACATAACAAAATGTCACGTGCTGAGCAAGGCAAGCAGGGCATTATACACAGAGGAATTGATCAAAAGATTGACTATATAAGGGTGAATGGGAACCAGGTTCTTCACTAATGAGGAAGGGAGTTACAAAGAAAGAACACCAGAAAAAGCCCTGTGGTATTGGATTGGATGCATCCATGTGAAATCAGATGTTTTTCTTATACAGATAAATAGACATAGTAATAAATACAGATTGAGTCAATTGCCAACATGATGTCCCCATCACCCTAGGATAATTTAGTGTGTATTTCCTACGAAGAAGGATATTCTCCTACCTAATCCAATCTAGAAATGCAGGTTTTTCCTAAAGTTTTAGGTGTCTGCCTGGCTGTCACCGCCACCTCAGCAGTACGGGTCTGTGACTGGAGCTGGTTTTAGGGCAGGCGAGGAGAGAGAAAAGAGGGGCGGGGGAAACAACAACAAAGATCTTCCCCCATTCTCTCAGGCTCATAGGAATCCCCTTTCCTAGTCCTCCGGTCAGAAAGAATGGAGGATTCCCCCAAAAATTCTGTTGCTTGCACCCAAGCACAGTTCCCTGATTTGGCCTACCCTTGGACCAAAGCTGGGAGAGAAAGGAATGAGGGGTGAGGGGCAGCTCAGACTCCCACCACCTTAATAGCTCTCCATGTTCTATCTTTCCTCTCCAATCCACCTGCTATTGTTTACATTTCTGTCATCAGGTAGTTGTCCTTCATGTGTCTTCTAACCACTCTTTAGTTGTTATTACTAGGATAGACTTTATAGGGCCTATTCCTTCTTGGTAGATACTAGAAGTCCCAGCTTCTATTCTATATCTGTCCGTGGGGAAGGCCAGCTTTATGAGGGCACAACCTGTACAGTCCTATGTGGTCCTGTGCTCAGAAGGGCCCTGTGCTCAGTTTAATGCTCTATTGTTGCTGTCTTGACATCCTTAATGATTTTATCTTTGAACGTGGGTGATTGAATTTCCATGAACTAATGGTGCACATGCAGGAGCAAAAGATAACACAGAATATCCATGTGCACTACCAATCCTTCCTGTCCCCATTAGCATGTAGCATTCGTGGTGCCCGTAAGTATAAAATTTCAGTAGACCCATAATACATGAGAGTTCAGTGAGACTCAAAGCAAGCACAAGGTCAGAGCAATACATCAATAACAGAGTAAGAAGGGGTGCTGATAGCCATAATCTCTGTCAGACAGAACTTGCTTTGAACACAGAAAAAAGACTGGTGTTTTAAGAAGCATAAATACACAGGGGAAACTTATCATATCCTTTTTTACTCATGTTTCTTCCCTATATTAGCTAACAACTTACAGTAAAAAAATAATGATTTAGAAGGAAAGATAATTATTCCCTTATAAAATAGTTCCTTTTCTTTTCTGCTCTCTTACTCATCAGTAGTTCAAAGTAGGAAGTATTGGTAGAATGTGAGCAAAGCAAGAAGTGAAATAAAAACAGTTGAGGTAGTTTTGTGCAGCATTTTCACTGTTCTGGCAAGAATAAAATACAAATGCACATATGATTTGTGTAATTTCAGCGATTCTCTATATGAATTGAAAGCTCTCATATTTGTATTTAAAATTGGCATTACACAATATAAAGATGAATGGTAAAATTCATGCTAATAATTTAACATTTTAATTTTTATTTTTTACTTAGAACAACATTAAGTGGCAAAGTAAAAAACACTGTAAGATGAGACATAGACCACAGAAAAAAGGAAAAAGCTTTGCATTTCTACTTTTAGTGGCATTTTTTTCCCTGTAATTTGAACAAGGAGTTTCATATTTTCATTTTGCTGGCCTGAGAGCTATGTAGCCATTTCTCTCTATCAGGTTTGGCCTAAATCCAAGTCCAATTTTCTCCTAAGAAGCTCTCAGTTCACTTGCTCCATTTTCCTCCCCAGTCCAATCCAGCCAATAACCCCGTTCACCCATTCCACCTTCAATTGAAGAATAGTGTTGTTAACCCACAGGCTAGACTCCAAATCTAGAATACTCTTGAGGTAAGACTAAGCAGTGGGCTCTCTAAATACTCTTGAGGGACAGTCAGTTTGACTTCTTGGCCATATTTTTTGTTTCATTATCTTTGCAAGAACATGGCCAGCCCTATTTGCCTATGTCTCAGGAGCAGTAAAATTCTCAAGTAATCAGATTAGTTGCAAAATTAAATTGACTCTCAATCTATGCCAAAATTTGCCATCATGAACCTTGGGGAATGACAGATTTAGAATCTGAATGAGACTTGGCATGCTGTTTAAGATTATTGGTTTTCATGTGTAAAACTACAGTAGCAATATCAACTTCAAAGAATTGGAATGGATTACATGAAACTGCATATAGTAGCATACAGAAGTTGCTCAATAATGCATATATATTTGCCCTTGGCCATTGGTCAATTATAAATCATTGTCCAAATAGCTTGGTGTGTTCTATACTGCAGTTCTGTTCCCTCCTTCAACCTTGATATGGTTTGACTCTGTGCCCCCACCCAAATCGTACCTTGAATTGTAATAATCCTCACATGTCAAAGGTGGAACCAGGTGGAGATAACTGAATCAGGGGAGCGGTTTTCCCCATGCTGTTCTCGTGATAGTGAGTGAGTTCTCACCAGATCTGATGGTTTTATAAAGGGCTTCCTTCTTTGCACAGCATTTCTCCTTTCTGCCACCATGTAAAAAAGGAGGTGTTTGCTTCCTCTTCCACCATGATTGTGTTTCCTGAGGCCTTTGCAGCCATGCAGAACTGTGAGTCAATTAAACCTCTTTCCTTTATAAATTACTCAGTCTCGGGTATTTCTTCAAAGCAACATGAGAATGGACTAATACAGTAAATTGGTACCACAGAGAGTGTACCTAAAGATACCTAAAAATGTGGAAGCGATTTTGGAACTGGGTAACAGGCAGAGGTTTGAACCATTTGGAGTGCTCGGAAGAAGACAGGAAAATGGGAAACTTTGGAACTTCCTAGAGACTTGTTGAATAACTTTGACCAAAATGTTGATAGTGATATAGACAGTGAAGTCCAGGTTGAGATGGTCTCAGATGGAGATGAAGAACTTGTTGGGAACTGGAGTAAAGGTCATCTTTGCTATGCTTTAGCAAAGAGACTGGCAGCATTTTGCTCCTGCCCTAGAGATCTGTGGAACTTTGAACTTGAGAGAGATGATTTAGGGTATAGTGGTAAAGTGTTCAAGAGGAAGCAGGATTAAGTTTGAAAAATTTGCAGGCTGACCATATGATAGAAAAGAAAAACCCATTTTCTGGAGAGAAATGCAAGCAAGCTGCAGAAATTTGCATAAGTAACCAGGAGCCAAATGTTAATCACCAAGACAATGGGGAAAATGTCTCCAGGGCATGTCAGAGAACTTCATGTCGGCCCTTCCTGTCACAGGCCTGGAGGCCTAGGAGGAAAAAATGGTTTTGTGGGCCAGGCACAGGGCCCACTTGCTGTATGCAGCCTGAGGACATGGTGCCCTGTGGGCCAGCTGATTCAGCTCCAGCCATGAGTAAAAGGGACCAAGGTACAACTTGAGCTGTGGCTTCAGAGGGTACAAGCCCCAAGCCTTAGCAGCTTCCATGTGGTGTTGAGCCTGTGGGTGCATAGAAGTCAAGATTTGATGTTTGGGAACCTCTGCCTGGATTTCAGAGGATGTATGAAAATGCCTTCATGTCCAGGCAGATCTTTGCTACAGAGGAAGAGCCCTCATGGATAACCTCTGCTAGGGCAGTGTGGAAAGGAAATGTGGGGTTGGAAACCTCACACAAAGCTCCCACTAAGGCACTACCTAGTGGATCTGTGAAAAGAGGGCCACTGTCCTCCAGACCCCAGAATGGTAGATCCACTGACAGCTTGCACCATGTGCCTGGAAAAGCCACAAACACTCAATGCCAGCCCATGACAGCATCCAGAATTGGGGCTGTACCCTGCAAAGCCACAAGAGCAGAGCTGTCCAAGGCTGTGGGAGCACATCATCATTCCCTGGGTATGAGATATGGAGTCAAAGGTGATCATTTTGGAACTTTAGGGTTTAATGACCGTTTTATTGGATTTTGGACTTGCATGGGGCCTGTAGCCCCTTTGTATTGGCCAATTTCTCCCATTTTGAATGAGTGTATTTATGCAATACCTGTAATCCCATTGTATCCAGTAAGTAACTAATTTGCTTTTGATTTTACAGCCTCATAAATAGAAGGAACTTACCTTGTCTCAGGTGAGACTTTGGACTTGGACTTTTGGGTTAATGCTGAAATGAGTTACCAACTTTAGGGGACTGTTGGAAAGGCATGATTATGTTCTGAAATGTTAGGACATAAGATTTGGGAGGGGCCACACACAAAATGATATGTTTTGGATCCGTGTCCGCACCCAAATCTCACCTTGAATTTTAATAATCCCCACATGTCAAGACCAGGACAAGGGGGAGATAATTGAATCATGGGGGTGGTTTCCCCCATGCTGTTCTTGTGATAGTGAGTGAGCTCTCACGAGATCTGATGGTTCTCTTAGGGGCTTCCCCCTTCACTTGGCACTTCTCTCTCCTGCCACCATGTGAAGAAGGATGTGTTTGCTTCCCCTTCCCCCAAGATTGTAAGTTTCCTGAGGCCTCCTCAGTCATGCAGAACTGTGAGTCTATTAAATCTCTTTCCTTTATAAATTACCCAGTCTTGGGTATTTCTTCATAACAGCATGAGAATGAACTAATTCATTTAGTGACCATTTCAAAAGTAATACATCCATTTCAAACTGCTTTGTGAAATAAAGCAACCAGGATCTGAAATTACTGTGAATTGTGGGAATAATCATATTCAGAAGGGTTCAAGATGTACTTTGACTTAATCACTTTCCTGCCCTTCTCTTCTTGCTTTTACCATTTTCCTCAAAATTTCAAATCTGAGTATTTCTTTGTTCTTCAGAAACCATGGAAACTGATCAAATCCGGCCACACTCTTTCCAAAGCTCTTCTTCTGTTATGCTCTTTTCCCACCTGATCAAATCAACTTACAGAAATGTCTTTGCTTGTAAAATTTATAGAGAGAAATAGACTCACCCTCTGCCAAAATGATGAGAACACTAAAAATGGCCATGATCAGAAAACAAGCACTGTGGTTTAATTTGAGCAAAGTGATTTTTCAGGAGCATAGCATTAAAAGCTAAAATTTTACTAGTCCTTAACTTACTATCACATGGCCTATTCTCAAAAATAAGATATTTTTCAAACACATTATGTTTATTCTTTATCTATATAGTTTTATGTGGATCTATTTGATGCAATCAGGGTACCAAAAATAAAATAAAAAATAAACACACACAGATATTCATAAGTTTGACCCCACCCCATTCACAACTTTGATAGGTGTTCCTGTTTTGGCTTGTGCTTTCTATAATTTTCTCTAGGACAGAAGAAAGACACACTAAGTGATGTGAGATTAAAATAGGAAGGACAAGTCTTACCTAAGCAAGTGAATGATTTACATGTGCCATGTGCATGCAGTTTGTTGCAGTATCTCTCAATTATTTATGGTACAGGGATAGCACAGATAAAAGAATCATAGCATCTCAAGGTTGGAAGTGCTTAAAGGTCATGCAGTTCAGTCACATATATGATGGTTAATTTAACTCCACAGCCTTCTTCCTGTACCAGATAGACTTCTAGCATGTGCTTAAATACCTTTAGCTGTGGCAAAAGGCTAGCTCATTTCATCCTTGAGTGATTCCATTAGATTTTGGCTCAATCTAAAGGACAACTCTTTCTATTCCCTCTGTAACTTCTATACCTATTCTTTGATGATGAAAGGCAAGGACTGTGCTTTTCAATCTTTGTATCTTGGTGCTTATTACAGTGTTCAACTGACACGTAGTAGGGTTTCATTAAGTGTTTATGGAATAAAATCGAAATACAGAGATAAAAATTATGTCACCCAGGCCATCTTCTCTTCAGGCCAAATATTCCCCAGTTCCTTTAAGACTTCTTCTTTAATTATGACTTTAACTTCCTAATCATCCTGGAACCTTCTCATTGAGTGACTTTTGTCATCTCTTTCTAAATATGTTGTCTCCAGAATGAAACAGAATATTGGAAGTTCATTTTTGTAAGTACAGAGAATAGTATGCTGAAAGCTCCGTAGACCTAGGGACTACTTTTCAACTAATACAGTGCAGAATTAAAGTATCTCATGTCAGCAGTGATCTCCCACAGAAGGATATTGCGGTTACACCACTCTACCAAGGGTTTTTACTGCAAAATCACACTCACTCTATATATATAATAATGAACTTTGCTGCAGAGGAAGAGCCCTCATGGAGAACCTCTGCTAGGGCAGTGTGGAAAGGAAATGTGGGGTTGGAACCCTCACAAAAAGTCCCCACTAAGGCACTACCTAATGGAACTGTGAAAAGAGGGCCACTGTCCTCCAGACCCCAGAATGATAGATTCATAAAATTATATATATATATATACACACACACACACACTCTCTCTCTCACACACGCACATACATATAAACACACACATATGTGAATTAGGAAATACTACAGGAGAAGAAATTTGATAATAAGTAGAGACTTGGCATTAAAAATTCTGTTTTATATGTTTAAGTTGGAATGCCTGTTAAACAATTAAATGGTAATATCAAGTAGGAAATAGAAAGACAGGCCAGGAATATAGACAAAAGAATAGTCTAGGCTGGAAATATAAATCTGGAAACTCAAAGATATAGATATATATATATAAATTACATATATATACACACACACACACATACACACAGATATGTGTACGTTTGTGTATATATATATATAATTTATTTTGCCACTACAAGCACAGAATTTAAATATAACCTTATTTGGGACTAGAAACATCTGGCGGGCATCAGACTCATCCAGATTTGATCCTGATGCTGCTTATTATTGGTTGTGTGATGCTGACAAACTACTCTCACTACTCTTACTTTGCTTTGTTAATAGGAGATAAAATGTCAATTATTTAGGATTTATCTTTTGAGAGACAATTGGAAGAACAGAAGTGTCACTTAGTGAATTAGGAAATACTACAGGAGGAGGAATTTGATAATAAGTGGAGACTTGGCATTAAAAATTCTGTTTTATATGTTTAAGTTGGAATGCCTGTTAAACAATTAAATGGTAATATCAAGTAGGAAATAGAAAGACAGGCCAGGAATATAGACAAAAGAATAGTCTAGGATGGAAATATAAATCTGGAAACTCAAAGATAGATATATATATATATATGAAGTCATGGGAATTGGTTAGTTTCCTTAAGAATAAGAATAGAGAAGAGTACACTTGAGTCCTCCAATATTGGAAAGAAACAGTGATGGATACCAAAGCAAAAGAGAGAGAGAGAGCAGTGGGATCGGAGGGGAAAGCATAGATGGTAATGGTAAAATCTTGGAAGGTATAGAGTCTCAAGACAAAGAACTTAATTACCACCATCTTCTGTCAAATTCTCCTGAAATGTGGAGAAATCTGAAGATTTGTACATTATTGCCATTCAAACTCCAGCCCCTGGAACACTGCCTCATAAACTGTAGGCCCTCATTAAGTGGTAAATGTTATTATTTTAGATCTTGACTCAGTCATCCAAAATAATCATTTTATATCTTTCGGCTTTCATAGTTTTTCCCAATCACAAATTTAGAATAGAAGTCATGACAGGTGCATAATAAATGGTTCTTCAGGGCTGAAATAGATTGGCTAACCAGTACTCCTTTGATATGTTACCAATACAGTATCATAACTGTATTTAATGGTAGTAGTATTTTCTCCATATTTTTCTTTTTTGCACCAAGGAATAGTGTGGAAGACCTAACTCATTGTTATGCTACTGAAGAATATGTTACTTATAATCAGTTATCCAATATTACAGCCTAATAAGTCTGAAAACGTATATCTTTTGACAGTGTCCCCGTCCAAATCTCATCTTGAATTCCCACATGTTGTGGGAGGGACCTAGTGGGAGATAATTGAATCATGGGCACAGATCTTTCCCGTGCTATTCTCATGATAGTGAATGAGTCTCCCAAGATCTGATGGTTATTATAAGGGGGAGTTTTCCTGCACAAGCTGGATGACTGCCGCTATCCACGTAAGATGTGACTTCCTCCTCCTTGCCTTCTGCTATGATTTTGAGGCCACCCCAGTCACATGGAACTGTAAGTCCAATTAAACCTCTTTCTCTTGTAAATTTCCCAGTCTCGGTGTGTCTTCATCAGCAGTGTGAAAACAGACTAATACAAAGACAAATTGGTTTATCTGACATAACTTTCCATAGTGAATTTATGCTGGTCTTGATGATCTTTTAACTCTGTAACCTAACATCTTCATAACTATAAATTTTTTAAACTTGTATAAGACTAAAGACAAATTATGTGAATTGTTTGTGTATTTTTCTCTTCCCTTCTTTATTTTTTAAAACTTGAAAAGTATACTTCCTCATCTTCAGGTCTCTGACACTTTTTTCATTATCAGTGATTACATATAAATTGCTAGTTTGAATTCACTTTGAGCACCTTTGTAGATACAACTTTTTATGCATTTTTAATGCACCAACATAGATATTATTGATTAATTAACTCAAATTTTCACTTACTCTGAGGTATTGGGCAAGTTACTTAAGCCTCCATTTCCTCATTTGTAAAATGTTGGTGTAATAATTTTTAACTTTTAGGCCTTGTAAATGTACATGAGAGGTTAAACAGAATAACCAAACAGAAAAGCATAGCATACAGTACAATGTCTGGCATTTTTATTAAGTATCCAAATATAAAATATAATTTCTTTACTTCCTTGGGGTTCCCAGTTGCTCTTTTTCAGAGATAATTCTCCTTGTCAGAAAAGGCGTAACTAACAAAACAAGTGGGAATTCTTTCATTTAATCATTAATCTTATACCTTGGCACCCTGAGGTAAACCCAGCCTTCCACATTGTGCTTCAATTTTTCCTTCAAAGTTTTGTGAACCTCTGCTTATTTATTTATTTTTTTTTCTTTGAGACAAGTTTCGCTCTGTGGCCAGGCTGGAGTGCAGTGGGCACGATCTCGGCTCACTGAAACCTCCACCTCCAAGCCGTGTTCAAGCGAGTCTCCTGCCTCAGTCTCCCAAGTACCTGGGACTACAGGTGCATGCCACCATGCCCAACTAATTTTTGTATTTTTAGTAGAGATACGGTTTCACCATGTTGGCCAGGATTGTCTCCATCTCTTGGACCTCATGATCCGCCCACCTCGGCCTCTTAAAGTGCTGGGATTATAGGCATGCGCCACCTCGCCCGTCCTTGAAACTTTATCTCCCTTGTTCTGACTACTTGTGTCTTTGCCAATTTTAGTCTTTAACATTCTTTGTTCCTTTGAAAATCAGAAATAATTAGATGGTGACTTTTTTAGATAGTTCTCTTAACCCTCCTTAAAAATATAAACATTATAGTAAAATTAATTTAATTTTTAAAAAATGTTTTACTTTCTTGATTCAGTATCCATTTGAGAACTTATAAATACATTCTAATATTTTCTCTGAATGTTTTGAAAGCTCTCTTGATGGAATCCAGTATATACAATTTTCTATAACTAGCCTTCTCTCTTGAGATTATAAACTCTAAGTTGAGCTGGTTTACTTCCCCCAAGATTTCTCTAACTTCCATTCAATCAACCAATTTAGATTCAGAAAAGAAGGTTTCTCCACATCATTTTATGGGAGATGATATTTGCCAGCAATTAAGTATGTCTCATAATTTGTTGTGCTTTTACTCAATGAAGATATCCAGTAAAGGACATTCTAGTAATTAAGGTCCCCAACAAGTATATCTTTTATCTCTGCCAATTTTTAAAATTCAACGTCAGGACTATAGTATTAATTTCTTATCCTGATTAGGAAGTCCACAGTAGCTGTAAAGTACTATTACCTAGTGATTAAAGGCATATATTCTGGAAGCAGATTCAGGTTCTTATCTGTCCTTACCACCTTGTAGGTGGACTGTGATAGGTAAATTACATTCCTTGCCCCAGTGTCCTCATTTTTTTTAAAGGTGAACAATAGCAATACATGTGTCATGTGATTGTTAGAAGAACTGGATAAAACCATCTGTGTAATGCTTCTGGCCTACAGCCTGGAACATACTAAAAGCTCAATTAATGGCAACTGTTTTTTAATTATCCACCTTGTTCCCTCTAGAGTTTTCTTCTTTGTAATCATTTTATTGGTATTCCATGAATTATGATGGATTCAAAACTCTCAATTTGTTAATTTATACTCTATATCACAAAAGTCAGTGGAAAATACAAGACATTTACACCATTCAGAGATCCTTAAGCCTACAACCTCAGTTAACCCATGTATATATTCCTTAAGCTAGTTCACATAATCTCATTTTTTGTCAGTTACATAATTCCTTCCCATATTCTCTCCAGAATTTAAAGATAGAATATCTAAACCATGTATGGTACCAACTATAACTATTATTTATTTCATTTGCTTTTTCCTTCACATTATGATGTAATTACCTTGTCCATACCCGTAATCAAGAGTGATGCATTTGCACTTTAGACTCAGTTGTATCCTTTGGTCAATCTCCAACTGAGTTCTTATCTGATCTCACTTTCATGGCACTAAGAACATAAGTACTCAGTAGTCTCATCCTTATTTATACTGTTACCTCACAATATCCTATCAACTTGTACAGTTTTTCATAAATTTTATGACATAGCTCAAGTTATTTTTCTTATTTATGTATCACTGTTTTCTTTGATTTAATGGAATTCTCTTCTCAACAGTATTGTGTGCTCAACAGCTACCATCTGCCTATAATAATATCAATTCTATTGCATGCTTATTTATAATTTTTTTATTCTTATATAACTACAAACTTAGAGAGAAATTTGCAAGCACCATACAAAACACTTTTCTGAATTATATGAAAGTAAAATGCTGGTACAAACCTACAGATTTGAGAAGCTCAATGAATCCCAGATAGGAAAAACTTGAAGAAAATTATGCCTAGTCACTTCATAATCAAACAGAGGAAAACCGAAGATAAGAAAAAAAATTTTAAAGTAGCCAGAGGAAGGCCAAGCATGGAGGATCATGCCTGTAACCCTAGCACTTTGGGAGGCTAAGGCAGGCAGATCACTTGAGGCCAGGAGTTCAAGACCAGCCTGGGCAACATGGCAAAACCCCATCTCTACTAAAAATACCAAGCTGGGTGTGGTGGTGCATGCCTATAGTTTCAGCTACTTGGGGGGCTGAGGAAGGAGACTCACTTGAACCCGGGAGGTGAAGGCTGCAGTGAGCCGAGATCATACCACTGCACTCCTGCCTACATGACAGAGCAAGACCCTGCCTCAAAAAAAAGTAGAAGAAAACACATGCTACATACAGAGAATAAGTGGTAGAATAACTGCAAATTTCTCATCCAAAATCATGAGGGCTAGAAATCAGCGGTCAAAATATCCTTCAGGAATGAAAGAGAAATAAAAACATTCTGAGATTAAGGAAAACCAAGAGAATTTGTTACCAGCAAACCTGCTATGAATGTTCAAGGAAGTTTGTCAGCTGAAGAGACATGGTATCAAAGGGAAAACTTGGAACTATAGAAATGAAGGAAAAATAAAAGAAATTATAAATATTTGGGTAAATACACTCTTTTTCTCCTATTACGTTCTCGATTGTGTGACTTTTGAAACAAAAAATTATAACATTGAGGGAGAATGGTTTAATGTCTGCAGATGCAACATGCATGATAACTATAACCTAAAGGAGGTTAAATAGGACATATATGGCTGTAAGGCTTCCACATTTTACTTGAAGTAGTAAAATATTAACTATAAGTACACTAGAAAGTTAGATACACACATTAATCCCTGGAGCAACAGCTAAAACTTAATACAAAAAGATTTAGTAAAAAAGCTAATGGGTGAATTAAAATGGAATATTTAAAAAAAAAAAAAATTCAGGTAACCCAAAATAGAACATTAAAAAGATTTAAAAAAAAAAAAAAGAAAAGAAAATTCAAAAATGAACAAATTGAAAAAAATTTTTGAAGGATAAATTTAAATCTAAACATATCAATAACCACTTTGAATGTAAATTATCTAAATGCAACAATTAAAAAACAGAGATTGCCAGATTGAATTTGAAAAAAAAGGAAGACCAAAATATATGCTCTCTACTACAAAATGCCACTTTAATTATGGTTAAACAGTGAAAGTAACAGTACAGAAAAAGATACCATGTAAACACTCACCAAAACAAAGCTGCTTTGACTATAATGTGAGAAAATGTAGATTTCAGGGTGAGGAATATTGCCAGGTATAAAGATATGCATTACGTAACAATAAGAAGATTGATTCACTAAGAAGACACAACAAATCTAAATGTGTATGCACCTAACAACAGAGGACTTGAAATATATGAAGCAAAAACCAATAGAATTGGAAAGGAAAAATAGACAAGTCTACAATTATACTTAGAGATATAAACACTCCTCTTGCATTCCACATGTAAATGATATAATACAGACATCCATAATCACCAAGGATATGGAAGACCTGAGAAACATTATCAGAACACTTGATTTAATTTTTCTCGTGGAACACTCTATAAACAGTAGAATGCACACTCTTTTAAAGTGTACTCAGCAAATTCACTAAGATAGGCCATATTCTGAGACATGTTTTGAAATTAAACAACACACTTCTAATTTTTTGACCACATCTTTGATACGTTTAACAAACATGATGTGGGGCAGGGTGAACACAGCTTCTTGAAGAGACTATGCAGGTTAAGTGACTAATTTGTAACTTGTACAATTTCAATGTAAAATTTGCTTCTGAGCTATCAAAATATAACATTTTCTAGTGTATCAATCTTACAGGTACAAATTAATATTAAAATAGATGAGCTAGGCTGGGTGCAGTGGCTCACGCCTGTAATCTCAGCACTTTGGGAGGCCAAGGCAAGAGGATCACCTGAGAGCGGGAGTTTGAAACCAGCCTGACCAACATGGAGAAACCCTGTCTCTACTAAAAATACAAAATTAGCCAGGCATGTTGGTGCATGCCTGTAGTCCCAGTTACTTGGGAAGCTGAGGTAGGGGAGTCACTGGAATCTGCGAGGTGGAGGTTGCAGTGAGCCAAGATCATGCCACTGCACTCCAGCCTGGTGACAGAGCAAGACTCTGTCTCAAAAAAAAAAAAAAAAAAAAAAAAAAAAGATGAGCTAAAGTCGGAGAAAAAAAGCAAAAACCCTTGAAATTTATACATCTCTTTTAAGCAAGTATTACTGATAAAGATGAGTATTACCCATTCATTAAAGATTCCCCTTCCATTTTAAAATACTGTTGGTTATAATACAAGTTACTTTGGGTAATTGAAAGCAACTACAATCCTGGTGTTCAGAAACTATCTCTTAATCCATGTGGCTAGAAATGAGCGGGCTTCATCACAGTCATCCGGACAACAGTTATTACTCTTTCCGGCCATCGTCATCCTCTATTACATACCCTCTTGTACTGACTCCCATTCAGCATCTTGGGCCGCCATTAACACAATACCCCTTCTTGATTAATAACAAAAGGAGCTTAGAATGTGTTTTATCATCCTTAGTTTCCTGGTGTTTGTCAAATACTCCTGTTTTACAAGAAGTAGTTTTCTTGTAGGACCGTGAGTGTGTCTGCATAATTTTTCATCAAGGCAATAATGTAGGATCCTAAATCACAAGCATTCTTTGCAAGTCCCTTAAGTGCGGTATAATTTGGAACCAGCAATCCATTTCAAATTCAAAAAATTAAAGGGGAAATAGCCAGGCACGAGTTGGAGGAGCAGGACTGACTCCCACACCTGCAATTTCAACCAAATGACATAAAATGCCAAGCCATTATTCTTCCAATTTAGCTTCCTCAGCTTTCATGTCCTAAACCGAATTCATTCTAAAAGTAATCAAATCAGATAAGGATGGAGAAGGGAGGGGGAATGCTAATGATGCAGCCGGAGGAAACAGTTGGAGAGTTCTGGTGTTTTAACATTCAGGTTATTTTATGGAGCATATTTTAAAATGATTTTTCCAGGTTAGTTTAATTGGAGTATCAGAAATCCTTTCATCTGTTTTGACAATTGAAATGATGATGTGCAGTCTGCACCGTGTTTATACCATTCAAGATAGGAACATCCATATTGATGCTCCAGCTACTGAAAATTTAAAAGGACAGGAGCAGCTAAAGGCTGATTAGCCATGGAGAACATTAGCTTCCATACTTCTTAGACAGAGCCAGACATTACGTCAAGCATGACAACCCACTGTAGCATAAAAGTATTAGCGGCCTCCAAGTCTCAGGCTTACCCTCAAGTTATTTCATTAAAACACAAAATTATGTTGACCTAATTTTTTTGACAGGTTTTGAAGAGAGCAAAGATTTCCTTTCTCACCATACCTCCCCTTGCTCCCTCTCCATCTCGCCATAACTCTGGGGAGTTTGCCAGCTTCAAGTCACTGCAGAGTGCCAATCCCTTTTATTTTAATCAAGGTAGAAGCCCCAGCTTTAAATGCTTTCTTTCCTCATCTCCAAACATGTATGCTGAGGCTCTTCATTGGCACGAGAACTTTCAATAGCAGTAACTCTTACTGTCCTTGGGGAGAAGAGAGCTACTCAGCATTCAGTGGAGAAGCCGGAACCGCCTGGATCAGTCTCATTATGTAGGCCATATGCAATAAGCCACAGTACCTAACAGCTGCTTGTGGTAGGATTAAGGGGAAAATATTTAATTTGATGCAGGAGCACGTGCGTGTGATTTCAGCTGTAGCTCTTACCTGCTCCCTAGGGTGTGTGTTAGATATATGGTGTAATGCAGAAATCATTTAATTGTGTCAACACAATGTTAGGGTGTTTGTTTAAAGTAAAAATTAGTTTTTGCAGCATAAATTGATTAGTTGACAGGCTATTTGACTGTCACGGAGGCTACTGGATACAAAGAAAAAATTGGCTTGGTTAATCTGAGCAAAGGGAACAACTCCTTTGAGATCGGGGGAAATACAAGCAATGTAAATTTGGATTAGCCTTTGTGTTCTGTAAATCAATAAAACAACAGGGATGTGTGGAGAATAGGCTAGATCATCTATCAAACTGGTTTTTATTGTGTTTCTATTTCTATCCCTAGTAAACATGTTCCTTCAGTTTCCCGTGAATAAAGGCATTTGACAAAGGAATAAAAATGGACCGGAGTTCACTGTAGATGCAGTGCCAATGACAAAAAGGAGGGGGTGGGGGAGGTGGCAAGTAAAGATGAGAATCAGAAAGGCTGCTTCCTGCAATCTCAAAGCTAGATCATTCTAAAATTCTCAGGTGACAAGTGTTGAAAGTGAAGATAGATTTTGTGTATCTACTGCAATGAAGACTGCACCTTATGCAGAATACTAATCAAGAATTTTTTTTTAAGGAAACCGCATTGTCTTAACAGGTTTTAAAAGAAATAGAGGTGCACACAGGCACACACACAAAAGAAATTGGTTAAGAAAGCGTATGTAGCAAGCAAGATTTCTCCCTACCAGTCACTTTCCATCACAAAAGAAATAACTAATGTGCTGAAATAAGAAAACACTAATTTTGTGGCCCAGTGAAGGACGCTGCTCTTTTTAAATAGCCTTCTTGTTCTTTAAGACCCTATTATAGGCAAATATCTCACCTGATTGCTTTAATTGAGGGAAATCCTTTTATCTGTGTAGACAGTTTGCATTGTCATTGTGTTTTACCTTTTGGTGCATACAGAATCCCGTTTTAAGACTGCCCACCAAGCTACACAGCACACTGAGATACTGCAGAGAATAAGTAAGGCAGAGAAAATGCAGGTTTCAGAATTGAGGAGCAGCACGTTAGACTGCAGCAGTAGAGGCGAGCGAGGCAGAGCGGTACAAATCTTCCTTTCCGAGCGTTTGAAAGATGGGGGCGTCTTTGTGGCATTATCTTCCCAGGTGCCCCAGATGGCACAGTGTACTTCTAATGGAAAACCATTCATCTGGCCCTGGGTCTGTACATGTTGTATATCACGATGGTTCATGGAGGAAACGAGCTCAGACAGCTTAAGCAGAAGGCGCAAAGCATGTGGTTGCGAAGGCATAATGGAAGAGAGGCACAAAAGGGCAGGCGAATGAGCCAGAGACAGGGGAAGGGGAGAAGAAGGCTGTTATTTCTGTGTAATTCCCCAGGATCCACTCCTGCTTGGGTTGGCGGTGAGAAAAAAACAATTCAATTTGAAGGTGGCTCAGGGTAAATGAACCAGGGAATTGAGCTGCTGGAATCTAATTACGGACCCCCCAAATTACTACTACCTGCCCAGCAGAAAAAGTCAAATGGCTACACCAGCCAACAGAGTTAAGGGAAGTTGGCAGAATAAGCAGTCCAGAAGGAGAAGGTTTGCAAACCTTCCAGATTCTATCTAACTCTACAACTCTTAGAAGTGATTTTTTTTTCTTTTTTTTTTTTTTTTTAAATGCTAATGCCCTAGGCATAGAAGATTTGCAAAGCAGAAAGTATGGCCAAGGGAAGGGCAGGTATAGGACTTCAAGATCTGAAAGTCCGGCAGCATTTCCACACACTCTTGGGAAAGGTGTTACCCCTAGAATCCCCATCTTCTTCTTCAAGACAGTGTTTCCTAAAGGGAAGCGTCATAGGAACAAGGACCTATTGCGGTGGCTCACACCTTGTGGTCCCAGCACTTTGGGAGGGCGGGCAGATCACGAGGTCAGGAGATCGAGACCATTCTAGCTAACACGGTGAAACCCTGTCTCTACTAAAAATAAAATAAATAAATAAATAAATAAATAAATAAATAAATAAATAAATAAAAAATAGCTGGGCATGCTGGCGGGCACCTGTAGTCCCAGCTACCTGGGAGCCTGAGGCTGGAGAATGGCGGGAACCTGGGAAGCGGAGCTTGCAGTGAGCCGAGATCGCGCCACTGCACTCCAGCTTGGGCGACAAAGTGAAACTCCATCTCAAAAAAAAAAAAAAAAAAAAAAAAGCAAACTACCCAGCTCCCTAGGGGGAGTGGGTCAGTGCACTCAGATACTATCACAGGAGTGAAGGCAAGGTGGAAATGGAACTGCAGGATTGGTCCTCTGAGCCAACAGCTTGTTTCCCGCCATCATGTGCTCAATTCAACTTTCAGATATCTGCTTATTCAAGGGCAACTTACCTTTGGATTTGGACCTTATATATTTGTTTTTGAGGAGAAATATGGCAGGATCTCTTAACTTAGTCTGGAGAAAATGAAACTGGAGTTGGAGTCAAGACATCCAGTGTAGTCCTGACTTTCTCATTACTACATGTAACTTTGAGAAACTATTTTCAGTGTCATTTTAAGCTCATTTGAAAATAAGAAGTTGAGTTAGAAAATCTTCAAGATCTATCCCAGCTTCTAAATCTGAGGACCTCCAATAAAAGAATATTTTATAGTGTCCTCTCAATTAAATATAGTCCCACTTTTGTACAAAAGACATGGAATTAACCCCTAGAACAATAAAAGTCCTGCAGCTGCTGTCACCTTTGAAACTGATTTCCTGGCTCTCACTTCAAACCTTTATTCACATACAACAAATCAAAATTTACATAAAAGGCAAATATTCTGCTTTTATTTACTGTGTGATTATCACCATTGCAACTGCTGATTTCTCCCCAAAGCCTTGTAACTACAGTTGCCTAGATTTCATATAGATCCCTGAGGGCAGAAGAGAGCCAATAAATCCAAAGGAAATAAGTGAAATGGAATATGTTACCCCTGTCTGTTTTAGCCAGGAATGTAAAATTATGTTTCAAGATGTCAATTAAATGAGCAGCTACAATTTTCCCCACTAAAGAATGTTACCACAATGAAAATTGTACAGAAATAGTAATAAAACACATTTAAAAAATTAGCTAACCATGGCATATTTGAATGAAAAGAACACAATCAACTATCTCTGCCTTAATATGAGATTGCCACACTGTGTTAATCCCAGGCTGGTTTCCCTGTTACCTAACACATGTTCAGATGGCAGATGAGCTCAGAGAATTTGAATTTATCCTATTACCAATCTAAGCCAATCATACTTAAGTAGAAGAACTTTTAACAGAAAAAGGTATGATGCATCCCCCAAATAAAAATATTTGCAATTTATCCATTCACTGGATAAAAAAAAATTGAGAGTTTGTCATACAAAATATTATGTGCTGACACTTTGAAAGATGACAATATGACTTCACATTTCTAAAGGGTGTTTTTTTTTCTTGCTTAATTTAAAGCAACCAAAGTGGTGTTGGGAGTCATCAGTGGTTCAATAAAACTTGAATGATTTGGGTGATGGTAACTGACACATACCATTGTTCTCTATCCTATTAACTAATAAGTCAGTCTTTCCCTTAGTGTAACTCTTGCAGTTAATAAGGTGGCTCATTTACTTGTCACCAGAACAATGTAAGTGAAAAGCCTAGATTTAGACAGCAAAGCAGCAGCAAGTGCAGACTCAGGAGCATAACTCACATCGTCCCCACGCCATCACAGAGCAGAGAGCAGATGAAAGCTGCCCCCTGGGGGCATTCCTTCTGATTTGTGGGTTTACCTTGCAATCAATGCAGACAGATTTTTTTATCTTTTATTTCAAAAACTTCTTATGTACTCGTTCCGGCACCAAGCTAGCAGATACTCAGGACCAGGGCAAAGTTTCTCTGTCAATACATACCCTTCTTTTCTATTTCTGTGTCGTTCCCCATGTCCTCCTTAAACAATAGAAAATAGTGAGTAAATCTAGAACCACATTGACACAAGTCCCAAAATACAGTTTGTCTAATTTTGCAGTCACTTTATGTAGCAATTATCTGTACCTTCACATAATTGATTGCATCAGCTATTTGAAGGTTGTTGGTGAGAAAGGGATTGCTCAATTAAGAGGTGGTCATCCAATCCAATTAGCTTAATCATTTGACCTTAACCAGCATGATTCAGTTATTTGAATCATGAAGCAGCCAGATTGAATTGAGCATTTTAAAATTGATCTTTTTCTCTGTGATTAACTTTAATGATGACATAAATAACAAATGTGATGCAAAAATGGATAAACTGGTGACTTTCCAAAGAACTCATGTTTTTCAGGATAACCAAAGATTACTGAGTAACAAATCTAATGGAAAAATTTACTAAGCACTTCCAAGTTCAAGATGCTGTATTAGACACTGAAGAAACACAAGATGACTCACACCTGGTTCCTCACTTCAAATGTTTGATCTTAAGCAGAAGACAAGTACATAAACAGGTATTCATATTGCAAAGAACAATACAACCTGCTAAATAAAGTTGTAATAATAAGTAATGAGAGCAATTAATTCTAAGAGAGAGAAGGCAGAAAAGGCTTGGGGCTAGGACTTGGAGGGAGAGAAAAATAATTAAAGGTAGAAAAATGAAATGCCTTCAGGGCCAGCCAGGCGATATAAATATGGGAAGTTCAAGAGAGTTAGAGCCTGAGGAAAATTATACCATCGATGCCCATCAAAGGGATCTGAAAGTTAATTTTAAAATCTATTTCTTGGCAAACAAAATTATAACTGTGGGTCTTATTTGACCTACCTTTGTCATATGCACTTCATTTAGTTAGAAATAGAATGATCAAGAAAGCATTGTATGTTGAAGAAACAGAATGCACTAAGTGCCAGGTACTGTCTGCTGCCTAACTGTCATCCTTTCTCTCCCAGCCCACTTTTATTCTTAATCCCGTAACCTCTGGGATTTAGACCAAACAATTGAGTCCCACACACTGGGACTCAACATTCAAGTTTCTTTCCTATTGGTTTTGGCCTTGCTCCATTAGGAATGATAACAGAACTTTACCCTGAACTCATGCCCCCTCAAAGTATTCCAGGCTTTAGAACAGAGTTCCTAATGCATTCCTAATGCTTATTTAGATCCCTAGGTTTGTAACTAGCCAGTCATCCAGTTCAGCCCAGCCAGTTACACAGACCCTTTGGAATTAGCATTCAGCCTTGTACTGGTCTCTCCACCCAAAGCCTGTGGTGCCCCAAGTCTCAGCCCAGTGAAGTGTATGCTGCCATCTGCTGATAGATTTCCCTGGTGCCAACTGCCTGTGAATCCTGCCTTTCTGAATACCACCTGCTGGTGCTGGGTTTCCTGCTGCTACACTTCACCAGACATCAGGATGTACATATCCCTAGGCCTTCCTGCCAGCAACACCCCCATTGTTGGTTGGCATACACTGGGGTAGCAGAATTCTGCCCATCTGACTCAGCATCTACAGCATGCCCATCCCAGCAGAGCTGGGGACATCTAGGGGTCTAGGACTCAGCCCTTTCCTTTTTAGACATATTCTTCTATTATTCACAGAATTTTGCTGAGGAGTTCTCTGAGTTATGACGAAACTTGCTCTATTAAAAACATCAAGTTGATAATTCATCTAACAAATATTCATTGCCCCTTGCCATGTGCCAGGTCGTGTTCTAAGCTTTGGGGACATGACCATGAACAAAACACACACAAACTCCTGCCTTTATGGAACTGACAGAAAACAGTGGGGTAGACAGAAAACAGATAATAAGTAAAAATATATAGTATGTTAGACAGTGGTAAGTGCTGACAAAAAAAGTAAGCAGAAAAGGAGGATATAAATTGCCATGAGGATGCAATATTGAAATTTCAGATAGAAACGCCAGGGAAACCTCTCTGAGAGGGTGAATTTTGAGTAAAGACACAAAGGACATGAGTAAGTGGCTAGGGGAATTTTATGGTTTGGCTGTGTCGTCACCCAAATATCATCTTGAATTATAGTTCTCATAACCCCCATGTGTCATGGGAGGGACCCAGTAGGAGGTAATTGAATCACGTGGGCAGTCACTTTCATGCTGTTCTCATGATAGTGAATGAGTTCTCACCAGATCTGATGGTTCTAAAAGGGGCTTTCCCTGCTTTCACTCTGCACTTCTCCTTGCTGCTGCCACATGAAGAAGGACATGTTTGTTTCCACTTCCACCATAATTGTAAGTTTCCTGAGGCTGCCCCAACCCTGCAGAACTGTGAGTCAATTAAACCTCTTTCCTTTATAAATTACCCAGTCTTAGGTATGTCCTCACAGCAATGTGAGAATAGACTAATACAATAAATTGGTACTGGTAGAGTAGGGTGCTGCTGTAAAGATACCACAAAATTTAGAAGCAACTTTGGAACTGGGTAACTGGCAGAAACTGGAACAGTTTGGAGGGCTCAGAAGAAGACAGGAAAATGTGGGAAAGTTTGGAACTTCTTGCTGCCACCATTTGAAGAAGGATGTGTTTGCTTCCCTTTCTGCCATGATTGTAAGTTTCCTGAGGCTTCCCCAGCCCTGCAGAACTGTGAGTCAATTAAACCTTTCCTTTATATATTACCCATTTTCAGTTATGTCCTCATAACAGCATGAGAATGAACTAATACAGGGAATTTCTCTGAAAAATTTTAGGCAAAGAAACAGCAGTGAAAAGTCTCTGAGTGGGACTGTCTCAGGACATCCTGGAAGGCTAGAGTATTACAGCAGAGAGAACTAAGGGTCATTTAGGAAGAGGAGCTTGTAGGTCCTAAAAGGAACTAGGATTTACTCTGAGATGGAACCCACTAGAAGATTTCAGGTAGAGAAGTAACGTGGCATGAATTAACATCTACACATACAAGTTAGGAGGCCAGTTAGAAGGCAATTGTGGTGATCCAAGTCCAAGCTTAGGGTGGCTTATACAGGTGGGCACTAGATTTATGTAGTAATTGTGAAGGATGCCTGCAGACAGGTAGGAAGAGGCGTCATGGAAAGATTCATATTAAAGGGGCCTTGAATGATATGTGAACAATTTCAGACCCTATTATTTTAAATATAAGAAAGAATTTTTAGAAGAATAACACTAGAAGAAATATTGAAGGTAATTTGCAGAGAAGAAAAGAAAGACAAAAAGAAGCATTAGCAGGCTCTTGTATCAGACAAGGGAAAAGATAATAGAAAGTTCAAACAGGAAAGTAGTAGCATAAGAGAATGACTTGGAAGATAGTGGACAGTAAGATCACTGAGGGAAAAAGTGAGAGAGTTTTAATAATCTTTCTATTTTTGATGTCTACCATAGTGCCTGGAACATGAGACAGTCAAAAATTGCATTCATTCACCATTCATTCATTCAAAAATATTTATTGAATTGCTTTAAAAAGCAAAATAAATTGGCATATTTGTCTCCTCAGGCTACCATAACAAATTACCACAAACTCGGCAGCCTCTAACAAGAAAAATTTATCTTCTTGCAGTTATAGAGACCAGAAGTTCAAAATCAACATGTCAGCAGGGCCAGGCTCCCCAAAATCTCTTTCGTTGGATATTAGTTACAATGGCTGTCTTAGTTTGAAAAACACACCTCCACACCTCATAGAGATATATGGAGCCAAGGCAGAAGCTCCCTGATATGGTTTGGCTCTGTGTTCCCACCCGAATCTCATCTTGAATTGTAATCTTCATGTGTTCAGGGAGGAACCTGGTGGAGTTTTTGGACCATGGGGGCAGTTTCCCCCATTCTGTTCTCGTAATAGTGAGTTCTCACAAGATCTGATGGTTTAAAAGTGTTTGACATTTCCGTTCTCGTTCACTCGCTCTCTGTCTCTCCTGCCGCCATGTTTGGTGCCAATATGTCTTGCTTCTTCTTCACCTTCCCCCATGATTGTAAGTTTCTTAAGGCCTTCCGAGCCATGCAGAATTGTGAGTCAATTAAGCGTTTTTTCTTTATAAATTATCTAGTCTCACGTAGTTCTTTATGGTAGTGTGAAAAATGGACTAATACATCCCCTTTGACTGTGCTTACTGAATCATGACACTCATTTTTCAATCCTAAAAGATTCTCCCTGCAAAGCTCTTGTGGAGAACTCTTCTATGCTTTTTCTAGCTTCCAGTGGCTCCTGGCACTCCTTGGCTTGTGGCAGCACCACTCCAATATTTGCCTCCATCTCCACACAGCCTTCTTTGAATCTCTCTGTATCTTCTTTTCTTTCTCATATGAAAGCACTCCTCATTGGGTCCATGGCCCACCCTGATTTCAGGATGATCTCATCTCAAGAACCTTACATTAATTATATCTGCACAGACCCTATTTCCAAATAAGTTCACATTCACAGGTACCAGGGCATAGGGCTTGAATACATCTTTTGGGGGCCACTGTTTAGCCTGTCACAATTAGACTTACTAAGGACATGCCCCTGGAGCTGAACTGCTGAATTTAAACTCTACTTCTGCCACTTAATATCAGTGTTTCCTCAGCTAAGTTATTTATCCTCTCCGTGCCTCAGTTTCACCACCTGTGAAATGGAGTTAATAAAAATATGTTTCTTAGAGCAATTCTGAGGCTTACATAATCCAACCTAAAGTACAACCACTTAACAATGCCTGACCCATAGTAAATAATCAGCAAATGTTTATTTTTACAAAATATTAATATATGCAGTCAAGGTTCCAGAGATACAAAGACTCAGCACATATATTGCTTCTACAGGAACTTGCAGTCTAGTGAGAAAGGAACATGAGCAAAAGGTTTTATGTATGTAGGGTGATAGGTGCCATAACAGAATTGGGAAAAGTGAGCACATGTTGAGGAATGTATAAACGTTAATCCATTACAGGAAGACCCTGGGAGTGTGAGGGAGGCAGGAGTGATAAGATACAAGTGTGAGTTTCAGGTTGAGACAAGAATATTTGCAAAAACATGGAGACAGGAGGGATATGAGAGAGTATTGTCAGTTTAGAGAACTACAAATAGTTCAGTATGTTGAGAAGGAAGGACTTAGGGAGAACATGGCCAGAGACAATGATAGAAAAAATAAGCAGAAGTTGGGGCATGAAAAGCCATGTGTGTCATGCTAAGGAGTTTGCATCTATCCTGGAAGCAGTGGAGAGCCACAAAGAATTAGAAGCAAAGAGTTACATGGAGAGTTACATGAGCTTACATTTCAGAGCAGTCTCTCCAGCTAATGAAGACCACAGCCCTTCAAATGTTTTCTTATTAAGTGTCACATTGTAAAAATTGGGCACATACACCAACACTTGCAAATACATTCATTTATTTATATGTTTCCTTTATCCACAAATGACCATACTAATATTATACCAATGTATAACACATAAAAAACTTTGAAACAGTGATATATAGTTATTCATGATTTTAAGTAGGTTATTTCATTATCACTTCAAAAACCTTCTGCAGCCACTTAAAATTATCATTAACATTTTTAGTGAAAGAAACATGATTCAATATTTTATTAATTCAAAAATATTAGTTTAACATTTTGGGAGACAGCAATTCAAAGGTCTGATTCAAAACTCATCTTA
This sequence comes from Papio anubis, assembly GCF_008728515.1. NCBI lineage: Eukaryota > Metazoa > Chordata > Mammalia > Primates > Cercopithecidae > Papio > Papio anubis. The sequence goes on from NC_044982.1 coordinate 80,963,228, forward strand.
TTTGGATATTAGCTACAATGGCTGTCTTAGCTTGGAAAACACACCTCTACACCTTACAAAGATACATGGAGGCAAGATAGATGCCCCCTTTGGCTGTGCTTACTGAAGTCTGATACATTTTTTAATCCTAACCACCAGTTTCATATTTGAGAAATTCATCTGGTAAATTTTTATCTTCCTTGATATCAGTCAGTTGTACTGAAAAACTAATTGGAAGATATAGCAGTTGCATATTTTTAACAAAGTGTTTAGATTAAAAAGAAATGGATTTCTTTGGAAGATTTTCAGAACCAGTTGGAAAATTTCATTTCTAAAATATTTAAGTGAACAGATATGAAAATTGTTATATGTGGCACAGATTGCTTCTAATCAAATATTTTATAACATGAATGTAAAATATGAATGAAAATATAAATTAAAAACTTCATACTCAGAGTGTTCTCTCCACAGCAATTTCCTTCAAAAGTATTAATTTCTTACTAATGATTAACATGTCACATTTAACAAGAAACACACATTAAGTGTGATGACTTTTTAAAAATATCCCCTGGGTAATAAATTAATGACAAACACTTTTCACAGATGATCAACAATATGGTACATTTATCTCTTTGTAATAGAAAACTGCCTAATATATTTACATTAGGCAGGACTTAAGTATTTATTATAAAATAACAAATATAATGAACTTTGGTACAAAATATTTCCATGGTCATGTTTCATCTCATTAGGAAGGAATTATAAAGATTTAACTTATAAAGGTAGTAACCAACCTGAGAGAAAATGTAAACTGTAGAAGAATGCTAAATGCAATGTGTTTTGTTGTTCTGGCCCAAAGAGCAAGAACAATAAAGCACATGCCAGGTACTCCCAGATCCTAAATTGAACCACAAGCCCACCCATAAAACACATGCTAAGAGATTTGAGACTAACTCGGTAACCATTAGTTCCTTATCTACAATTAGACTATTTAGTAATCCAATCCTTTTAAAAAGGCAGGTAGAAAATAGGTCTATGGGAAGAACTGTCAGTGTTTCATGAGGTCCTGTCCCCTACCAGAGGGCAAGGTAAGCCAAGTGAAGAATATTTCAAGAGAACTGCTCAGCACTTTATGTGGGTCTCCTTGCCTTTGAGAAATCCAGGAACTAGTAATGCTACAGTAAGATGCTCTGATGTTAAAACAAGGAGAGGTGGCTAATTTATGGTGGTTTACTCATCCTGAATCATCAAGGTAAAGAAAGGGTGAATTTTCCATGGATCGGGTCAGACCATCTTGAGAGAATAGTGACCCTTCTGATGCACCCAACTCAGGGGGTCAACAGGAGGTAGAAGAACATCTCAGGGGAGCAGCAGGTGGGGTGAGAAAGACAGTGAAGGGATCTGAGAGATGGAAGACATTTAATATTGAATGATGGCTTGAAGTTTTGATATTAGACAGGATTGGACATTTTATTACCTGAGGGTACACAGAGAAACTAAAGGATCTGCCCAAGATTTCCTCCTGGAGTAAGGAGAAACAAGCAACAGCAGATTTGCAGGGACAGTCATAAAAAAGAAGTTGTTCACCCCAACATGCTAAGGAAAGTCAGAAAGCAATACACTATGTCAATCATATTCTATGACTGATAAAGTGTGTCTTTCTAGAAATTAAAACAGTCCTAGACAAATACTAACTACTCAATAAATGCTTATTATTTGACTGAGAACTATAAAACCTTTAATGATCTTTCCTTATCCATTTTGTGCTTTGCTGGCAGAGTCTACATCTCCAACTTTTATTGAATACACTGGATCACATAGCTTCTGTCCTTTATGGCTTATTTTCCATTGGAGAAAACTAGTTTCCTCAGCACAGTCCAAATAATGAGGACCATAAAGCTTGCTCCTTTTAAAGCATTTATAGTAAAATAATTTAATTCTCTGAGTTTGTACATTTCCCCCTACAGAACCAAGTTTTCTTTGGTAGGTTGTTCAACTAAATAATGTTGTAATGAATAATGAATAACAGCAATCTACTGCATACAAGTAGATTTTTCTCAGACAGTTGCATATGGTAGGAAAGTGTTTTCAGAAAGAATAGGCCTGGGGAATATTCAAAGTGTTCAATAATGCAAGAGCAGAAAGATTGGAAACTTTCTTTTGATTCAATATTGTTTGGAAGTGGCATGGCTGGACAGAGAATGCATATGAACATTTAAAGGACTGGAAATTGTATTTAGATGGAATCATCTACAAGCATAAATCATAACTTAATCTTTTGCCTAAATTAAATGAAAATAATTCTCATGCAAATCTCACTCTTCCTTCACAATCTAGACTAAGCCCTTATTCCTCTAAGAGGCTGCCCCTGGCCTTGCGGTCCCCAAGCCATAATGCAGTGACCTTCTGAGCAGCTTGAACCTGTACTTCATTTATGTCACACAGCTGGCATAGTAGCTTCATCTTGAATTGCTGGCTCCAGTTCATTTGCTAAGAGTTCTGTTCTCTAACTACTTTTATTTATTTATTTTTTTTGATGCATTACAGCAGTAAAAGATTACACATATATTTCTCTCAAGTTCCTATAGAACCTAACACGATACCATTTGAATAAGAATAAGGTTGGTTTGCAACATGGCATGTGTATACCTATGTAACAAACCTACACGTTGTGCACATGTACCCTGTAACTTAAAGTATAATAATAATAATAATAATAATAATAATAATAAAAGATGAAACGAACAGAATAAGGTTGGTTTGTTCATTAGATTTTATCCTAGATCTTTTTGTTAGTTGTTCTTTGAATGAGCACTTGGGATTGGCATAGGTACAAAGGTAAAGATACTGAAAAGAAGGAGGAGAACTCCATTCGTTCATGTATAAACAATGTGGTTGCAAGCTAGAGGAGTGAATAGATGGCTTTGCTAGTCAATAGCCAAATGGTATCTTCCAACAATTTTCTACATGTGCAACATGGTTAAAACAAGTTGGAAAAGCTGATTAATGATTACCTAAATATCACAACAAGGTTTCAGATGAAAAGTGGTAACTGATAGAAAACATTCTGACAGATGAAAATGAAATATATAAGAAATTCAGTATTTAAGTTCATCTTCAGTATATCTGAACTACTGACAATTAAATATTACCTAACTTACTTACACTCTAAATATCAGCCAAAATTCAAAGAAAACAACAATTTTGCAATTATTGGACTAATACAGTTTAAAAATTTTAATACAGTGATGCAATTGTTATCATATTGTTCCCAAATTAATTTGTCCTTTATCCACAGTTGATGTTATGACTATATAATACCCTATGCAATTCAGCAATAAATAACAACACGCATACATACATATATATCTATGCATTATGCGTACCTGCCATACTTAAATCAGTCAATGTAATTTCATGTCTAGATGGTTATTTGTTTCGCAAAGAAAAATCATAGGATATATTTTGAGTGTTTTCTATTTTAGTTAATTAAATATAATTCGAATAGCTTTAGACTGTAAGCCTCCTAGGACAGAGTCCATATTTCTTTTGTACATCTACAAAGGCCAAGTGGAGTGCTCATCACACAAAAGACTCTTTCTAATTGTTGCAGACTGAATAGAGAGTAGGACAATAACGGAGAAAGAGGAAACGTGTTGTTATTTTGAATTACTTTATGAAGACTCTTTGTATTCCTTCATTGCCTTATCTTGTGAAATCAACAGGAAAAAAAAGAGGATACTATTCTTAAAGCAAACAAAGAAACAGATGTGTTCAGCCTTCATACTTAAAAAAAAAAAAAAAAAAAAAAAAAATCTTTGACATCCTGCACTGAGTACAATTCTTTCTTCGGGTAGAAAGAAACAGGTTGTTTTAGTAATTAACCATCTTCTGGTTCTTGTTTTCCTTTACCGATATTCTCTGAGCCACATGTGAACAAATCACTAGAAACCAAACCAACAAAGAATAAAATACTGAAGTGAAATTATGCTAATATTCCTTGGCCTCACTGGGTGAGGCATATTGTCTTTTTAAATGATAGCTGTAGAAACAGAAAATCATTACTAGTTGAAAGCCTGAGAACATGCTTTAGAGATAAAGGTTATGGACATTTGGGGATCATAAAGTATGAGTATACTGTCTCATACCTCAAGTGGCTGCATCCTTATCATTTGTATATGCAACTCTTTTTGAAAGGTGAAGCTGCTCTTTAACAAAAGCAGTTACTAAATACTACTTGAAATTATGATCTTACTATTCTGAGATTACTTCATGTTCTCTAAAAATATACACATTTCTGTGTTGTGACTTTCTAAGTGTTTATCATTCTCTTTTGATACAAAAAGAGTGGTTTCATTCCCATCAAGGCTATGAACCAAATGTCTTACCAGTGACAATCTGGTTATGGGTGAATGCAAACTACCTGACCCGTGGGTTCATTCACATTTGCTCACCATCACAGAACAAAAAGAAAGCACAGTGGGTGAGGGAGTGCACGCCAGGCCAATTGTTCGAGAAACACTAAGCTCTACCTCTTACTAGCCTTGTGCCCTTGGGCAAAATACTTAGTCTCCCTGACCTCAGATTTCTCATCTGACAAGGCTGAGATAATACTGCCCACCTCATAGAGGTATTGTCACAGTCAAATTAGTAAGTGCCCAAAGTTCTTAGAACAGTGTCAGGCAATAGTAAGCACTTAGCAACTCTTAGTTATTATTATCATCACTGACGATTCTCTGCCAGCCTAGTTTTCTCAACTAGACACCAAGTGACACTTGCCACAGCTACTCCTAACCCAAACAGATCTTTCCTGGGATTTCTAGAATCCTACTCATTCTCCTGTCTGCTTGTCTAATTTAAAGGCAATTTTGAGGCTAACAGCAGAGTTATTCATATAGTCCTAAGTTATCTTAAGTATCAAAACTACAGAGCAGAAGAATAAAGTATGTGTTGGCAGTAGAGTCCTAGAGTCAGATTGCCTAAATTCAAATTCCAGTTTTGCCATTTATTAGCCATATGGCTTTGGGAAAATTATATAAATGTTTCTGCATCCCAGTTTCCTTATTTATAAAATGAGTATAGTCATAGCTACCTCTTGGAAGATTGCTGTGAAGAGAACAATAGTTATTTATGGAAAGGATTTAGCACTGTAGTCTGGTGCCTAAAACAATGTAAATGATCAAAAATTGTAGATGGAGAGAAAAAGCAAATGAAAAATGCAAATTCTGCTGTGAAACGCAATGAATTTCCAGACTAGCAAATGTCCTGGGAGTTTCTCTTTTACAAAACGGAATAAACTACCAACAGAGAAAATTTATTGTCACTTCCAGGTCATGAACTTCTGTTCTGTAGTGGCTGTGGGACTTTGTGAAGCTGTCAACACCAGAAGTACAGAAATAACTCAATGCAAAGGGTCAGGGTGCCCAGACTCTCCCATAGCCCCTTAGCATCACGTGCTGCAGATCTGAACTTGGAGGAAGTGCATGGCCTCAGTCAGAAATTCTCATGGAAGATTCTTCACTCAACCACCCATTTATTTTATACTATGCTTGATGCTGTCAGGAATGCCAAAAAATTAAAACTGTAATCCAAGTCCTTAAAAGAAAATCCATAGAAAAACAAACGAAGACCAATTCCAGTGGGGCACCATGGAAGTGTCATCTGGAATCTCCTACTGCTTATCCTGGAAATCCAAAGATAGGAAAACTACAAACTGTCAGTAAAGTTGGGGTTCAGGTAATACCCCCAAACTCCAAGTTGTACATTGGCATTGCTCCAGTTGTATTTGACAAGCAAACCTTTGCTGGACGTCATGAGCATGCGCCAGGGAGTCTGAAGAAGATCTAGTGAAAGCAGAGTTCAGAAAGCTCCAGCAAATGGCATCTCCCAAAGAAGAAGCTCCCTCCACCAGAGGGACTGCTGGGAGCAAAACTGAGGTCTCTCAGGGTGTTATCAGGGAGGGAAACAGGGAGAAAAGATTCAGAAAATGACTAGGGGGCCCAATATGGGCAAATCTCTGCAAGGATCTTCAAAAATGCCTTCGAAAACTGCATTCTTCCCTTGATGGGCAAGGGCTGTATCTTGTGACAGTACGAAGCAAGGGAGCCCAGGGTTCTCATGAACCAGGAAGAGGTGTTGTAGCTGGTGAAAGCAAATGTTGGACATGTGAAGACTACTAGGCTCATTAGCATTTGCTCACCATTGCAGAGCAAGGGCGAACATTTACTGTGTGCTGGTCACTGTCCTAAGCACACGTACATATAGTGGCGCATTTAATCCCAACTATCCCAAGATATAGGTCCTGATTTTATGCCCATTTACTGATGAGGAAACTGAGGTACACACCTGCCCAAGATCATCAGCTAAAAAGGGACTGACCAATATTCAACCCAAGCAGTCTGGCTTCAAAGTCTATGCTCTGATCCCCAATGCTGTGCAGCCTCCAAAAAGCAGCAGGGAGGGGAGTGATTATGCATATATTAAAGGGAGCCCTTCCCTTTTTCTGTAGCAACAGAGGTTGGAGTCCTTGAAGTATAAACTCTCAAAGCCACCTGGGCACTCTTACACCACAGAATCCTTCTCCTGGTAATCCAGAAACATAATATGTGTTTTAAGGAAGTTGATTTCATGAAAATTTACAACTTATGCTTGGTAAAACAACAACAATAAAACAGTGTAAGCAAAGACATATGTCAAACGATTGGAAAAATGCTAACAATTCATATCACAGCCAAGGATGAAATATTCATTATATTTAAAGAGATTCTAGAAATCAATAAGAACCAGCAACCCAATAGAAATATGGGCAGAAGTCATGAACAGTTAGTTTTAAAAACAATATAAACATACATATATAAAATGTTTCTAACCTCATTCATAATAAAAGAATGCAAATTAAAACTGTCCTGGCGTACATTTTTACGTATTGATTTTGCAAAACCAACGTTTGGACAAGTTACTCCATTGGCAAGGCTGTAAGAAAAGGGCACTTTCTTGCATTGCTGGTGGGAGTGCCCTGCAGAGGGCAATTTTTTTGACATATTTCACAAAATGACAAATGCATTTAGCATTTGACTCAGTGGAAGGCAATTTTTTGGGCATATTTAACAGTGACAAATAAATTTGGCATTTGATATGGCAATCCTAATTCTGGAAATTTATCCTACAGATAAAACAGCACACATGACAATGTCTATACAGGCCTATTCATTGTAATATTGGTTGTAATCACAAATGTATGGAAATAGCCCAACTGTTCATCAGTACAGTGCTAGTTAAATTAACCACTGGATAGACACATAAACAAATATAAGCTACTGATTATATCCAGAGTGTGTGGAGCTAGAAAATGAGATAGAAGGGGAAAAGGTGAGACTAATGGTTCTCAGTGCATCTCTTATTATATTGTTTTAAGAATTTTTATTGTGGACTAGATTTCTGTTTTTGTTTCTGAGTTTTGAGATTTTTGCATTTTTCTATAACATTAAATTTTGAAGAGTTTGGACCATTTTTTTAAACTATGAAAGCATATGACTTTTAAAAACTAAAATTGTAAATTAAAAATAAAATATATAACATGAAATATCTAAAGATTAGAATAATTCTTTCTTGTTAAAAAAATAGCTAAATACCAATTCAAAAGCATAAAAAAGTATTAATCTAGTGCATTTCAGATACATTTTAAAATTAAAAGATTCAGGAAACGGCCGGGCGCGGTGGCTCACGCCTGTAATCCCAGCACTTTGGGAGGCCGAGGCGGGCGGATCACAAGGTCAGGAGATCGAGACCATGGTGAAACCCCGTCTCTACTAAAAATAGAAAAAATTAGCCGGGCACAGTGGCGGGCGCCTGTAGTCCCAGCTACTCGGGAGGCTGAGGCAGGAGAATGGCGTGAACCCGGGAGGCGGAGCTTGCAGTGAGCCGAGATTGCGCCACTGCACTCCAGCCTGAGCGACAGAGCAAGACTCCGTCTCAAAAAAAAAAAAAAAAAAAAAAAAGATTCAGGAAACAAAATCCCATTGTATAGAGAGAGTGAAAGAAAGACAGGTTTTTAAAAACCTGTCTCTTTGGAAACTGGATAAAATTTTAGATAGTTAGTACAACACTACTGGTTAAAAAGGCAGCAGATTGACAGGGAAATTGGATTTTTTAGCAAAGACACAGTCTGTGGACTGAAATTGGCACTTATTTCTCCCTGTGGTCACCAACATTCTCACTTCAGGCCTCTCTAACAGGTTTTTATCATGGCTATTGCAGAGGCTGCATGGAACTGAGATACAAAACCTATCCCATCCCTTACAGCAACTCCCTCCTGATTTTATTCACTCTCATGCCTTCAGGAATGATTCTTCTCCTTTACTCTGATAACTAGACATGAGAGACTCATCCCTTCTAGTGTAGATTTGCAAACTCCAAGTGTCCTCCTTCCATGTTGAAAAGAGTGCTGGGCTGGGCCTTAATACTTTCTGACTAAAAAATGGAACCTTTCCCCTGTGAACTCTACCCTAAGAATGCAACAGGAAAGACAATTAGTATGAATATAAATGCTTTATACACTTAGAAAGGAGAGATTTTGGAATATGAGCCTCATTAGATTCTCACTATTTACAGATGAAGCAGTTTGAATTACCTTGTAGTTTTAGTTTTGGAGGGCTTTTTTTTTTTTTTCAGATTTTTGTTTGTTTCTTCCATTATTCTACATGCAATGGCTCTGTCGTTTTAAGTGCCCAAATTTATAACAAGCATTTAATTATTTTGACAGTGTATAGCAAAATGTGCATCTCACATAAGGAAGATGCTTTGGTTTTACAAAACCTTTTCAGAACTGTCCAACAGAAAAATCTTAAATCTGAAAGTCTAGTTGGTAAATAATGCCAAGGCTGTTAGAAAATAAAAAGGATATGTAGAATTCAGTCATTCTTTTATAGTTCCCATTAACAGTCAATGTGGTAACAAAATATAATGCTGTAAATCCTTCTGAGTTAAGCGAATAAAAAGGCCATAATAAAGGTCAATTTTACTGCCATCAATTTGCAGTGATGGGACATTTGGTTGCCAAAGGAAGCAACAAATACAACCCAGAATTATAGTATCTCTGAAAAAAAAAAAAAAGTGCTACTATGGCAAGAAGTGCTTTGAGAAGATTTACACTGAAACCCACACTCAGCTCTGCTTCAAAATAATAGTGTGGATTATTTCAAATTGTTCTAACCCTGTGCAGGGCAGTGCAAAAGACAAACGCATTGTCATACTGCAATGAAACAGATTCACTATATAAGAGATGGAGGAGGTATAATGGGTATTTGAAATATATGCAAAAGTAAAAAGGAGAAATGGTAGTTTTGTGAGCAATTAATGCTATCCATAATTACAATGTGCAAACAAAAAAAACCACTAGGGGACAATTGCACAATAATGAGGTTTGAAGGTATTAATTCTTCTCTGAAATGGTGAGAATACAATTTTTATCAAAGCAACAACAGTAAAACAATAGCACAAAATAGAAAGATGGAGATTGCTACTATTTATTCTAGGATTTTTACATTGGAAAATTGAAAATTAAAACATCAAAGAAGCGTTAAATACCTGGGTGATGCCGTGACCTCATCTGCCTCTCTTCTTTGCCCTCTCATGTTTCATCTCTCAGTTTAAACTGTGCTCATAGACTGAATATACTTATATTCTACTGTAATTTATATTTACATGCAGACCCATTTGTAAACTAGAGAAAATTCAAAGTGGATATTTATTTGCACAACTAGCTTCTAGGCCAGTAGTGACTGTCACCATACCTAAATACTAGCCCATCAAGAAAAGAAAAATGCTACATGGAATTAAAAATGACAACCAAGTAAGAACATTGAGGGACTTTCTGTCAAAAAGGACAGGTGATGCTATTAAATGACCTGCTTTTCTATTTATAATTAATTTTTTCCTAGCATATAAAATGCACACTTAACAAACATGTTTGGAAAATAAGGAAATCATTCTGATATTATGAAGAAATAAAGACCGCAATATTTTAGTGTAATTATAGCTTTCTGGAATCCCTTTCTGTGCACATATACACATATAAAAACATATTTGGGATCATATTCCAAATATTGTTTTATAACCTGTAGTCATTACTTAATATTAGAAATATTTCTCACACAATCTCTAATAGCTGCAAAGTTTTCTGTTAAATAGCCAAACCATAATTTATGTAATAAATCCCTTGTTTGCTCATTTAACAGATATGTACTGAGCATTTACCATGTGACACATGTTGTAGGTGCTAATGTGGCAAAGATTAATAAGAAATCTTTTCTGACCTCAGGGAGTAAAGTGATCGCTCTGATCCTTAATAATTTGAACCACACTGTATGTAATTGATTGCCAATCTCAGAGGAGAGTGACTATCATTTTAGAGAGTTCAGGGAAGGCTTCAGAGAGGAAGTAGCAATTGATATGGATTCTGTAGGTGAATAAAAGTTAAAAGAGCAATTGAGTGGGATGAGAATTTTAGACAGAGAGAGGAACATATATAAAGTTATGGAGATAGGAACTGAATTATGAGGTTGCCACACAAGGAAAATTAAGTCCTGCTCAACTTTTAGCAATTGTTAATTGTAATACTTGCAGATGCCTGTAAAAGTGATTTGACCAGGCTTTATCTTATCAGTGGAGCTCTCCCTTTCTTCCTCATATCTAACTTTAAAAATCATGGTTTTATTTATGCTCCTGGTTCCTCCAGTAGCTTCTGGTTCATCCCAAGTATGGTCAAACCATCTGTTTGATGTCAAAAAGAAGAAAAAAATTTCTAGAGACAGGTGGACTCTGAACAATACTTTAAATATTTCGTATCAATTGGGAAGGCAGATATAATTTAGCAAACTGGATTTTATTCTAAAATATGTTGGTTTTAATTACTACAAAGAGGGAAAGACAAACACTAAAAATGTAACATTTGGTAGAAATGAAACAGATCCCAAATACCCAGTATATTCAAAGTTATCCAAAGAGCGTTGTTGACTCTTGAAATCCACATGATAGCACAACAGATAATAATGATGCTACCAAAAGGGCTCTTTGGGATTATGTGCAAAAAACTCTTTTGGGACTCTTGAATCTGTACATCAAATTTGTATATAATATTTCTTTTCTCCATGTCTCTTTGGAGTTATTTGGATTTATCCTTTGATTACCTACTCCAAAGTTCACCTGACTTTGGTGTGATTACCAACAGTCAGTAATTTCAGTCTATTTCAAGATGTGACACCTTGACTTCTAGGGTTTCCTCTAAGCCACAGCAATACTGTTTGGTTCCCGGTAGAGTTGATGACCTGCTTGCTCTTCTGTAAACATTTTGTCCTTTAACTGAATGCCTCTGAAAACTTTTGACAATATGTTTATTATAAAGCCGGCCCCTAGGCCAGAGCAGAGCATTTTCAACAATGACATGATGAACAAGAGTTTCATCAAGCAAGGAGTACATATGGAATTCCCACAAAAGGCACATGATGGTGCCAAAAGTACATTCTCTACTCACACTATGGTTCTGAGATCCACACAGATCCATCTCCAGGTGTTAAAGGAAACTGTACTTGCAACATTCTACTAGATAAAGAGCCATGCAAGTGCTTCCCATACTCTTTGCTATGAAGTGTCGTGTACCACTCCCAATGACAAAAAATTCTATCCCTTGCATCTGAGGGAATGTGCCCTTAACGCAGCCGAGAGATTGCAATAACGGAACAAGCAGCTAGATGATGCTCTCCTCTGATAAGAGGCATCCACTACTGCATTTGTCAATTTAACACAAATCATGTTAAGCTTTCAGTGCCTGATAAGGGAATTACATTTTACTTGGTTATTTCCATAGAAACTAAAGAGTTTGCAGAGATATTCCACATTTGATTTCACAATCACATCTTCCTAAATATTACTTTCAAAAAACAGCATTGGTTTTCAAGGACTGTGAACTGGAAGCAGAAAGAGTCTGATGGAAATAAATGAGTTATTTCAAATTGCTACAGTCTATTAATCAGCCAATACTTCAAAAATTAAATCAATATGTTTATTATAATCCAGGTTCAAAAAGAAATGTGTCGATATGTATGTATACATAAACTGCCTCCAGATTCCCGCATGTGGTAAACATGCCTAAATATTTTTCAAGCTATAAAAGGAAACTGAAATAAATACCAGCTGTGCAGGTTTACCTAGGAACGGAAAAAAATATGGAAAGAAGAAAAAGAATTCACTGCTACATCATTAATATAAAATGAATTGAAAAGATCGTAAAGTGGGGACAACAGGTTGTGGTGTTAAGAATGTATGGAAATAAACAACTCCTTGGCTCCATAATAGAATCTTGTACTCTTCATTGTACAGATAGTTGACAGTAGAGTCACATAGGGTACATAGGGTCTGTATCAGTGAAAAGGTCACTTCTCCCTCTCTCCCTCTCCTCTTTACCCCCCTACCCCCACCCCAGCCCCTGCCCTAGCTACTCCCTCTCCTTTTCCTCCTTCTGTGTTTTTTCTTTTGTCTCTCTGTGTCTATATTAATCTCTCTGTCTTGCTTGAGAGTCTCTGTGTCTCTCTTGTGTCTCTTTCTATGCTTTTCTCTCTGTGTGTGCATCTGTGTTTGTCTATCTGTCCCTTGCTCTTTCTCTCTTTCTTTCTGTCTAAACAAGGTTCTACTTTCCCCCCTCTTCTCTGTCTCTATCCCAGACTGGCTTTTCTGCTTCCAAATGCACAAAAGCAAACAAGGAAGCCCTAGGCCTTGTATATATCACTTCCCAGACAACAAAGGCTAATTAAATTGAGCCCAGATTTCAGGTAACCAAGAGAAACAACCTAATGGCACCAGGTTGAGTTCAGCACATATATTTAGTTCAAACAACTGAGGTCATGGAAGGGTACATAGAGTCTCCTAGTACAAGCATGGTCTTAGGGCCGCATGGTAAGAGCAGAGGCAGCTCTCAGATAAAGGGGACTGGGTACAGAAATGTCCTTCAGGGAAATATCCTGGCACGTCATTCATGAGGACTTTCCCAATGAAGTCGGCTCAAAAAGATGTTCCACCTAGCATTTAAGTACATGCCACTTACTTTGACACTTAATAGTTGTGTGACCTTGAGAAAGTTATTTTTCTCTCTAATCTTTAGTAATAAGAACTACCTCACTGAAATGAAGATTGAATATGTGACTATAAGGTGACAGTATTTATGACTGAGCTTATTACAGGGTCAGTGCCCAATAAGGGCATTACTGTACCTAAATGGTGCCCCTTTGGGGTTCTATCTTGTCTCTTAAAAGACTTTACACTAGCTGAGTGGTCCCCGCAGTAGCTAGCCACGTGCCAGACACAGAGGAAGTACTCAAAAAATCTCTGTTGGTTAATCAACTAAGTAAATACTCTTAAGGACCTGAAAACTAAAACCAAATGAATGTGTTACCTTTCTTATTCCAAGATGTAGAAGGGATTTTGATAGACAAAGGAAACTATGATCAGATATATAAAGAGTAAGTAAAGGTATATGGTCTCAAAAATATGAACCATGGTTTGGAATTTTTCTTTTGTTCTTAGGATGACAGATTTTAGGATGAATGTAGAGAAATAAATGCTGAAACAGACAGTATTGCTCACATCCATAATAATGCCATATGTATTTGACCCTGTGTTGACTGTAGTAGTCTTAAGACTTCTGCAACATGACTCCCAATCACAGAAACAAAATATAAATATCATAACAGCAGAGCTCTTCTCTGTTTTGTGCCCTGCCATATCTCTGGCACTGATCACAATGCCTTAACATAACAGATGCTCAGTATATGCTTCTAAAATGAGTGGATTAATGAAATGAATGAACAAATCGTAACTTTATCCTCATTAGGGACAGCTTCATGGGCATATGACCCACGTAGTTGCATAGGGCTCCACACTTAGAAGGACTCCATGCTTGGATTAATGCTTTGTGGTCATCATGTTGACATTCTTAATCACTTTTGAACAAGGGGCCCCATATTTTCATGTTGCCGTGGGTCCAGCAGTTATTTAACCAGTCTTGCTACCCAGGATATATAACTAATACTGGTGAACTGGAGAATGCAGTTTCTCACACTGTCCAACTGTACACCCAGGGAAATGGCCTGAGAAATGGGGATGCTTATACTGAAACAGCTGTGAGGCCCCCATAGAGACGCAGTCTCACTAAGTCATAAATGTTACAGTCCTGCCACCCAATGCCTTTTGAAGTTCCCTAGAAGCTTCTGCTTCACTATCCCATCTGGTCCTGGCTTTGACTCTCAAGGAGGTTATCAACATTTTGGATGAATGCCTTCTCAGCTTCAGCTACACTGCTTCTGATTTGCTTACTCAATTGCAGAGCCCACTTATGTCTCTTACCAACCTTATATGGTTTGGATCTGTGTCCCCATCTAAATCTCATGATGAAATACAATCCCCAGTGCTGGAGGTGGGGCCTGGTGGGAGGTGATTGGATCATCGGGGTGGTTTCTAATGGTTTAATACCATCCCTCTAGTGCTGTTTTCATGATAGAGTTCTCAGGAGACGAGACCTGGTTGTTTGAAAGTATGTAGCCCACCCCCCCACCTTTCTTCTGCTATGGCCAGGTAAGACGTGCCTGCTTCCCTTTCACCTTCTGCCATGATTGAAAATTTTCCTGAACCCTTCCCTGAAGCTGAGCAGATGCCAGCATCATACTTCCTGTACAGCATGCAGAACCATGAGCCAATTAATCCTCCTTTCTTTATAAATTACACAGTTATTTCTTTAGCAGTGTGAAAATGGACTAATACACCATCACTCCTCATACTGTAGCTTAATATTGTGGTTGCTTCCTTAGCTGCTTTTTAATGAGGGTTTATGGATTTTGCTATCTATTTGTTTACAGGTACAGTGTAAGTTTCAAATCAAAGCAAGCCAAATTACTCGTGATTTCGAGACATGTCATGTAACCAGCTCTGGCACATATTTTAGGGCTAAATGTTGGTGTATTAACTCCCCAGTAGCATGAAGAGTTAACAGAAAAATTTTTAAAGTTAATCTATACTTTATAGGATACCTCTACTTGACATGTTTTTCTTTTCAAATATCATTTTCATTATTTTTTATTCTAATAGAGTGGTGATCTTCACTTCAAGCACCCTGTCTCTGATTATAATATATGTTCTCGCTTTCAATGAAAATTCGCTCTTGTCACATAGGAATCCACTGTTATTAGATTCTATTGCAATAATTTATTAATATCAAGTCTATTAAATGATGACACATTGGGCATAGAAAAATATTCTATACTGAAAAAATCATTTTGCTTCAGAATTTTTTAGTTCTTTTAAAGTTATTTGGAAGCATTAATAATTATTTCAGAAGATTTGTCACAGAAGAGAATAGGGCAAACATTTGAGACTAATAAAGACCATCAGTATCTCTGTGTTAACAATCCTGAATTTACTTACTAGTTTCAATCTTTCTGTAGCCTATCACATTTTAAATGTCCCTATTAAAATTATACAAAGTCCTCAAGGTATTAAAAAATCAAGTTAATGAGTGAGAATGAGATTTATCCCTACCCACTGAATCATGTAGAACAGATCTCCTTCAAATTTCCCTCAATTCTTAACTCTTTTAAGGCTTTTTTTGTCTTTGTTGGCCCAGTATAACATTTCTGGAGAAGACAAGAGAAAGTACAAATGTTTTTGGACACTCACTAACCATACATCTCCATTCTGCTGCACTCTCCTGCCAAGGCTTGCTCACCTCTCCTGCCCTTTGTTCTTATAATTCATCTGTCTGGTATAGAAAAAGCACAGCCTAACCTGAGCCTTGAGCTCCCTGCATAGAGAATGTTAAGTTCAATTTTCTAAAACACTGCTAAACTAAAAATAACTTCAGTTTACAAATAGAAGAACAAGTGCTGAATTGGGAAGAAATATTGTGCATATATATCAGTGAGTCAGCATTGGATCTCTCTCTTCAGTAAAAACAAATTTAATACTATAGTCACTAATAGCTCCAAAACATATGAGTAAGCCATTGTTATGCCAAGTTTTGGCATTACTTATTATTGGTAACTGTTTGAGGACATACAAAACACTTGTTACTACTATCAAATCATTTTGAAGACAGAAACACTAGGCAAGCTTGTGACAGTGCTGAGAATACACTGTGGTATAAAATCAGGATGATGCTGTATATTAATTCTCCCATCCAATGCAGTGTGGCTTCCATTGCCTAGAAGACAAAGTCTAGATCCTTCACCTGGTATCAAACTACATAACCTACCTAATTTTCTGATGCATACTGAAGGTGCCAGTTATTAAGCCTTTCACTCTCCATTCCAAACCCACCCTTCTACACACTCAGCTTTGTGATGCTGAGGCTGGGATTCTGCAAATAGCATTTCTGTATTACCAGCATTTCCCTGTTAAGTTCAGCAAATAGGAAACAACAGATGGGGACTTCAAAACTAGAGAAGGAAGAAAGGAATTACTTTCTCCTTTTTGTTTCCTGTATGCTTCCTGTTTACTTCCTATTTGCTTCCTGTCCCTAAGAGCATCACCCTAGCAATGCTACTTTGCCCCAGAAATGGCAATTTTTTTTCATAAAATCAGCTGAGTTTTGATTGCAATTTTTCCACCACTTACAGAACCAGCCTCACAATGGGTCTCTCAGAGATACCAGCATCAACGACCTTGCTCATCCCCTCCTCAGATATCTGAGTCTCAGCCCCACAGGCATCTTCCCCAGACTTCTAGGTTTTAATAATTCTAGTCTCTTTCAATTTTTTATCTAATCCTACTTCCTACAATTACTATCTCTGTACTATGTTATCGCTCTTTTTTTTTTTTTTTTTTTTTTTGGGAGAGAAACATAACAACTTTATGCCTAGTTAAAAATCTTTAGAGTTCAGACAGATACACTGAAGGAGTAGCCATGTTTAATCTGCTCTACACTTGATGTTTTTGTACACTCTCCTGGAATATTGTCACTGTTCTTTGGAGATATGCTTAAATATTCTCCAATAGCCATCTCAAATATTATCTCTTCTGTAATGCTTTTCTTGACCTCCTTAATCGGAATCACTTCCTTATGATTAGTACATTTTCAGTTGGTGCATCCTGCTCTATGTCACTTAATATTATAATTATTTATTTACATATTATTATGTTCTCCTAGACTATCAGCTCCACAGAAGCATGACCTATGCCTTATTCACTTCTGTATCCATTGTATCTAGCACATTCTCTAGCACATAATAAGATTATCATAAATGCTCATTTATTTGTTTTGTGCTAATGAACTACAAGATTCTTGGAGCAGATTTAGAGATGGCCTTTAGTTCCAGTGTATCAGCCTTTTGCTCATGTTGCGTGATGTAATGAAGGGCAGTTAGAAAGAAGCCAACTCAAGGGGAATCCCCCCGCTAGCCAGCCAACTTAATCTCAAATTCCATTTTTAGAAAGTACATGCAACAGTACCTGATATATAATAAGCAGGAAATAAAAGTTAGCTATGATTTTTTTTTTTTTTTTTTTTTTTTTTGAGACAGAGTCTTGCTGTGTTGCCAAGCTGGAGTACAGAGGCACAATCTCGGCTCACTGTAACCTCCACCTCCCGGGTTCAAGCGATTCTCCTGCCTCAGCCTCCTGAGTAGCTGGGACTATAGGTACACACCAGCACACTTGGCTAATTTTTGTATTTTTAGTAGAGATGGGATTTCACCACGTTGGCCAGGATGGTCTCGATCTCTTGACGTCATTGACTGCCTGCCTCAGCCTCCCAAAGTGCTGGGATTACAGGCGTGAGTCACCGTGCCCAGTCAGCTATGACTTTTTTTTTAATTTCTATTGCTCAGTAACTAACAATAGCTCTCTATTTACCCCTGACTGAAACATAAAGTCCTCAGTGGGATAGTCAAGATTCTTAAAAATATAGCCCAAATTATTTTCTCTCCCACTGATTCATATTTTGAGCCTCCAACCAGGAGTTGGGCAACTAAAGCCCACTCCTCAGGGCAGGCTACATTGCCCCTATTTTTATAAATAAAGTTTCATTAGAATACATCCACGCTCACTCATTTATGTGAGTTAGCTTCAAACGTACCCTTCTATACAACTGTCTGTGTTTACAACTAATAAGTATACTATTATTTATATACACGGTCTATGACTGTTTTCATGCTACACAAGCAGAGCTTAGTAGTTATGACAGAGATCATATGCTCCACAAATTCCAAAATATTTGCTATCTGGACCTTTATAAAAAATGTTTGTTGACCCCTGTTTTAGACTATTGCCAAACCAAAGTTACAACCTAATTGCCCACATAAGATTCACACCATTTTTGCCATTCCTAATGTTCCCCCATTTTTGCCTATCATATCCTGTTAGTCCTTGAAATATCTCTGACCTGTCCAACTAAAAGGCATGATTCTCTCCTTTCAACTCTAGTTTGATTTTTTATTGCTCTTATAGCATTTATACTTTACTTTGAATTGTTATTTTATATATAGACTCCTTATATCCCCCCTAACTGATTATAGATTATTAGAGGTTATGCTGTAGAATTTATGTATTTTTCTATCTCTTACAGGCCTGGAAACCAAATAAATATTTTGTTAATAAAAAATATTTTATATAAATATTATTATTACAAATAAAATAACAAATTTAAATATTTGACAAATTGAGTCAAATAGAACTAAATTGTATACCAGCAGTTTGCCTGTGCTCCTCTCTCAACAGCCTGAGATCCTCACATACCACATCACAGGCTAGTTAGTAGATCAACACAGTGGTTAGTTTCTTCCTTTGAACTTAATAACACTGCTCAATCAAAAAAGATAATTCTTGATTTGATGGTGGCTAAAAAGTTGTCAAGTTACCTAAAATAATAAACCAAATCATATTTAAAACTGTATTCAGGGGTTTGTGAGAGACTGGCTGCTTTTGAGATTAATGGGTAAGGTACTATAAGCCTTAGGATCTGAATGTGGCTTTAGCCAGAGATTTGAGCTAATGAAGCTGTTAGGTGATTCATCTTAAATTTCCTACAAAGTCATTAGCCACAGAATTATTTTCCAAAAATTGTTCTGATGGTTATTATCAAACAAATAGAAGGAGACTGAAATTAGAGCAAGTTCAGCCTTTTATAATTAGACACTATCTGGTCTTTGTTATTATACTCTAATTGTTTTTACATATAAGATAAATTATGAAACTCTAAAGGTATGTAATGTGATATGCTTGATTACATAAATACAGTGAAATTATATATGCTGGAAACACGAGTACAGAAGTGATGCATTATTTTGTCTTAACAAAATGATAATTAATCGATGATATTCACTCTGCTTAACTTACCTTCCTCACTCAAAAACCTTTAAAAAAAAAATCCTAAAACAGTAGACTCCTCTAGAAATGCTTCTTAATTAACCAAAGACCTCCATTTAAGAAAGCAAAACTTCTCTTCATATTAATTTCACTGGCTCCAGTAACATTTCTTTTCAAGTTATGTATTAATGAATCATAGTCAAGACATCTGGTCTATGACTCCCATCTAATCAAAGAAGCCCAAGGTTCAAAGCGTAGTCTTCTAAAATGAATACATGTGAAAAGACTGGCTTAACTCGGAATGCTTTTTTTCTCTTTATTTTATGATATCCTAATACTTTGAGTCATATTAATCATATCATAGGCCCATCAATATTACTTGCACTGTTATTTTAACTTGGCAGATTATCTCACCCAACAGCAATGATTGAGCATCTACATGAAAAATAAGAAGGTTTCAAAAGCCCTGGGTTTCATTCTATTCTTCATATATGTAATGCCAGTTATCTATAAAAATAAGTTACTAGTCAAAAGGAAACACACCTAGCTATCAAATTCACAAGATGTAGAATATAGCAACCTGATCATCTAAACATGGACTATGACTCTTCAAGCAAAACAGTGTTATATACAATAATTATAGATAGTTAATTTACATGAAAAATGGAAAATGAAACCTTGGAATAGCAACAATACTTTGGTCTGACCTCTACAGCAGCTCTACATGAGTAAATACACAGATTTATATTTGAAAAGATGCAAGAAAGGTCCTTCAAATAACAACTTACTTTATCAGAATGTCAGTGTTATTGACTCAGTATAATTTTGATATTTTAATGTTTTAATAGAAGCATGCCACATACTCATAGAGTGATAACATTGTAAAAGACTTTAGATATCAAATAAACTAGGGCTCTCCAGTTTGAGAAAATGGATCAGGAAAATGAAGCCCAAAGAGCTGCAGTGCCTTCTTCAAAAATTTCACAGCTAATTCGCAATAGTGGAGTATATGTATTATCAGGCACATCTCCTTAGAATTTATTACCTAGTCCTCTAAGTTGGGTTAGTTATTTGAGGACACAAATACCACATATCCACTGTGCATGCACTGTGTGATGCTAAAGCAAATCCATCATCCTCAAAGAAGATAATATAATCAGATAGAATTAGTTGTAGAAGAAAGAAAATAAAGACAAAATTGGCCAGAGGTATGGAACAAGCAACAGCAATCCTACAATCAACAGCCTCCGGGCTTCTCTGCCCATGAGCAGAGGCTCAAGTCCCCCTTCCAGTTGACTGACCCCTGAAGGTATTATTTATTTGCCCATTCAAAACAGCAAATTATTGATCTTTCCCACCAAGAATAAATAAATATTTATGTATGTTTACATTCCTGTGCAATGTATCTACTATGAGATGAGACATAATTTCTCAGGATCTCATCCTTAATTATTTGAAAGTTTTCATCAAAATTGCACAGCTCTTATTGATGGTGGCCAAGAGAAAGACAAAAAGGAGGAGGAATACA
This sequence comes from Papio anubis, assembly GCF_008728515.1. NCBI lineage: Eukaryota > Metazoa > Chordata > Mammalia > Primates > Cercopithecidae > Papio > Papio anubis. Next base: position 80,984,079 of record NC_044982.1, read on the forward strand.
AGAAAACATTTGACCTAAATAGGAGGTGTTTGGAACAGTTTGGGCAAATTTCTTGATATAAATTTCACAATGTATTTTTATGTATGTTTTGTTTTCATCTTGCTAAATATTGATCTTAATAATAATATCATTTACTCAGTTATTTCATTTAATTTTTTGCTTCTTCCTAATATATTCCACATTACTGCATATATTTTTAAAAATATACATATGAGAGATAATGCCATTGTACTAGAACATTGTCATAATAGTTTCCTGTTGCTAGATAAATGGCAAGGTAAAGCTAGATATTTATTGAAATTAAATATCGAGATAAATTGAGAAACACTGATTGTAAGAAAATGTTCTAATACACTGGCTTAATTTCTATTGCACCAAATGATGCATGTTGATATAATAATTTTTCTTTAATAGATCTTTGTGTAGTAGAGTTAAAGTAGCTTACAGTACAATAGAAGAACTATATTCTGATCATTGAAGAGAACCGAACTTGGTATAATACGCAGCCAATCCAACAGCTGTTTACAGATAATAAGCCTATTTCCTGCTCCACCAAATTATGTATACCAAATAATTTCTCACTAGCAGAGGCTAGTTGTATTCCAACTGTAAATAAAGGTTGACTGTTGAACAATTTGGCTTGGTATTTTTCCTTCTAAAGATTTCTGTACTGCATTTTAGAAATATCTTGGCATATGTATGTACACATACACACACACATACATATATAATTTAACAAAGAGATGGCCAAACTATTTTGCTTATCCTTACAAATAAATGTGCCAGAACAAGTGTGTAGAAACAAAAGTGTAGTCCAGATTTTGAAAATGCATTGACCTTTCAAAAATTGGCTCCAAAAATACACATTTGTTATTTTGCAAACACATCCAAATTTCAGTGATTACGGCTTAGTGCGGAAATTCTGTTCTAGCAGGTTCAACTTAGCATGGTGGGCCATTTGAGTTCGCCAAAGTGAAACCACGAGGGAGATCCAAAAACAAGAGCCTTCCTTAGAACTGAGAAAAAGTATGATTCACTGAAAGGAATTCCTTAGCGTATTGGAACTATGAGGAAGACAGAGAAAGGTCATTTTACTGGGGACCAGTTTTGTTTAAAGAGAAAAAGAAGAAACTAAACCAAACTAATTACCCAAGCTTCTTCAGTATTCATAAGTCTAGAAATACACTTTGAAGTTTTATATTACATATATTTAAAGCAATTTCTCTCAAACTTCCAAGTTCTGAAAGTCAAAGACAGTAAAAGGAACAGAGTTCACCTGAAGAAATACATCATGTTACTGAAGAGTACAGAGATAATGGAGAGTTTGAAAATGTGTATAAAAGAAGTTTCACTTAACTTTCCTAGTCATAGGGAGGACAGTAATAAACTGAAAGGCAGAGGTGGTGTAGTTGTGTGTGTGCATGTACACATGCATGCACAGTATGAAAGAGAGAGAAAGAGATATATTTTTTGATAAAAATTTTAAGTTGTGTAGATTTTACATACCTAACCTTTAGTCCATAATAATGAGTGCTGGGACGAATATATCCTTCAGTGACTTTTAGATGTATGTATGTGTGTGTGCATGTACACATGTGTGTATTCATGTGTATATTGTAAATCTATACCATATTCACTGCCAAAAGAACATATTTAAGAAGTCATACAACATCAGCTAACATTTTCTCTGATTTTAAATGGAGTTAGATTTCCAATTGCAACCAGGTATCTTGTATAATGCTTTAAAGTAATACAGATGAAGGCAGCTAATATATTAACTAGCTGAAAGAGTTGTTAAATCACCTTGGGAAAGTTATTTGATCTTTTTAATTATTCATTTTTATAGCTGGATAATAAGGGGTGGATAATAACAGTAACTATTTTGTAGGACTGCTATAAGAATGAATAAAATTATTTATGAAAAGTACCTGGCACAATTTCGGTTTCAGCCTACAATAATCACTTGGTTAATGTCTATTTCCTTTAATATGCAGCAATATATTGAAGAACTCAGAAATGGCCAGTAATTGGGAAGAAACAGCAACCTTGGGATAGTACCTGAAGTATTTCAAGAAGAAAGCTGTTAGACAATGAGGATGCAAGAAGGTGTCATCTAGCTCACTCAACACCATACCAGAAGGGTAGATGTTAGTCTCTTCCAATTTGCTTGGGAGGTAAAAGACTGTGTGTCTTGCCTGCCCGGCTGTTGGTCCCAGACTCTGGGACCTGCCGTGTGATTAAACATGGTTGTCAATCTCATAATTTTGTATAGTGGGCTAGTTGCAGTGGCTCATGTCTGTAATTCCAGTACTTTTGGGGGCCCTCAGTGGGAGGATTGCTTGAGCCCAGGAGTTCAGGACCAGCCTGGGCAACATGGCAAGACCCCATCTCTACAAGAAATAAAAAATTAGCCAGGTATGATGGTGTGACCTGTAGGCCCAGCAACTTGTGAGGTTAAGGTGGGAGGATCACTTGAGCCTGGGAGGTCAAGGTTGCAGTGAGCTGTAATCACACCACTGCACTCCAGCCTAGGTGACAGAGAGAGACCTTGTCCCAAAAATAAATAAATAATTCAATAAAATAACTGTACAGTGACAATAAAGCTCTAACATACTTACTTATTTTTCTGTCTTTCCTTCCCATTTAGATTGAAACAGAAAGGAGAATATTTTTAAAATAAGCTTTTCCAGACCAGGCAAGGTGGCTCATGACTATAATCATAGCACTTTGGGAGGCCGAGGCAGGCAGATCTTTTCTAAATAAACCAAAACAATGAAAAGCAAACTTTTCCTCTAGGTTTCTGTGTTTTTCATCTTTTGTCATAGGCTGCTGAGAAGAAAAGTTTTGCTGTTGTTGTTGGTTTTTTTTTTTTTTCTTTTTCATGTTTTTGTGGGAATATTGAGTAATAAGGGAGAAGTTGCATCACCTTCATGCCTGCCAGGCTAGGTCTACACAGCCTACAAATCATAATGTATTATTTTAATTACGCTTTTGAAAGGGGGCTGTCAAAGAGCAAATCATTCTAAGTTCTTCCTACATAAGAATTCATAAGTTACCCTAGATACTGAATATACTCACATATCTGAATCCAAGGACCTAAGCATTTAGATGAAAAGTAAAAGGGTTAATTATTTATACATAAAGACAATTGATTGTATTTTTAGCTTGTGCTCTAGATATTCAAGAAACATTGTGATTACAAACAAAAAATAAAAATAAGACAACAGGTACATGAGTGTGCTTGAACCCTGAATCAAATTGATATGGTACCCTTTGAACATTTACCTAAAGTGTGGCTGTCAGCCTTAGTTAATATTAGAAACACCAGGAAACTTTTTCCACATTTGAAAACCATGTCCAATGGGATCTTCATAGAGTTGGTCTTCATTTTAGACATCCAGCAATTACAACAAATAGGTGGAAGCTCACATTTGTACCAACCAGTCTCCAGTGCCTTGTGTATAAAGAATGGTGATCTGATAACAACAAAAAAGGCTTGATAAAGCCATAGCTGTCTGTTTTAGTTTTGCTCCTGTGTTGCAATTCTGATAATTGTATGTTGAGAACAGAAGGGCAATGAATATTATAATGAAAGCTATCCATTGGCAAATAGGTCTCACACCTGCCATACAGATCAACCCTGTTCTGTATTAAGATCACTCCATTTATCATAGTTAGTACACAAAGGTTATGATGTGAATTTCATACTGTGTTACATAAAGTTTGATGTTCAGGAGGGTTATCATTGTAAATATTCTCACTTAATGGTTTTCTGTTTCTGGTTTGCCCTTACCACAATAAATAGTCATTATTACAACTATACTGTTTCAATTGATCACAGAGATTTTTATCTTTAATGGATAATACTTCAACTTTACTGGTTTTGAGCTAGCCTGTGGATATTATGAAATACAGTGCAGATATGAATATCTAGTTTAGTAATCAATGTGAGCAATATAATAAATAAGTCAAGTTTTATTGTTTTCCTTTAAATTACTCATCATTTTTTCTTAAGTGTCCCAAATGCTGTAATAGCAATGGGCAGAATTTAAATCTCATACTAAGTTAGACCTCTCACAAGCCTGATATCAATTTATTTTTAAAGCCCAGTTCTCTCTATTGCCTTTGTGAGGGCATACATCTTATGGTAGATTTGTTGCCAAAATGGCTCTGATTCTCCTTCCATCAGGAGGTGAAGTCTGTTTTTCCATCCCTTGAGTCTGGGCTGGACTACGACTTGCTCTAGTGAACACAATGTGACAGAAGAGTGGTGCAAGTTCTGAGCCTGCACTTTTAAGAGGCCTTGCATGGTGTTCTCTTCCTCTCTAGGAAGCCAGCTGCTGCCAGAAACAAAGTCTGGACAAGTCAGCTGGAGGATGTAAGACCATGTGGAAAAAAAATCAGCTGTCCTATCCTAGAGCAGCCTTCAGCCTTCAGCCAGCTGACTTGCATCTAACTACAGATGCACAGAAGAGTCCAGCAAGATTCGATTCATGAAATCTAGCTAAGACCAAAGAGCCACCCAGCATACATGCATATTCACAACATAAATAAATGCTTATTTTTAAAGCCACTTGATTGTTAATTGCTACACAGTAATGTGGCAATCAACTACTGATACATAGGCCATCTGATTTGGAAATATACAAAATATGAAACAAAGGCTTTTCCAAGGACAAAGTACAATGTCTACTCGTGTACAGTTTCCATACATTTCCTGACTCTCCAGAAAGAGGTGTGTTTAGTGTGGTCATTCTCAATCATACACTTCCAAAATTATAAACAAAGCTAAATTACATGTGAATTATAGTGCCCTATAGGGATATAGTCATAATAGCTAAGGCCAGTCATGAAAAAAAAGACAGTTGACTTGACATATAAGGTAGTCTCCACTACATTTCAGGCCAGCTGAAAAAGCAGTGTTGTTTTTATCACACTGCACTTTTACATATGTACTGTATTACAAATTTCACTGTTTATATTTCCTTCATCTAAGTGGTAACACCCAAGCATCTTCAAAGAATAAAGTAGATCGCTTAGTTCCTGATACCACATTTTGTTACTAGAACACTCTGACCCTGATATTCTGAACTGTTTCGTAGCCCACCAAATACAACTGTCAGTTAAAATGGTTTGAGGATGGGACAAAAGGGTTGATTATCTAAGAAACCTGAAATAGATACTATTGAATTCATTTTGCCATTTGTCCAGAGCATGTGATTCCTAAACCTAACCACTGAGCTGTGGCACGAACTTAATTAAAACCCTATAAAATGCTAGTTATGGAAGGAAAAAGAAATGATTATTTCAGATTTTTGGATGGAACAGGATTTCCCCAAATGACTTTCTCCTTTGGAGCTATTTGCTCAACTCATCATGTTTGAGTATATACAAAGGATCTGTCTTGCAAAATGATGAATGCTAGAAGACATTTTTAAGAGAAATTTATCAGTAGTTCATTTCAGAAAGAATTCTTACTGCAATCAGCCTCACTGGATTTTCATCTAACAACTGTGAAGCTCTTATGTGTGATTACAGCAGGTTTAGAGCACCACTATGTGGTCTATTGGTGAGTATGTGAAAATGTGTATGTATTTTTGTGTAGGTGTGTGTGTGTATATATATATATGCCACACACATTAAAAAACAACAGAAAATGTGTTGTTTCTCTTATTTTTTTAAAAAAAAGATTATTTGTTCACAAGACTATGAAATGCAAATCACTCTTAAAAAGAGTAAATGAAACCTTTGCATTTAATTGCACAAAAACAAAAATAATTTGGTAGCTAATTTTAACAAATGGAAAAACACCCAGGCCATTTTTTCCAAGGGATTCGATCTTAATGCATTTTGCTATTGTGTTTCATCTGCATGTGGTACATTACATTTAATGGAAATCACACAGTCCAATTATCTCTCCTAGGGGAAGAGGAGAAAGGAAAAAGGCGGTAGGGGAATCTATTGTAAGCATAGGGAGATGCCTTTGGCAACTTAACAGGGGAAGAACAGACAGACTCTGCTTTTCAGCCATTCAGATAAATCCCTCACACTTGGTGACTCTCCAAACAGGAACCCCCAGAAGGGGCATAGCTTGCTCTCACTAGAAGTGGGACTGAGAACCTGCTTGCTCCTAAACGGGGTTCTGTAGAGAATGCAACTTTGCTGTTAGTCGAACTGTAAATGTGGCTTCCTTCTAGCAGCTGCATATACTGGGGGACACAATTGAGCCCATTCGCTCTTAGCACTCAATCCAGAAGACCAATTATAGAGCTCATTTCTGCAGAAAGATGCTTCTAGTTGCCTAAAAGTATAATTCAGCTCCCACAAGTTTCATCATAAATGGTGAACGATGTTACAGTGGCTTCAATTAGGATTAGGAGAATAGTCTGGACTCCTCCTGTGACAAGAGCTTAAGCTGTCCCGGCCAACGTAGTAGCCACTAGCCACATGCAGCTGTTGAAATTGTAAGTAATTAAAATAAATTTAAATTAAAATGTAGTTCTTTAATCACACAGGCCATATTTGAAATGCTCAACAGATACCTATGAATAGTGGTTACTGTATTGTGCAGTCCAGATAGAGAACACTTTTATTATGCCAGATACTTCTGTTGTACAGTACGGATATATAGGAATATGTGAGCTCCTGCCTGCATTTCTTATGTATTAAATCAAGATACTGAATGACAGTCTGAGTTTCAGCATTTCTCTTGTGCTTTTTCCTTTCCTTCCTCCTACTGGTTATATGGGATCAGAATTTGTACCTACTGACCCTAAATAATGGAGGGATCCCAGTTCCAGTATAGATGATAAAGATAGATCTCTTCTGTGCTTGTGAAAATGGCAGGAGGTCACATGGAAAAGATAGAGATGGCTTCCAAGACAAAGGGCAAAGATTGAAGTAGTGAGCAGATATATTCCATCTCTACCCTCTCCCCCCTTTTAGCCATAAAAATGGATATTTATGCTATGTTTAGAGAGGGTTGAAATTGCAAAAGAATTCTAACTGTACAGGTTAAGGATAAAGATTTCCTGATGTCTACAAAAGGTTTCGTTAAAAATGCATCTTTGAGATGACAAATGTTATCTTTTCAAAGGGACCTACCTTATTTAAAATTGCAAACTTTCCTTGACTCTTTCCCTAACACTTTCAAGTCTATGTTGTTTATCTCTCCTCCAGTTATAATGTAAGATCAAGGACACACAGATTTTTGTCTTCTTAGTCTTCTGATTTATCCAAACAGGAAAGTATCTGCATGTGGTAGGCTCTTAATAAATATTTGTTAAATGAATAAATGCATTACTCATCTCCAGTGTGGTTCTCTGTCTGTACAAGCATTAATAAAATCTCCCAAGTTACTTACAGCTAGGCTAGAGTTTGCTGGATACTACATTACCACAAGTTCCCAAAGGAACATAGCTATTAACATTGACTACCTGATTCATGTATCATGCCAGCTACTTCGAGACTCTTACTCAATGTCTTTTACTGTCCTCCAATTTATCTTGTTGATTTTACCTATAAGACTCCATTTCTTTCTCCATGAACTTCTGCATATCCAGCCTATTACTTCACAAATCTAGCCTTTGTAATGCTTCAAGAATAATCAAATCTCTATGAACAGACTCCATAAATCCTCTGTCTATGAGAGGTGTGCAAAGTCTCCACGGTTTACACCAACAACTACCTCCTGAGCCCTCTAAGCTTCTTGATAATAGGTGCAATATCACTTATGACCCTCTGGGTTGCAAGGGACAGGATACTTTTAGCTAGCAATCCAAAGGACTTCATTGGCACAGAATGTCTCAGAATAGGTTGAATAGTCCAGCTGTCTGAAGATCAGGAGTTCAGTCTAGCCTCATAAACAAATGAAGCCACTGGTTTAGAAACCTCTAAGATTCTGTTTCTCATCTTTGCTCCTCTCTGCATATCAATTTTAGTCTCTGCCACTGCAGATGATCTCTCTCCACATAATGAAAACCTTAACACCATTAATTCCCAAAGATTCACTCTCAAACCTTCATTCCCAGAAACAGGAGACCAGAGGCTCTCTTATATCCTGATTCAAATCCTCAGGTTGCAGCATCATTGCTCTAGCCTGGGACAGGTTTTCCCAAGAGGCAAGGTCACACCATACTAACACGCAGTCTCTGGTGAAAGATGAAGATTGAAGGAAAAGGAGTGATTTTCAGACGGGTACTGGGTAAACTCTCCCAAGTATCTACTCTAGAAACCAGAATTTTCATTAAAAAAAAAAATCTTTTCTAGCACAGTGTCTCATACTTTTAGAAGATCAAAAATTGTTTGCGATAAATGACATTATTGTGACAGCTGAATTAAATAGAAAACTTGAGGGGCTCTTATGTATCCATATCATTATTTATTAGCAAAGTGTTTTAGCTGAGCCCCTTACTACCAAGATGCAGGGAATGAGAGTTATTCTCTGTTTTCCAGAACTCAACTACTGCCTTATCAATATCGCAAGATTAAAATAAGAAACTATCTTGGAAATAGTAATAAATAATTATTATTGTTTGCACTGCCAAGAGCTCACACACATTTTAACACAGTAGAGTATGTCAGACTGTATAAATCTGAATCCTTACTCAACCATTTTTAACTATGTGACTTTGGCAAATTATCTAACTCTTCTCTACCTCAATTACTGCATCTATAAAAGAGAAATTAAAATAATGCCTATCAAATGGATAACACTTGCCAAGAACTTAGAATACTACCTGGTACACATTAAGGCAATGTTTTCAACGTTGCCCCTACAAGGGACATTTGACAATGTCTAGTGATGGCTTTGGTTGTTTCAACTGAATGGAGTGGGGAGCGCTTATAGCTAATGGTAGAGGTCAGAAATACTACTATATTAGTCCATTTTCATACTGTTATAAAGAATTGCCCAAGACTGGGTAACTTACAAAGGAAAGAGGTTTAATTGACTTGCAGTTCAGCATAGCTGGGAAGGCCTCAGGAAACTTACAATCATGGCAGAAGGCAAAGGGGAAGCAAGGCACCTTCTTCACAAAGTGGTAGGAAGGAGAAGTGCCGAGTGAAGGGGTGAGAGCTCCATACAAAACCATCAGATCTCATGAGAATCCACTAGCTATCATGAGAACAACATGGGAGAAACTGCACCCATGATTCAATTACCTCCACCTGGTCTCTCCCTTTGCAGGTGGGGATTATGGTGATTACAGTTCAAGATGAGATCTGGGTGGGGACAGAAAGCCTAACCATATCAACTACTAAATGAAGTATTGCCATGCACGTGGCAGGTCCTCCATCCCCACCAAAACAAACAAAAAAATAAATTTTTAAATTTAATTAATTAAATCATTAAATAATTATTGATTAAATTATTAAATCCTGAATATCAATAGTGCTGAGGCTGAGAAATCCTGTGTTAAGGAAGCATTAAATGTTAGTTACTATTACAATGAGAAATGACAATTATAACAACAAACTTGCACAACACTGACAATGTACCAGGTTCTATTCTAATCACTATATATATTAATAAAGTTTAATCTTCACAAAAAGCAAAAATTGAACAAAAACAAACAAAAACTATGAGGTCAGTACTATTTTGTATCTCTTTCTTGCAAACATGAGGGGTATAGGTATAACGACAAGGATTCAGTCTCTAGCTCTCCTGGGAAGGTAATTGAAACCCACCCGTTAAGTTACAGTAAGCCTTATGGAGAATTATTCTTGCTGGGAGATATGTTTTTATTATGAGAAGCTTATATAGATTTTGAATGCTCTTTCCTTCTTTCCTCTACCTACTTTTACTCTCCAATTCATACTTTAAGAATGTTGGAATTTTCTTATTTTTTAAATCAGACATTCAAATCCAATAGTTTCCCTTCCTCTCCATTTTCCCAGCCCCTCCCCTGATTATTAGAGGTTACTTTGCAAGGATTACAGCAAACAACTGATATGAAAAGAGATTTGAGTATTTATTCTAAAGCTTAAGTTGGCTTTCCCGCACTTTGATGTATAAGCCTCTTTCTGAATTTTCTCCAAATGGATTGAGTAACATTGCAAAAGTACCTTCCAAAGCAAAGGTTTGCAAGATGGTGACAGAATGTTGAACATCTGCCCTTTGGGGACATTAGAAATGAAATGGCTTCTTTCTTGGATTAATGCAGTTGTTTGAAAACTGATTAGTTATTGAGCCTGTAGCTCATTTTTTAAAGATCTCATTTTGCTTAGCAACAATGCTCGCAGGCACCATATTTTTAGGTGGGGTGTGTGTGTGTGTGTGTGTGTGTGTGTGTGTGTTTTAACCAAGGCTGAGAGAAGCTGAATTAAGTGTAATCAAATAGCTGTTCTTGGGACCCAGTGCAATGAAAAATTGAGGCATTCAGCCAAATCCTTAATCTTCCATACAAAAATACCTCCTACTTCTCAGGCAATACAGGTAACCTTAAGAAAATAAAAAGATGTCCATTTATCACCAACACTCCAAAGGCCACTCTCTTTTTGTATCTACTGACCTTTTTTCTCTCTCAATGACCTAGCATTTCTATTGATGAAATGTGACACTTTGCAGAAGCCATCTGAACATGGCATATCAAGATTGCAGGAGACTCAAAATTTTATACAATCAAATTCTGCAGGTTGTCTAGATTTAGGAAGATACTGATCTAGAGCTTCCTAAAACAACATCTTTCAAGTGCCCATAGGTAGCACCTTTTATGAAACAATTATATATAATGTGCTTGTCTCATAGTATCTCCTCTGTTAGTCACAACACACTGCAACTGAAAAGTCAGATATCACAAAATATGGAGTAATCAAGACTCCTCAACTGTGAGGAAAATAAAAAACAGGATTCACCACAACCAGTTTGGGCAAACAGACTCTCAGTAAGACCTCCTGCCACGTACCAGGAACCCAGCACTCACAAGCTGTCCTCTAGCTACAACTTCCCCCATCACAGCACCACTTCTCCTGGAATCCCAGGTTTAATCTCTATTATATCTACCATGAAACTCTCTCATACTGCAAAATCTGTTTGCTAAAAACCTTTCACAAAAGACCTTGTTTTGCCAAGGAGGTAATTTTTGGTGTATGAATACTGCTTACTACCTTTTACTTTTAAGTCCTAAGAATTCAGGCGATGGGATTTTTGTTGTTGTTGTTTAATTTAAAACAATTTACCTGTGTATGTGTTTGTATGTATTATATATGGAGTTCTGCAAGAAAATGAAAGTCTTATAAGTTGTCTTAAGAAAACGTTCTTCTAACAGTGCTCTGACAAATGTGCACTGCTTTGTGTACAAATGACTGATGGCAGGCCCCTAAGGGAGGTCATTCACTGTACTGGCCTTTGTGTTCAGTTTGGTGGGTGGCTGAAGATAATTACAATGTTGGCACATCCAGGAGTGAGTGAGCAGAATTGCAGGAGGAGAAATGAATTTTCTTTACTTTGGACAAACTACTCCTGAGAATGGCTTTGTTTCACAGAACGTTTTTAATAAGGTTTTTATAAGTGGTCTAGTTAATAAATATGTAACAATTTTGAAATATTTAAATCAGCAATGAATTCATCAGGTGAATTCCAGCATGTGTCTGAGTAGAGACTTAATATAGGATAAATATTCTATCTTTAGAGATGCCCCTAAAAGTTCCATTTCCACTCTGAACTATGGAATGAAGTGAAACCTTTGGATGAAATACTTGCAAGTGTTCTCTGTAAGCAATAGTAGATTGCTTTTTTCCTATCTTTTTTTTTTTTTTTTTTTTTTTTTGGAGACGGAGTCTCACTCTGTCGCCCAGGCTGGAGTGCAGTGCAGTGGCGCAAACTCGGCTCACTGCAAGCTCTGCCTCCCTGGTTCACGCCATTCTCCTACCTCAGCCTCCCTAGTAGCTGGGACTACAGGCACCCGCTACCATGCCCAGCTAATTTTTTTTTGTATTTTTTAGTAGAGACGGGGTTTCACCGTGTTAGTCAGGATGATCTCAATCTCCTGACCTCATGATCCGCCCGCCTCGGCCTCCCAAAGTGCTGAGATTGCAGGCATGAGCCACCACGCCCGGCCTTTTCTATCATATTCTTGATTTTAGATTAGGATTACTCTATTTAATCACCAACCAACAGAAAGAATATTTAATTAGGCAAGCACAACTTACGCAAAGGTGGACAGACTGAATCCTGCTCATACTAGGTCATGAAATAATAAAGCTAGAAATTCCCCCACAGACCCTCTGTCTCATCCCTCCTTTTACAGTGGCTCAAAGTCATAGAGGCAGAAATTCAGAGACAGAAATGAAGTCTCCACTCTCTGAACAGTATTGCTGCTACTACATTGCATCATCATTTCTCATTTTATCCACTCAGAGCATCCCCATTCAGAAGAGCCAAGCAAATGAGCACAGAACCAATATGCCAGGATCTAAAACAAGGTGAGACACTGAGAAATAATCAGGCAGCCAACCTTAGGGTAATCTGGAAACCACTTTAGCCTCTGTTTCTTTTGTTTTCTCTAACACCTGTCATTGTATGGCTATTAGGTATATTTGCCACTATAAAGTCTTATGTTTCTCATCCTGTATGTTGAGAAGATTAAAGGAAGAGGATGCAGTAGGAAGGTTGGATGGAATAGGGCAGATTTGAGAGTCTAAAGAGAAGATTTTAGGCCTAATGGGCTTTGGAAAGTATTTGCAAAACTGAACTAGACATTGGCCTGGTTGTCATGGAAACCAGCAGTGCCGAGAGGTAAAGATAAGAGCTCTGGTGAGAAAGGTTCTCCCTGAAGTTCTGGGGGATCATATAAACTCCCAACCCACCTTTGGGCTTGAAATCAGCCTGTTCTGCTACATAGCAAATGTGCAACATGCTGCTGAATATATTTCTGAAGTTAAAAGTATTCTGTAGCTTCCTTTATTGTGCTAGTTTTTTAAAAATCCATATATTGTGTTCTGGGCTCCTCCTATCTCTTATCTACTACAGAACAGGAGCAAAGGAGAGAAAGACAGGGGCATTGGCAAAGAACACATTTGGCAATGTCCTATTGATTTCCACTTTCTGCTTCATCAAATTACAGCCCAAAAAAACTGTTTTTTCACAAATGGTGCCCATGGAGTGTCAATTGTCAAAATCTGTTTGCTGAAAGCCTCCTTTCACAAAATACCTTATTTTGCCAAGGAGGTAATTTTTGGTGTGTGAATACTGCGTACTACTTTTTAAGTCCTGAGAATTCAGGTGGTGAAATTTTTGTTATTGTCATTGTTCTTTGTCTTAAAACAAATACCTATGTGTTAATAGGTATTCATTTATGTGAATGCATGTGCATGTGCATACATATATGTACAAATGTATGTACATGTGTGTATGTGTTTATCTGTATATATGAATTTATTTTTTATTATCTCCTGCATTTCCGTGTTAATGTTTACTCTTGTTTTGCAGTTGGTATAAATTTTCTGGAAATTTTCACATAACAATCATTTGTCAAAGTGCTTAGTGTTTTTGTTTCTATTACTAAGGAAGGAATTAATGCATGTTATCTATGAGTTGGGTAAACATACAACCCAATCTTAAGTTAGTATCTTCTCTCAATACATTCAGACACAGTTACATGATTTTTAGTAAGTACACAAACCTCAGAATAGTATATTTAAGTGTTTATATATGAAGCAAGCACTACAGAAAGTAGGAGGGATAAGTACGGTTACAGGTAGCAACTCATTCTGGCAAGGAGGAGAACAGAGAGGCACTGATAATCAGGTGGAATCTGGTACTTGGTATTCACACTGCTTTGCTTTCTGCCTTTCCCCTTCCCTGTTCCAGCTGAATGGGCCCATATCCCTCCACATGAGGGCTCAGGCCTACCCATAGTTTAGGTAAGTTTAAACTCTTAACAGGAAGGACACCAGAAACTCACAGCTCCTAAAGTACTGGGTTTTAATCAGATTCTATTACTGTTACTAGACTTACACATGCTTGAATTGTGAAAACTTTTGACCACACTCTTTGCCTATACTCACAACCTTCTGCCACCCAATTTCCCAAAGCTAGTTTTTCATCTTTGTTGACTGATTTCCTAACCTCTGGATCCCTGGTAACCATCCTACTCTACCTCTTTAGCTGATAAACAACCTGAACCTAACCTCTGGCCCGCCCAAGTCTTCCAAATTCCTTTCTTGGTACTAGCTAATTACCTTTTGGAACTCCTTCAGTGTGCCTTCCTATATTAAAGACTCAGGAAAGCTAAAAAATACATCTCCAAGTCATCTGTGCAACCAAGGGGGTGCTACTGGTGAATGAGAATTCACCTATTAGATGCCCTTCAGTGAGATTTAAAAGGCAGAATAGAATCCTCTGGGGCTATTCTGACCAGCACGCAAGTCATGGAAACGTCAAGCTTTTCTACAATATTGTTTCAATGTCCACTCTCCAGGTTTCTGGATGTGAAGAGGCAATTGTAGCATAAGCAGTAGCCAGACTCCACCACCAGCGTGTTGGGGGGCACTTATCACTGGCAGTGGTGGCAGCAGTGGCTGCCCCATCTCTGGGTGGCAATCTCATCAATATATTCTGGAACCATTTATTCTTGTGGAAGCCTCAGAGGCAGTGCAAGTGTTCTGGACGCCATCCCCGGAGACCAACCTTAGAACCCATTCTCCAGGCCTCCCAGTAGGTCAGGGAGCATCTAATTCCCTGTTTTAAATAACTTGTGGCTTGAAATACATAGAGTAGTTTCTGCTTTCCAAACAAACTCAGATACATCAACCAGGAAGGAGGTCAGGCTCTGTGGTCAAAGGGGGGCCAAGAGATGATACAGCCAGAGAACTTAGCAGATGAGAAGTTGACCCACATAGGACTGACAAATCAGGAAGAATAAAAAGCTCTACCAATCTAGGTATGCAAGGCTCAGAGTCTGAGCTATCAGAGCCACAAACACAGAGGATGAGCTCTGATATTAGAGAAGAACTCTTTTCTACAAGCCTTGTTTTATAGGTAAGTTCAAGCTACTGTGACCCCATAAGTAATGTTAATCATCCGAATGAAGAAATTATTCTCAGGCCTTTTTGAATGAATAGAGCCAGATAAATTTGCTTGGGTTTATTTACTTTGCCTGTGAAAACATGCCCCTAAGATACTTTCTGACATGAAGTTACTTAAAAGGTTACTATGCCAAAAAGAGAGGTTGAGTTGGGAAACAACGTTCCATGCCTTGGTTATAGAAAGTAAAGAGGAAGATTAATAGTAATCAGCACTATAACATGTCAGGTGCTTTGCACATTATTTTATTTAATCCATAGATACCTATACAGTAAATACTATTAATATCACCCTTTTGAAGACTACAGTCTAGGGACATTAAGTAATGTGCCCAAGATTACACATCTACTGAGAGGCACAGCTGGGATTTGAACCCAGGCAAGCCAAACTCTCTGCCTTAACCACTATGGAATCTACCTCTCCATAGGTTTTCCTTTCCTACAGGCCTGACTGTATAGAGCAACTCTCAATGGGTCATACTTTTTTATTATCTTATTTGCATGGTAGTCCCCAAGCTTGGCACAGTAATTTTCCAAATGAAGTCTGATCTGTGATAACTCTGGCCTTTCCTGGAGCTGGGTAATGGCAAAGGGATTCCTAAAAATCGTCACAGTGTCTGCTTCACCAAGAGCACCTGCCTTTCCTCTTCTTTAGAGCCTCTGAGCGTCCGAGTTGGCTCTGGAGCCTGGAGCCGGGGCTGCTCACTGATCTCCTGGAGTTGCCCTCTCCCATCCGGCATGCCAGGGAGGTCCCCCTCTTTATTCACCAATGCTCATCCTCTGGTTCTACATTAGTGCTGGAGAGGGACACGCTATCCTGCCAAGAAAGGAGCTGCACAGATGGAATTTTAAGAGAGTGAAGCACAAAATAACTCTTAATTGTATGTGGGTGAAAACATTGGAAGGTAATAAGGAAAATCACAGAATAATGAGAAAAAGTTTTAGATGTAATAAAATGTCCTCATTGTTGCTATTTGCGTATATTTCTCATAGGTGTTAGGCTTGTTTTGCTGTATTCTGTTACTTTCCTGCTGAGGCCAGCCATTTATATCCCACATTACACAGTCCTTCTCTCAGAAACCAAGTCAGTTCTAGTTCCCATTATCTTGACAGAGGCAGTTTCTCAGTGAGGAAAACAAAACTGGGAAGAGAAGAAAGTCCTGCTGTGCTCTGGCCTTACTCCGTGGGTCCAGGCCCAGGTTCTTAGGCTCTGTGTGCCAGGATATTGTCCCCCTCTCAGAAACATACTAGAAGTTAGAGTGAGTTGAATCCTGTAAGCCCAGAAAGTCCATTTTTTTCTTAAAATCCAATTATCTGGGTCCATGTTCTTTTTTGTGTTTATCTCTTTTTTACCACTTCCTGGTATACAGTTGACCCTTGAATAATGTGAGGGTTGCAAGCACTGACTCCCTCCACCAGTTGAAAATCTGTGTATAACTTCTGACTCCTCAAAACCTTGACTACTAATAGCCTACTGTTGACCAGAAGCTTCAGGGGTAACATAAAGTTAATTAACACATATTCTGCATGTTATATGTATTGTATATTATATTCTTACAATACAATAAGCTAGAGTAAAGAAAATGTTGAGAAAAACATAAAGAGGATAAGATCTATTTACTACTCATGAAGGGGAAGTGAATTGTGATAAAGGTCTTCATCCTTGCTGTCTTCATATCGAGTAGGCTGAGGACGGGGAGAAAAACAAAGGGTTGGACTTGCTGTCTCAGGGGAGGCAGAGGCAGGAGAAAATCTGTGTGTGAGTCTACTTGCATAGTTCAAACCCATGTTGTTCAAGGGTCAACTGTATTTTGTAATAAAACAATAGCTAACATTTACTGAACACTTACTATGTAGAAGGGAATATGCTAAATCTTCCTGGTAACTCAATGCTCACAGTAATCCCAGGAAATGGGTATTATATGAATCTCTATTCCAGAGAAGAAGAAAGTGAGACTCAGGAGTAAAATGACCTGCCTAAAGTCAGACAACCAAAAATGGGCAGAACAGTAACTTAAGTCTTTCTGACAACAGAAACACTCTTAACTACTTGATTTATTGGACTAAAGAAAACTAACCCTTCCCTGTTGGCTTTGTCTCTGTTCTGTTATGGAATAATAAGGAATCAAGCATTGACATTAGGCCAGGAGGTTACTTAGAAATATATAGAATGCCAGCATGGAGGTAGCAGGAAAATGAACCTGAGATCTCCAGGAGTCAGGGGAAATTTAAGAGAGAAGAATTAGAGCTTAGAAGACCTTTTGCATTGTCTTCCATTATCAACCATTGAGAGTCTAGGATTTATTAATAACAAGATGTTATTTTCCTCATATGAGGTATTATGGCCAATTTTGTGGCTTAGATGTAGAGAAGAGACCTCTATGAAAAAATCAATATTTCATATGGAGTTAGCAGCACACTTGCACTTTGTAATCTTGTTTGGTGCTTTTTGTTTTCTGTTGCAAAATAAATAACTGAGGTTATATGCAAATCTCCACAGCTCAAATAGCACATATATGTCAGAGAGCTTCAAGTGATGGAGAATTTGGATCAACTATAGTTATTATTCATAATACTCAATTGTTATGTTACAAAGAAAGCAAGCTAGCTGCTGATTGGGTTATATTTTCTAAAAGACCCACAAAAAGAGACAGACAAAGAAGCAAGGGTGACCTCTCACGCTAACCATTTAAAAGTTTTACAAGTAACCCAAAGTGATTTGTTAACTTATTTAATAACACTGAAAATATTAGTTGAATGTATTTGAGCACTGTGCTAGACTGGGATAGAGCAATAATGGTATTTGGCCTCACATTACCTACAGATCCTTGGAGCTCTCGGACTCAAACATGCTATTTCCTTCACCATGAGCTGGAAGGTACCTATGAATAGTCCCAACAGAATCAAACTAGCAAATCAAAAAGGCCAAGTATGATTACAAAAGCCAGGCCAGTTGTTCATCCAAATGGAGCCCTAACTGTATGTGGAAGTTGTGTTTGAAAATTCTTCAAGCACCTACCGCTAACCTTAAAATGAATTTCCATTTACCCAATTGTGACTACAATTACCATGAGGGTGAAAAAGTGACAATAGGTTCGTCTTAGAATTTAGAATAAGTAGCACAGGTAGAATTTCTTTAAAGTTTGTACAGCCTAACTTTTATAAGTAACAAGATAGTAGACACACACACACACACACACACACACACACACACACACAGAGGCATGCATACAGGTCCTTAGTAGCACTGATCCTCCATCCAGATTTCCAGACTGCTCGCTTTTTCCTCCAGATCTGTTTGATTCATTCTCACAAGAATGTTTTTGAATGATTTGCTTTTTGCCATTATCTTTTCAGGTTCATATTTAGGGCCCTCTTTAATGTTAACTTTGTATTCCTCTGTTAGCTTGCTTTCAAATAGCTTATTTAAAGAGTTCTTTGAAGATGAAAAGTTTTATGTTAAGCATGAAGCATTAACTCTACTTACTCTGCAAACAAATAATGTGAAGGTCATGAAAAGCTAACATATTAAAACAAAGGCAAACAAGGAAAGGGCAATTTCCAAAAGAAGATAAAATTTAATAACAACAATACTAATAATACCTGATGGCTTAAGATCTTTTTATTTTCAGTCTTGGAAATATTGACTCATTTGTCATTAGAAAGTCCCACAAAGCTGAGTGTAAAGAAATAGTTACAATCTTGTCTAATTTGAATGCTTGCCCCAGACTCTCAGAACAGAAGGAAGAGAAATTCCAGCACTTTTTAATTGATTTTCATATTTCCTAGGTTGCCTTCCTTGAGAGTGAGGCAAAAGAGTGGTAAAATACCATTTGAATAGCAAACAGAAGAATTGAAGTTGAGTTCAGTTTGAACAGCCTTGAGTGCCTCTCTCTGTTCTTTTCTTTTCTCTGCTTATGCTAATGAGAGGAAATGTAGAAGTATAAAGCTTTAGAGACAGTACCCAGACCGTCTTATCTACATTCCAGAAAGTAGCCTCTATGCAGCAGAAACATATTTC
This sequence comes from Papio anubis, assembly GCF_008728515.1. Lineage (NCBI taxonomy): Eukaryota > Metazoa > Chordata > Mammalia > Primates > Cercopithecidae > Papio > Papio anubis. Next base: position 81,003,124 of record NC_044982.1, read on the forward strand.
ACCATGTGACTCCAGGAACGGAAGGAATAATGGACAACAATTCCTATGACCTTTCTAGGTTATCTGCTAAATCTCCTCTTCTAATTAGGAAGCACCTCTGAGGTGATGGCTCATTTCAGGAGCTGAAGAACGTAACTGTCTTAGTTCATTCTCTGTTGCCATAACTGAACACCTGAGACTGGGTAACTTATAGAGAAGATATATTTATTTCTCACAATTCTGGAGGCTGGTAAGTCCAAGAGCATGGTGCTGGCATCTGGCGGGGGCTTCTTACTGCCTCATAACATGGTGAAGTGCATCACATGGTGAGAGAGCAAGAGCGTCTCAGTTCAGGTCTCTCTTCCTCTTCTCACAAAACCACTAGTCCCATCATGGGGCCCCATCCTGATGACCTTATCTAATTCCAGTTACCTTCCAAAAACCCCATCTCCAAATGTCATCCACATTTGAATTTGGGGATTAAGTTTCCAACACATGGAATTTAGAGGACACATTCAAACCACAGTAGTGATCATCCAGGTGGCAAACCAGAGCAGGAGCTCTCAATACATAATTCACCAAGGGTTTGCTTAGGACGGACAAACAATTCACAGAGCCTGGCACAGAGGAGCTGCTTCCATCTTTGTGGTTCTAAAAGTAGGAGCTACACTCATTTAATATTCAGATAAGTCGAGAAGAATAATGAAGTCAAAAGAGATAAGTGAATTTTGTAACAAAAGCTAGAAATATCCTGGAGAGTTTTCCCAGTCCATCACTTTTCTGCCTTGGAATATTTCTCTTGATTGTCCAAACAGTACTTGAAGGCATGCAGTGGCATTAGGGGAGTCTCACGGAAAGAGATTCTAAACCCCTTCAGTTATTCATTCCTCTAAAAAGCTCTGCTCACAAGAAATTCATAGCAAACTAAACAAAATAATTATTTTGTTCGGGTTAGAAATGTCAAGTATTTTGAAGTTCCTAAATTTGTTCCGTATTAGTAAAATGAATATATTTGCATCATTAATTCTAACTAGTTTTGCTCTCAGTACCCTCATCTGTAAATAGGAAATAAGTTAGAATAATTTTTCTTCAACTTGAATATGTATCAGAAGCACCTAATGGGTTTGTTGAAATGCAGATTCTGGGCTCCACCTTAAGAGTGTCTAATTCAGTAGGTCTGGGTAGGGCCATAGAATTTGCTTTTCTGACAAGGTCCTGTATAATGCTGTTATTGCTGGTCTGGGGTCACACTTCAAGCACCACTGCACTAGAAGATATTTGTTATATTTTGACTTTAAATATCTGTTTCTTACAGTTACTTTTTGGTGGAGGAAAGGAGAGACTTGGGTTCAATATTGAAAACCTTTATAAACTCACATATTTAGAATGACCTGGTTGTTTTGTTTTGTTTTGTTTGTTTTTGTATAGATAGAGTCTTGCTTTGTTGCCCAGGCTGGTCTTGAACTTCTGGCATCAACTGATCCTCCCACCTCAACCTCCCAAAGTGCTGGGATAACAGGTGTAAGCCACCATGCCTGGCCCCTAGAGTCACCTAACTTTGGACAAAAGCAATATTCTACTTCAGTGGGAAATGAATGCACATTTAAAAGTGCTCAAATTAATCAGTCATCAGATAAACGCAAATTAAAACTATAATGTGACACCACCTAGGTACCCATCAAAGTGGTTAAAATCAACAATTTAGTTAAAATGGTTAAAAAGATCAACAATATCAAGTGTTAGTGATGCTCTGAAACACTTTAATGCTCATACATTGCTAATGCAAGGAAAAATTGCTGCAACCACTTGGAGAATATTCAACAATATCTACTAAAGCTGAACACAGGTATACACTACAAATGAACAATTCCAGTCCTAGCTATATACCCAGCAGAAATATGCACAGATGCTCACCAAAACATGCACTAGAATGTTCATAAGAGTATTATTCATAGTGATCAGAAAATAGAAACTCCCTGAATTCCCATCAACAGTAGATAGGTAAGAGACAATAAGATATTACTCATCAGTGAGAATGAACATGCAACAATATGAATAAATCTCACAAACCGATGTTGAATGAATAGAAAGACACTAAATAGTATGTACTATATTATTCTGTTCATATAAAATTTAAAAAGACATCAAATTAATCTATGCTATTAAAGGTCACTTTTTTTAATAGTGAAGAACATAAGTTACTTCTATGATGCTGGTAAATGTTTCTGATCTGAGTATTGATCAGTGATAAATGAAAAGCTTCAGCATATTTAAATTATAAAGAACTTATGTGAGGATTCATTGTATCATCAGACCTTAAGTGGCTAGCACTTTAACAGAAGAGGCAAGATAGGGAACTTTTATAAAATGGTTGTAGAAGCCAAACAAAGAGAATAATTGTGATTGTTTAGAATGAAAAGTTCCTCGTTAGAGGTTATTTGGTGGCTTCTGATTTCAATTTCAGTTTTCAGTTTCAATTTACTGTTTACATTGGGCTTTGGTATAGTCACACTATACCAAATTTCAAATGCTAGGAATTTAAAGTGTCAGAGCCACCCTAGTCTAGTGGCCTCCAAATCAGAACCTTTTTTAGTATGACAAATATTTTCATATTGTGAAAATCCAGTGAGCTACACACATGATATGTGCACTCAGCTTTTTATTTACATGTAATTTTAAAAGATTTTTATAAGGTTTGTTTCAGTTTTCACTCCGGTGTTCAGTTTGGTTCATGTGTCTGTGTAGCTCCAATAATCCCTTCTGCTTCAGGTGAAGTCCATTTCTTTCTTGCTCTTCCAGTTCTCAGACTCCTCTTTTTTTAAGTTAAGAAATCATGTCTTTACCTGTCTCTTGGCCTTTTCCTTCTAACACTTCAAATGCAGAACCATTTGCATATAATCACATGGATTTAAATACCACATATAATGGCAAACTTTCAAATCTGGCCTTTCCTCTAGACTCTAAATGCCAGTATTTACTTTCTCCAAATTTGCTTCTCCTCCAGGCCCACCCATCTCTGTAAATGGCACCACCTTATTCAATTGCTCAAACTGAAAACCTAGAAGCCATCCTTGATGCTGCTTTTTCTCTTACCATTCACCATCCAAGTCCATCAAGTCCCATCCATTCTTTAACCACTCCTTTCTAAAGGGGATACTATACTCTCATGAATTTCACCGTTATCTCTTACCCAAAAAAACTCTTGTAGGCTTTTAGCTGGCCTCTGTGCTTCCAGTCTTGGCCCCAGCATAAATTCACACAGTACCATTTACCTGCTCAAAAACCTCCAATGGCTTAGCATAACCATTAAGGATACATTCTGAAATTCTTACCCTAGCCTACAAGGCCTTAAAAGATCTTCCTGCAAACTCTCTACCTTGTTTCACTTCACCTCTGGCCATTTGCCCTTGTTAGGATCCTTCTGTCCTTAGGACCTTTACACACGCCATCTACCTGGAATTTTCTTTCCCCCACATCTCTGCCTGGCTAATCTTACTTGCTATTCAGGTCTCTCCTCTCTTAGAAAAGTCCTTCCTGGCCACAGAATTTATAATTGTTTCTCAACCCCTGGCCACATAAATTGTGTGGCCACAATCACTCTCTGTCACATTATCTTGCGTAAATATTCTTCATGGCACTTTTCATGATGTGAAATTTTCTTGCTGTGTCCCAGCACCTTGCACACATTAAACACCCAATAAATACATGTGTTGAACTAATTAATGAACTGTAGACCTCAACAGGATATAAAACACAATCTTACCCCCAACTCCTGACTTCTGTGGAGAAATATGCTGGACTCTGCTATTCATTACTTTGGTAGGAAAATATTCCTGAATGTTGCTATGCTAAAAAAACAAAAAAAATTAAAAAAAAAAAAAATCCTCTGTCAGCCAAACAGTGTTCAACGGCTGCATCTCTGGGTGTCACAGTGAGATTTAAGAGGCAGTAAGTCATGAATTCAAGGAAAGAAGGGCAAAGGCAGGAGGATTTAGGCATGCTTCAAGTGCCAGTGCAGAATCAACAGCAAAACTAAGAAGTAGTTTGGGTAACTGTGACTCAGAACATTGTGAGGGGTCCTCAGGAGAAGGATTATTGGCTAATGCCAGAGAGCTTTAATACCTTTTCTGTTTAGGGCAAGAACCAATCTCCTAGCCTGGGAAGCACGGGAGCACCAGTATGATAGTGCATGAGAACAAACGGCTAGATTAGGAAGCAAAGAGTAAATACAAGGATTCATGCTTACAAAGGCAAATCCTGATCCCTAGAAGATGACCGCATATCACAGAGCAAAAAAAAAAAAAAAAAAAAGAAAAAAAAAAGGCAAACACGTTTTATTTGAAAGAAATGGACCTTTAAAATGGAATATTAAACCTACAATGTATGTATCATAGCTAGAATTTTCTACCCAATCCATTAACTCTTTTTTTTTTTTCTTTTTTAACTTGAACAGCAGGAAGACCTGTAAAGCAGGTCAGAAAAGGGAGATTTAACTCACCGTATGTATCTAGTTTTCACTGTCTCATTAGGCCAAATCCCATGGTGTTGGCTGCCACCCCCTTAGAGGCTGCAGCACACAGCAGCACTGCAGCTGTGTTACACAACTTCACTCCTTCCCCTTTCCACTGCTGTAGGTCCCTGACAAGCTGAACTGAGCAAGGTAACAATCAAAAAGTCATCTGCTCCCCAGAGCAGTTGATGCAAATAAACCCTAGGCCATTGTGATGTTATTGGGATATAAACCAACAAATAGATGCTGCATTCATACCCTTCTGGAACTGGAAACGTGTCCTAATTAAAGCAGACACACAGCTCTGCAGACGCAGCCAGACAGCAAATGAAGGGGCTGCCTGCCTGATTCCTCAGCTCCCAGATTATGGCAATGCTTACGTGAATTACATAAACTCATCCACAACTCCGTGTTCTCCACTTTAAATAAGTGTATGGTCTAACCTCTAAAAGGTATGTATACAAGGAATATCAAGTCTTAGAAGGCATTTAGTTAATTCTCCCATCCAAGAAAGGAATCTCTTATAGCATTCCTTATATAGCCTGCCCACTAGGAATGTTGAACAAAGGCAGCCAAACCAAGCCTGTGGTCACAGAGGGTCAACCCCAGAAATCCACAGCAGAGCAGTAGATTCAGCAGGTCATTCCAGAAAGTTATGGGCCAGCAACCAGGGTCAACTTTAGAACCCTGGCATAGAGAAGGTAAATAGAGCCTGATGCAATGTGAAGTATTTGCTCTCTCTCTTCCTAGACAAATTAGCTTTTGTCTGGAAATAAATGAATATATAACAAATTTAGAATGCAATTATGTTTTTGATGTCTAACAAATCTATCCAAAAAAGATAGTAACTCAATGCAAAATTAAGACAAAAAATTATTTAAATGGTTTGCTTGAAATGCCCTGTAGACAAAAATTATGTTTGCTTTTGGCTAATTCCCACCCCCCAACTGTATTTCTGCATTGGAACAAAGCTGGTAGAGTCACACAGATGAAGAGCCACAAAACAGGAACCATGGATGAAGAAGAGGCAGGGTAAAAATGTGTGTAAATATCTGTGGCAGTTTAAAAATAAATGTGCTCACATTTGTTTAACATTCTTTCCAATAAGAGATGAAGTGTATGTTCTCTCTTCTTGAATCTGGGCAGGTTTGTGACTCTTCTGACAAGCAGAGTATGATGGAAGTTATCCTATGTGAATTCCAAGGCTAAATCAGACAAGACCATTTAGCTTCCACCTGATTCTCTTGGAATACCTGCTCTCAGGGAGGCCAGGTGCCAAGTAAGAAGTACAGCTACTCTGAGACCAATATGCTTGAGAGACCACATGCAGGAGCTCAGGTCAACAGCCTTTGCTCTGCTCCCAGCCAACAGCCAGCATCCACTGCCAGTCATGAGTGAACCTTCTGAAACATCCAGCCCACATGAGCCTTCAGATGACTGCATAACCACTAACTACTAACTGCAACAGCCAAAAACTAGCTGCAATTTTGCAAAACCTCCCAAGCCAAAATTACCCTCACTTCCTCACTCACAAAATTGTGAGCAAAGTAAAATGCTTGTTTTAAGTCTCTACTTTTGGGATAATATGTAGCAGCAGTAACAAGAAGATTTAAAATATTTAACTAAAAGACACTGTTACCACCCCAGATTCTTGATGGTAGAATACCTATCCATTAACTCACATCACAAAGCATTCTTAATAAACGTATCTCTCTGAATGCCAGACCAAGCCTCTGAGTGAAGATCTGCACTGGAGAAGGTAAAAAGAACAATGATTTCCAGGCAGCATTGTCTATCTTCCCTACTTTGAGCTGAACTCTGTCTCTGTGTAACTTTCACCCATCTGTCCTAGTTCTGCCTTCTGATGCCTGAACAAGTCTTCTCTCTTCTTCTCTGTGACATCAGAAAAGATTATGCAAATATAATAGGTCAATAGAAAAAGAAAAGCCTTCTTTGTTCACAGGTCCTTTGATGCATTAAGACATTAAAGAGGTGTTCTCTCCTGAGATCTCCCTGGGGGTCATAACATTTACACATTCTTTGCATATGTACTTCTGTGCAGGAATGGAGAAAATGACTGTATGTGAAAAAACTCTTTTTGTTACAGATTTTTTTTCTTTAATTGCACTTAAAATGCTCACATCAGAAAAATCAAGAAGAAAACTGCACACCAAAATAAATTTGGGCTGGGTTAGAGAGTTAAGTGCAAGCACTTCAATTTGTTTATTTAAAAAATGAAGAAAAATACTGATGAGTATATTTTGCGAATGAAGGAGGGTGTAACTTTCCCAGCAAGACTTTTTTCAGTATAACTGCAAAGAAAAATTGATAGACTTGATTACATACAAACTCAGAATTTCTGCATAATAAAAATACTCACAAAATTAAGAGATTATTGATGAGGAAAATATTTCTGGCATACGATAAAACAAATTATTAATAACCTTAATATATATTTTGAAAATTTCAATTAGTAAGAAAATTGACTTTCTAATAGAAAAAAATATATATGCATACATACCCACAAACACATACACACACACACAAACAAAAAAGAAAAGTCAGCAATTCACTATAGAAAAAGTACAAATGGCCTAAAAATGTATGAAAAAAATCTACCTGTCTTTTGTAAACAATAAAATGAAAAATTAAATAATCTATATAATTGTTTTAATTTTCTTAAGAACATTTTTTTTAATTGCCATAACCATGCTTGACAAAGGTACAGAAAAGAGGCCAACTCTACGTTACTTGTCAGCTGTTTACTGGCCCAAACTTTCAGTAAAATATTTTGATAATATAAATCAATAGCTTTCAAAACAAGCTCCCTCTATAACTCAGAAATGTATGTCTACCCTTTAAATGTGGAAATTATCAGTAAAGTGTACAAAGTTTTATCTATAATAATGTTTATCAGAGCATCAATCACCATCAGGGGAAAAAAAAGAAACTCAATGTATTTATGTATTTCAGTAGAAAAGTAGTTGAATAAAACATGGTATATTCATGTAATAGAGGCCCTATCTAGCCATTAATTGTCTTGTGGTAGAAAATATTTGATAACAAAGAAAAAATACATATAGATGTTAATTTATATGAACAGGTTGTAAGATATATAGCTATGTTTTACAGATATTAGAAATAGGTAAATATATATTTTATAAATATGTATCTGATTATTATACATTATAATGTGAAGTCAAAAGTATCTGAAACAGGTCTCAGTCAATTGAGAAAGTTTATTTATCCAAGGTTATGGACACACCAGTGACACAGCCTCAGGAGGTCCTGATGATATATGCCCAAGCTGGTCAGTGTACAGCTTGGTTTTATACATTTTAGGGGAACATAATGCATCAATCATTACTGTAAGTTTAGCTGAGAGAAAGGATGAGAGAGAGACCCAAGGTCAGGCGAGTAAGTTTATTAAGCTGCAGGGCTGCTCTACCACAGTCAGAGGAGGCAGCCCTGAGCTTACAAAATGAGGGGTTTATATGGGGGACAGAGACCCTGGGGTTGTCAGTTAGGTTTCCCACATATCATCTCGTGATTGGCTTACAATACAGGAATGTACAAGAGGGTGTAACTGAGGTTTATCCACGTTTCTCATGACCTCCCCTGTGCCGCCTGGGGGGCTGTAATCAAGGTTTTACTCTGCAAGTCTGGTGACCTTGCTGTGGTGCCTGGATAAGGGTTCAGGAATGCAGCTGCAGAGTATTCAGCGTAAGGGTCAGCTGCATTGAGGGCAGGGGAGCCCTGGGGCAGCTTGTCCCTAGCATTCCAGCCTTTTGATAGGTAATAGAAGAGGAGCACCATTGTCATCTGGCTGCTTCTTGCTAGATAGGGGTGATGGTTTGTGGGAGAGACTGGGTCATAGGGACTGCCGTTCCTGAAGCTACCAGTATTCTCGGAGCAGCTCATATCTTGTACTGTTCCATGAGTGAAGGCTCTAATACAGTCCTGTAAAAACTGGGTAAGGAGACGTAAGAGACAAGGGCCAAATGCTAAAAGGAGGAAGAGGATTATGGCAGGACCTAGGAGGGGCAGTAGCCAGGGTGCCCAGGAGTCACAGAACCACTGGGGCCAGCTGGGGTGACTATCTTTAAGTTTTTGTGCTCAATCTTCGAGCTTTTTGACAGCATCTCGTACTAACCCAGATTGGTTGGGTAGAAACAACATTGTTCATTGAGAAAGAGGCATAGGCCTTGTTTTTTGGAGGTAAGGAGGTCAAGGCCTCTGAGTTTTGGTAGGGTGACTGCCACTAAGGAGTCTAGTTGGTTTTGGAGGTGAGTGATGTGTCAGGCCTCTGAGCCCAAGCCAAGCCATCGCATCCCCTGTGACTTGCACATACATGCCCAAATGGCCTGAAGTAACTGAAGAATCACAAAAGAAGTGAAAATGCCCTGCCCCTCCTTAACTGATGACATTCCACCACAAAAGAAGTGAAAATGGCCAGTCCTTGTCTTTTTTTTTTTTACGATGGATTTTTAAAATTATTATTATTTTTATTATACTTTAAGTTCTAGGGTACATGTGCATAACGTGCAGGTTTGTTACATATGTATACTTGTGCTATGTTGGTGTGCTGCACCCATCAACTTGTCAGCACCCATCAACTCGTCATTTACATCAGGTATAACTCTTAATGCCATCCCTCCCCCCTCCCCCCTCCCCATAATAGGCCCTGGTGTGTGATGTTCCCCTTCCAGATCCAAGTGATCTCATTGTTCAGTTCCCACCTATAAGTGAGAACATGCGGTGTTTGGTTTTCTGTTCTTGCGATAGTTTGCTGAGAATGATGGTTCCCAGCTGCATCCATGTCCCTACAAAGGACACAAACTCATCCTTTTTTTATGGCTGCATAGTATTCCATGGTGTATATGTGCCACATTTTCTTAATCCAGTCTGTCACTGATGGACATTTGGGTTGATTCCAAGTCTTTGCTATTGTGAATAGTGCTGCAATAAACATACGTGTGCATGTGTCTTTACAGCAGCATGATTTATAATCCTTTGGGTATATACCCAGTAATGGGATGGCTGGGTCATATGGTACTTCTAGTTCTAGATCTCTGAGGAATCGCCATAATGTTTTCCATAATGGTTGAACTAGTTTACAATCCCACCAACAGTGTAAAAGTGTTCCTGTTTCTCCACATCCTCTTCAGCATCTGTTGTTTCCTGATGTTTTAATGATGGCCATTCTAACTGGTGTGAGATGGAATCTCATTGTGGTTTTGATTTGTATTTCTCTGATGGCCAGTGATGACATTACCTTATTAAAGTCCTTTTCCTGGCTCATCCTGGCTCAAAAAGCTCCCCCACTGAGCACCTTGTGACCCCCACTCCTGCCCACCAGAGAAAAACCCCCCTTTGACTGTAATTTTCCTTTACCTACCCAAATCCCATAAAATGGCCCCACCCTTATCTCCCTTCGCTGACTCTCTTTTGGGATTCCCCCCGCCTGCACCCAGGTGATTAAAAAGCTTTATTGTTCACACAAATCCTGTTTGGTGGTCTCTTCACATGGATGCGCATAACATGATGGAGTTTGCGATTTCATCTAGTGACGATTGGAAGGTTACTAAACTAACCTGTCACCCCCATTATGAAGGACTCCCTCTTTCCTCCTCACTCTGGGTTGCCAAGGCTGAACCGAGACACTCCAAAGAAGACCTCCAACATCTATTCTCAATCCACTTGTCTGTTTGTATTAACACCTCAGGCATCTTCATCCTCTGCAGATCCACAACCTATTTCTGTCTCCCTACCAATTGGACAGGCACTTGCACCCTGGTCTGCCTTACCCCCAAAGTTAACCTTGTCCCTCCAAACCAAGAACTCCCTGTCCCTGCTATATTACATAACCACCCAAAAACAGCAATACAGTTCATTCCCTTATGAGCAGCCCTTGGAGTCACAACTAGTATCAGGTTAGGAACAGGAAGCCTAAGAACCTCATTATCATATTTTCAGTCACCCCCAAGATTTATATTGGTTCAATCTTGAAGGGCGGGAAAATTTTGAATTGAAAATGGTGGGCGGGAAACTTCCAAGTCATGGGTAGATTTAAAAATTTCCCGATTGGCAATTGGTTAAAAGAGTTATTATCAGTAGAAAGGAAAGATAAGGGGGTGTGGAGACCAAGGTTTTGTTATGCAGATGAAACCTCCAAGTAGCAGGCTTCAGAAAGAATAGATTGTAAATGTTTCTTATCAGACTTAAGGTCTGTGTAGATGTCAATGGTAGAGGTTATAATGAGGCACGTAGGAGATCCCCTCTTCTATCAAGGCCTGAACTAGTTTTTCAGGTTAACTCTGCAATGCCCTTGGCTGAGAGGAAGGGTCCATTCAGAAGGTTTTGGGGCTTAGAATTTTATTTTTGGTTTACATAAAATATATTAAAATAAATAGAACATTACATATATATAATATGTAATGCATATTTTATATAATTATATGTGTATATATAGGTTACATTTATATAGAGAGAATGTTATGTCAATATTCTTTTTAATACAAAATAAAAAAATCCCACCAAAATACTTGCATTAGCTATCTGCAAACATGGAAATTGTAAGTAGTTTGTATTTTCTTCTTTGTACTGTTTTATATTTTCTGAACTTTTAACAACAACCATTTTAATTTTGAAAATAGAAATGTAGATATGGATATAGATATAAATATAGATATAGATACAGATCCAAGCAGACAGGTATAATATTTTGTGAAATTTACTAACTATTCATATTCTATGTGTAAACAAAAACAAAAAAGCCACCTTATGATAAAGACCTATTTGATAAGAAAGAGGATAGAAATAAAAGGGAACAAATGACCCTCAAAAGAATCACAGGTGCCCAAAATATGTCCTTTTGGAAGGGGGCTGATAATGGACTAGAAAGAACTCTGAACCGGAAGTCAGAATGGCAGAGGCATTCAAACTGGAGTGGCTCCATCTTGAATAAGGGCTGTGGAAAATGAAGCTGAGACCTGCTGGGCTTCATTCCAAGAAGGTTAGGCATTCTTAGTCACAAGATATTTATTTTAAAGTTAACAGATTAATAATGTTTATTAAACAGACTAAAGACTTCACAGATCCAGGAAATGTCCTGATGTTTCAATATCTTAAGGACAAAAGTACTCGTAGTTTAAGTTTTGCTTTAAAGATAATAATAGAGATTCTTGTGAAAGTCAGTAGCAGTTACACAAAGTTTAAGAATCCTTTGTCACTAGCCCTTGTAATAGAGCACACTTCCCCCATGATTTTTTTTTTTTTTTTTTTGGCTTTGTTATCTTATGTATAAATAAGCATTGTACCTAAGGTGAGGGGTTCAGGAACGCCCTGCTCTATGGAGAAGCCATTCTTTTGTTTCTTTACTTCTCTAATAAACTTGCTTTCACTTTACTCTGTGGACTTGCCCCAGATTCTTTCTTGTGCAAGATCCAAGAACCCTGTCTTGTGGTCTGGATCAGGACCCCTTTCCCGTAACAAGAGCACACTGGATTTAAACACAGTGCTGAGGTTAACTTGCTCTATTACGCAGAACAAGACACCTATTCCAGGCCTGAGTTCCCTCATCTAAAAATAAATGTGTTAGACAAAAGAATATCAAATTCCCATTCAACTTTAAAAGCCTAGTTTTTCTGATGAATTAAGATATGATTCATGTTTTAATGATTTTAATAGTATTAAGCAGATAACACTACAACTAGATTTTGCTAGACAAAATATAGGACATATGTAGTTAGATTTAAGTTTCATGTAAAGAGTGAATAATTTTTCAGTATAAGAATGTCTCATGCAATATTTGGGACACACTTATACAAATATATTTTTTAATCAGTACAGAACTCCTCTTACAGGCCATATACACTCAGCACTCCCCTTTGAGAAATGTTTATGCTAAGAAATATACATATACTAAAAGATTTGTTTACCTGAAATTCAAATTTAAGTGGGTTTCCCATATTTTTATTTTCTAAATCTGGCAAACCTGGCTTAGTTTATGCAATTGACTGTCATACAATGTTCAAGTAAAATTATACAGTTGACCCTTGAACAAAATGGATTTGAACTGTATGGGTTCACTTATGTGTAGATTTTTTTCAACCAAACGCATATTGAAAAATATAGTTTTCATAAGATAGGCAACTCCATACATTTCACATAGACAATTTCCTCAGGGCTGACTGAGGGACTTGAGGATGTATGGATTTGAGTATGGGAGAAGTCCTGAAACCAAACCCTTGGTATACCACTGAGAAACAACTGTACTTCACTCTGCCCAAATTATCTTAATATATTATTTCTTTTCTTGCTCATCTCTTATGTCTAGTCTCATGTTAAATTGTGAGTAAAGCTGTTTATCCTAGGATAACCCATCTGACACTGTCACGTCAGACATTGAGGCTGCCCAGGAAGAGCATGGCCTCAGCCTAAAAGGCAGGGCAGATCTTGGAAGAGTCCCAGGTAGAGACCGCTCTCCATGTAAGGGCAAGTTCTCTTCTGGAGGGAGAGCTGAGTGGCGCACCTTTCTGGTTCCCACTGTCCCTCAGTGTAAGGTTCTTGCATCGGTTTGAACCCCGAGAGTGCGCCAACAGACGACATGAGGTGGTGTGGAGCTACATGCTGTTTTAATGAGCCCCTGGGTGCAGGCGGGCTGAGACCTAAAATGATATCAGCACCAAGTGAGGATTCGACAAAAGTTTTATAGTCTCCCGTAACTAGGAAGTGTCTTAGTCTGACGTAACTGCTATGTTGTACCCGGATGGCCTCTTTCTCAATCTCCAGAGGTACGTTTCTTCTGGCCAGCTCTTTTCCTGCTCCTGCTATGTTGCTGGCGCACACTGCTGACACACGCTGCTGATGCAAGTGGCCTTGCGCCTGGGGACTGGGCCTGAAAAGGGAGGAGTTATTCATCTCCTTAAGTTTTCAGGCCCTGGGAGAGCCTTACACTCAGTGGGTGAGAAACATATATACCCAGGGTCCAAAAGCCTTTCTCTCTTCTGCTTGAAAACTTGCCCTTCCCTGAGAAAATAACTGCTTATTATAACTTAAAGCAAGGTCAACAAACTTCTTAAAGGGACATAGAGTAAATATTTTAGGCTTGGTGGGTTACATATGGTCTCTGTTATGCATTCTCTTTAAAAAAAAAAAAAAAGTCTTTTAAACATATAAAAACAACCCTTAGCTCTAGCAGGTCATACAAAAACAAGTTACAGTCCAGACTTCACCCATGAGTCATTGTTTGCTAATTCCTGATTTAAAAGCTTACTGTTTTCAAAGTGCATTTATGACAACAAAGTCTAAAGATCCCAGGTAAAGGAATGAAGTTCTCACTTCTCACTGTGGAGCTTTGGGAATATGTAATTTTCAGGAGACTAAGGAAACATCTCTGATTTACCCAAATCTCAAAGTTGTTAGTAAAGAATATTGTAAATGTAAGAAATGCACAAATGAAAACCCTAGCCTGAACTGGTCTTTGTTAATTTTATGGTCGGAATAGAATATATAACAGGTGCCTACTCATTCAGTGAATGCTTGATTAGTTTGGTTTACCAAATGTATGGTTTTCATGAAAAAAGTCATTTTATTTTTTATTTTAAATATCTGAGATTTTGTTTATGAAAACTTTAGAGTTACCTATACCTGCTTATATCTTAGAAATATCCAGATGATGATAGAGCTTTTCTGATCAATATTTAGTTTGTTTTCCAAAATCAAGATGTGATACCACTGCATCTATTAAAGAAAACCTATCCCGACCCTCAGCACTAGACAAGTGCATTGTTCAATTTAAACTTCAGTGCAGTCCTTTAGTTACTTTTCTGGCCCTCCTTGGGTGTTTTCCTGTGTTTCTTTGTGCATCTATAAGTCAGAGGGACCAAATTGTATCCTTGCCCAACCAGTTAGCTATGTGATCTTGACCAAGTTACTTAACATTTCTGAGGTTTCAAGGGCCTCGTTTGAAAATGAATGTAAAATTACCTACCTCATTATTTTATTGGAATGTATAATAACATGAAAAGTTCCAGCACTGTGCCTAGCATGTAATATATGTTTACTAAAGGAGAGATGCTTTAATTATATCCCCCCATTGCTTAGAACACATTTTCTTAATTGTCTCTTCTTACCAGGCGGTTAGCTCCTTCAGGTTTAGGATACGCTTTATCCGTCTCTGTATCCCCAGCATCTGTCACACAGCATGCCTTAGTAAAGATTTGTTGAACTAAACAAAACCATTACACAGACCTAAACCCAGTAATCAGGCTCCTAATAGCTTTATTGGTACATTTTTTGAATGCATACTTAAAGAAGCAAGACTGCAGACTAGTTGATATTGGATTTGTCCTCAAAAATGTTGAGCTACTGTACTTATACCAAAAATAAGAAGAAAAAGTTGCAAATAACCATAGGGCACTTGAAATTGGGTCATTGTTTGGAGAATGCTTTATTATTGGTGGATTAAAGATGAAGCAGGCCCCTAATTGCAGCTTTAACTTCCATATGTCAGTGTCAGCACTACTCAGGGATAAACTTCTAAAATGATAATACTTTGATTTAGTATTAGACTCTTACCATTCAGTGCACTTTGGCACCTATTATTTTCTTTTATCCTCACAATGAGCCCAAGAGGAAGAGCAATTTTACAGATGAGCAAATAGCAGCACAGCAGGTTAAGTGACCGACAGAGGGTCACAAAGTGATTTTAATAGCAGAGCTGGGCTCCCAGACAGGCTTCAGACTCCTAGTCCTGCACTTATGTCCTAGGACAAGGGTGTTCCCTTTCCAAACTCACAGGACAAGTCACTTGAAGGAACTGATGTCAGCACAGTGCTGTTCAAGTCTTTCTGAGTATTCAATAAATGCCTGGGGAAGAAAGGAAGGAAGGGAGAAGGAAGGGAGGAAGTGAAGAAGGAAGGGAGGGAGGGAGGAAGGGAGAAAGGAAGGAAGGAAAGGGAAGGAAGGGAAGGAGAGAGGGAGGGAGGGAGGAATGGGAAGGAGAGAAGGAGGGAGAGAGGAAGTGTGTTAGTCTATTATCACATGGCTATAACGAAATACCTGAGACTGGGTAATTTATAAAGAAAGAGATTTGATTGGCTCACAGTTCCACAGGCTGTATAGGAGACATGGAGGCATCTGCTCAGCTTCTGGGGAGGTCTCGGGAAACTTACAATTATAGCAGAAGGTGAAGGGGGAGCCAGTACTTCACATGGCTGGAGCAGGAGGAAGAAACAGGGAAAGTGGCACACACACTTTTAAACAACCAGTTTATGTAAGAACTCTATCATGAGAACAGCACCAAAGGGGAAATTCTACCCCCATGATCCAGTCAACTTCCACGAAGCCCCATCTCCAACACTGGATTACAATTTCAGATTTGGGCAGGGACAAAAATCCAAACCATATCAGGGGAAAGGAAGGACGAAATGGAGGGAGGGGGTATATTGGAAGGAAACTTTCAATGTAGTAACCTATTGTGTCTGGAGAATTGCAGTGAGAGCTACTCAGATATTTTCATGGTAGCCAGCTCATCCTCCATCAAAATTTCATAGTCAGGTCTCCATTACAGCAGTATCAAGATTGCTGAACTCTATATGCTAGACAATTATATGTAAAGCCATGTTTACCAATCTTGCTAAGGAGTTAAGGACACAAAGCTTGTTGATTCATCACTGATTTCTAAAGGCCAAGGTCACCATTTTTTACTAAAGAATTCGTGTCTCTACATATAATTAAGTCATTTAGGACATTTGAGGGTAAGAATTAGTCCAATAGATGGTCTTTTTATTGAATAGTACTTTACAGTTTACAAAGCACCTCTACCAAAATACTTTGATCTTTCTTAGGTCATGATCCCTTTGGGAAGGTGATGAAAGCTATAGACCTTATTTTCAGAAAAAAGAAACAATGCATTATATACATACACAAACACAATTTTACATAAAATTCAGGGTAGAGGAGATATGGGAATTCATATACATCTTTTAACAGGATTTCACAGGAAATGTTAAAAACCTATCATTGATAAATTATATTATTTTAAACTGATATAAAATGATGTCTAGCCTTGTGAGGTAGGTAAGCAGGTATTATCTATCCCATTTTATACATGAGGGGATTTTAACTCGAAAAACATAAGTGACTTACGTAAGGGAAAAAGTTAATTAGACAGAACTAATACCAGCTCTCCTGACTACTGGCCTGAAGCTCTTACCCTGCATTAAGGTGCCCAAGTTACAGGTGAATACATAAAAATTGTCCCAAGAAATGACTTGACCTCTCCAGATATGAGTTAATTCAAGAAAGTAACAGCACCCCCCTTTTCCTGTCACAGATGTTATTTAATATATTGCTCTGTAAGCCTCCACAGCATTTTAACAATCACCAAAAACTACATTGCCCCAAAGGCCTAATTGAAATGCTGATCATGGATGTTCATAGCCATCATCCTTGAATTTATAACCACCTAATTCTCTGTGAGTAATGGAAGCATTTTCCAAAGGTGAAAAAAAAAAAAAGTGTTAAAGCAGGTAAGTGCTAAATTAGGAGTAGGGGAGAGGGAGGTCATGGGAGTGCAGAAAAGCCAGGTGCAAGAATCCAGGCTTAAGGTGTGCTGCCCTGAATGCCTGGAGGCAGTAAAGTACCCGCATGGTCAGATTCTGCCAACACTTTAAAGGCAGAGCCAATCATTTGTGAGTGAACAACAGTAGGTGTGAGCAAAAGGGCAAAGTAAAGGATGTCTCCGAAGTTTCTGCCTGAGCTACTGGAAGGTCGGAATTAGCATTAACTGAGATGAGATCAAAGGAGATCCAGAGTTCACTTTTAGATGTGTTAAATTTTATACATCTATTAGATATGCAAGTGGAAGCATCTAAGAGGTAATTCATAGACAGTCACGAGCTGCATAATGTTTTGGTCAACGATAGACAAAATATAGGAAAGTGGTCCCATAAGATTACAATACTCTATTTTTATAGTACTTTTTCTATGTTTAGATGTGCAAATACTTACTATTATATTACAATGGCCTACAGTGTCAGTACAGTAACATGCAAGCCTTGGAGCAATAGGCTATACCATATGGCCTAGGTGTGTAGTGGCTATACCATCTAGGTTTGTGTAAGTACCCTCTGTGATGTTTGTACCATGACAAAATTACCTAATGATGCATTTCTCAGAATGTATCCCCATTGCTATGTGATGAATAACTATACTTTTAAGTATAGAGTCCCAAGAAGAGGTCTGCACTGGACATAAACCTTTGGAGACTATGATATATAAATGGTATTTAAAGCCATGAGACTGCATGAGGTCACCAAGTGAATGAGTATAGATACAGAAGAGATCCAAAGACTGACCTCTGAGAACTCTAGTGTTAAGCAGTTAACCACCTCTAATGGAAGTATCTTGAGTCATATGCTCCCACATGAACCAATCACTGTGGCCTGGGAAATGCCGTGTTCTAAATGGGTAAAGGCCTGGACATATTTAACACAATCACTAAACATTAATCAGGTTTAGACCAACCAAGGGTCACCTCTGAAGTTGTGGGGGAAGGAAGGCAAGGCCAACTCCCGCATGGCTGTACACAGAGAAATGGAAGAGATGTTGGAGCACGCAATGGCCTCCGCACCAACCATACACCTTTAAGCTTTGTGTGGTTGCTGGGGGAGTTTGGACCTTAATGTTAAACAAACCTACACTTAAATTTTGGCACCGTCACCAACAATATGACCTTGGGCAGGTTACTGGAGTTTTTTAAACTGTTCATTTGTAAAATGAGAAAAGTAATACCTCCTTCTACTTTAACAGATATCTGGAAAGAACCAATTGAGATATTACATATAGAGTGCACAATATAATGTTTGATGCATTGTAAATACTCAAAAATACTAATTACTATTATTTTTATTGGTCTGGGTTCACCTGAAAGGACACCCTGAAGCAAAGGCCCACCCATGTGCAGGTAAATTATTTGGGAGGTAATCCTAGGAAGCAGGAATACAGAGAGGATAGAAAGCCAGTACTAGGATTCTTCGCCACTGCAAGTGACTGGGGATGCTTTGCAGGAGACCTTCAGGAAAACATTATGGGATCTGCCTTAGAATGATGTTCCAGGTGGTAACAAGAGGAAACATTTATCCATTAGCTCATATTCTTGAATGATCAAAAATATACAATGCCTTCTACTGCATCAACTAAATTCCCCCATATTTCCAGGTTGCTAAAGCATGAGTTGAGTGGCTTCCTGCAGGTGTTTTACACAATTGCTTCAGATAAGACTCTGGACATGAAGCAAGAAGCAGAGGCCAAAATGAGGCACCATCAGATTGACCCTGTGCAAAGCAGACTAAAACCAGTACAGAACGAGTCCCTGCAAAAGTGACTGGGAAGAGGTGGGGCCAAGAAAATATAAGATGAGCTCAAAACATGTGATAATTACTTTCTTATCATAATTATTATTATGATAAACACTAAATCCTTATATCTGAGATTCTTATCTATGGCTCTTTCTCCTATTAGATGCTGATGTTTTGAAATGTAAGCCTAATTTCTTTTCTTTTTATACCTACAACTCAACTTAGGGTTTTGCACATAGAAGATGGTCAATATTCATTAAAATGAATTAATCTGACATGATGGAAAACAAAATGAATAGGTATGCAAATCTACAATTTGAAATATATGTGTCCAGGGTATGTGTGTGCATGCTTTTTTTTAATCTATGCTTTATTTTCTCCTCTGGCAATTTGAAAGCAACAATTTGATGTAAAAGTCTTGAACTGCTTTATTTCCTTTGGTCTGTGCCAGAAAAACAACAGAAACAACAAACCCTGATTTTGTACAAAAAGCAACAAGACTCTGAATTTTTTTCTTCTTCTTTAATTGCTTCCCCAGCTACCTTTCCTAGATTCTTAGGAATTAGTGGGAGAGGCACAGCTCAATTGGTTGTGCAGAGCTGAGCAGCTCTGAGCTTCATTAAGGCCTCGGTGAAAAGAGGGCTGCGGGCAGAAGCCCCTGCTCTATCCCCCTGGCTGCTCAGGAGGCTCTCGTATATGCCAAGGTCAGCCAACTTCTGTCCCCGTTGTGTTGACAGAGTCATCCACATGCTCCCCCTTTTCACCCTAGTTAAGTAGAATCCCATTAGCTTGGATGTATAAGACTGGATTACATTTTACCTCAGCTTGTTCCATTCAGTATTTTTCCACATGTAAACATGTTCTTTATTATTTTCAGTACTCATGTGAACTATACACCAAGACAATGTAAAGATAATGGGCAACATTATCTTTACACAGACAGCATAAGCCACTACCCACATGGCATAATTGAAGGGCAAATTATTCCTCCAATTAATGCTTGAAAGCCCATTATGAGTACTTTATTCCTCTCACTCACAGTTTGCTTCCCAATGCATCTGGATTGAGAAAGATTAACTGATTTGAGATTTAGCACACTGGGTCTCTAATATGTTAATTGATTAGCTTGGTCAAGTGCAGGTAGAGCTAGACCTTCTAACCTTGGCGGAAGAGAGAACGATGAAGGTGGGATCTTGAAGACTAAGGGTGGGCTAGAAAGCCTGGAGGGGATTAAAGACACTGCAACCTTTAACCCATAATTTCATCAGCCAGCCCCTGAAAGTGGGAGGTGATGAGACTTTTTCAAATCCTAAGACTACAGGTCAGGCTCTTTGCTTTTTGTGGTCCCACAAAAGGCAACATGGGCCAAGCAGGAGTCACTGACCAAACCCAGAGAAGAGCCCTGCAAACAAAAGTCTCCCCTATCTGCCTTCAGTAACCCTCCCTGGGTTTTGTATTCACTGATGAAACATGAGATTGGAGTTATCTATTCTTATCGCCTTTCTCTAAAATGCATTAACTCTTTGCCAGGTCTATCATCTTTTGCAAAAACAAAGCACTTAAACATTTGAAGCACAATTTACGAATGAAATACTTCCCCTCCAATTCTAAAGTTTCTATCAGATTGTCCCTCAGGGAAGAAGGAAATCTAGTGTGAACCAAGAGGTCCTTCTCGTTCTTTGCTTGTCCTCAGCCTCCCTTTTCTGTAGAATTTCCCCACTCTGCTGCTGCTCTTTCTCCCAGGTATGCTTGCTTCTCTCTTTCTTCTTGAAGTTTTCAGAAGAAGGCTATTTGGCCTTTGCTTTCAATTTAATCTGACAACCACCACTACCACCTGAGTTATTCTACATCATGGAGATCAACATTCCAAACCTCATTTCCATTTGTGGAATGGTAAACAAACTTCCATGACTGTTAAAGGTATTTCAGAGATCTCACCAGCTAATCTTACGATCAATCAGTATTTCCCAATCACCAATAAAATATCATTCTTAGGGCTACAGTGATGAAAATATGAGATTCTGTCTAGAAGGAGCCCACAACCCAGGGACAACTGTAAACAGATAATAAGTACCCTATGTAATAAACACCTCCATAAAGTTGTGAATAAACTGTTTTTGTTAAGATACAGATTGAGGTAGAGGAACTCTTCCTGAGCAGCCTGGAGATACTTTTCAAGGGATGAAATATTGGATCAATAACTATGGGATGAACAGGACCTCCATAAATAGAAAAGTTTAAGAGGAGCACATCTTTCCAGGCTGGAGGAAGAGCATGTACATAATACAGAACAATCGAAAAGTGCTCAGGGTGTGGAAAAGAGTAGAAGGCATGGTGACTATAGCCTAGAGGTAATAGGCCGATGCAGCGAGGGTGGTTGAGAAGGCTGGAGAAATATATTGGGTCAGAGAATTGAAGATCCATACATGACATGCTTGAGTGTAGATTGTGAGCAACCAGGGCCAACAAAGGCTTATAAGCTTGGGGATGACATGACCATGGCTATATCTTTTTTTTTTTTTTTTTTTTTCAGATGAAGTCTCACTCCGTCTCCCAGGCTGGAGTGCAGTGGTTCAATCTTGGCTAACTGCAACCTCTGCCTCCCAGGTTCAAGTGATTCTCCTACCTCAGCCTCCCATGTAGCTGGTATTATAGGCACTCCACCACGCCCAACTAATTTTTGTATTTTTAGTAGAGACAGGGTTTTGCCATATTGGCCAGGTTGGTCTCAAACTCCATACCTCAGGTGATCCAACCACCTTGGCCTCCCATAGTGGTGGGATTATAGGAGTGAGCCACCACGCCCAGCCAACCATATTTATTTGTAAGAGAATTATCATGGAGGAAATATGGAGGGTTATGCACAGTTGGAAAAGACGTGCTTCTGGTATACCAGTTAGGAGGAAGCAAAAATCAGGGAGAGAGGGTGAAAGCTTGAACTATATTCATAAGCAAAGGTGACAAGATGAAAGTATTCCTCACATGATTTAGTCAAGACCTAAAGCAGCACCAAATCTGTCTCAAAATGCCCTGCTGACAAAAGGTAATATGTATGTGTGTATCTTTATCTGTGTGTGCATTACCCTTTGTTTTCAGATCTAAACTAATATTTAAATGAGTCTTCAACTTTGTTCTAATTTGCCTCACACTTGAGTTTTATAGTTTCCTTCTGCTTTAATTCATCTACTTCACAAATACCTGCCCTCCATATATCAAAGGACAGCTGGCTATCTTTTAACCAAAAGGACAGCTGGCTATCTTTTACCTAACAGAAACTGACTTTTAGGGCTGCCATTACTGAAAACAGATGTTGAAGCATTTCAACTTACTTTTTATTCCTTTCCCCCCCCCAAGATTTTAAAATGGGTTTTAAAAACATTTTATTTAGTTTTTTAGCGTCAATATGTTTTTCCTAGCATTATTACTCTTTTTCTCCCAATGCATAATAAAAAAAATTAACAACTCCTGTTACTGTTTATTTCCCATCTGTTGGAGATGATATAAAATTTCAGATACGCTTTTAAAATACCTAGCAAACATGCCAAATATAATCTATAGTATAGTAAACATTATGTTTATTATGTTTATTGTATATATTTTATGTACCCCTTCTGGCTAAACTATGCATTATTATAGCATGAGTCATCCTGTTTAACCTATTGTAATTTTACCACATTATATAGTGCCACTGAAACTGAATTAGAATATCATGTATATACATATTTATAGTACAGAGTATTTGAACTTTCTCTGTCCTTATATAGAAAACTGTGTTCTATCTTTTTTCTTTTCTTTTTGAGACAGAGTCTCGCTCTGTCACCCAAGTTGGAGTACAGTGTGATCTCAACTCACTGCAACCTCCGCCTCCCAGGTTCAAGAGATTCTCCTGCCTCACTCAGCCTCCTGAGTAGCAGAGATTAAAGGTGTGTGCCACCACACCCGGTTAATTTTTGTATTTTTGGTAGAGACAGGGTTTTACCATGTTGACCAGGCTGGTCTCAAACTCCTGGCCTCAGGTGATTCACCTGCCTCGGCCTCCCAAAGTGCTGGCATGAGCCACCATACCCAGCATATTCTATCTTTGTTAAGAACATCAAAACTGAGGTTGATAAGCATGTCACATTCATATGTAAAGCATGAAGTTTAAGGAACTCAGCAAATAAAAGAGCAGAGATCCTATGGTGCATTGATTTAAAATTTTTTTAACAGTGCAATTCCTGGTTATTTGAAGCAATAAGCAAAAGAATAATTGTTAACTGCCTTGATATAAAATAAATGTTAGTAAATGTTTCTTTCACTTTATAATGTCATCCTTACTCCACACTATCCCTGTTGACTAAAAATAAACTCCCCAGAGACTTAAAGGATGCTGCCTATTTATCAAAAGATTGACATTGAAATAATTCCTCTTTGTAGTAGATCTATTTTACTACTAGCAAATTTCAGATATTCCTTAAATTCAATTTCAAGCACACATTGTTAAATAAGAGAGAGGAACACTAAACTTTCACATATCTCCTAACACAGGTAGATGGGGCAGACACAGTTTTGCAGGCATTCTAAACCATTTGTGAGCGATAAATACACACAAATAGAGTTCTGTTTCTTGTCATGGAAGCTCACCTATCCACTTTCCCACTCTCTTATTTCTGCTCTATTTCCATTGATGCTAAAAATGGTTTTACTCGCTGTCAAAGTTAATAATAAGTTAATAGAAATAAAGTTCATTTTACAATTGTTGTGCTACATACATTACTATATATCTTACTCTGGGGCTTCTGGCATAGTTCCATATAAATGAATTCACTTTGATTAATTCTTGGTTGATACATCAGTACCCAAAAAATTGTTATTAAGAGGAAAGAGAAAGCCTTAGAGCATGAGTATTCTGGATTAACTGTGCACCTCTATTCAACTATCAGCTAGCCCATAGAGTTCTCAGAATATGACCCAATGACCCCTGGTCCCTTCAGAGGGTATGTGAGGTCAAAACTATTTTTATAGTCATACCAAGAAATCATTTTCCATTCACTGACCTTTTCTTGTGAGTGTATAGAAGAGTTTTCCTGAGGTTACTTGACATGATATTGCAACAGATAGAATGCAGAAGTGTGAGAATCCAGTTGTCTTCTATTAAGCCAGGCTTTCAACATATTTTTAATAATTAGAAAAATACCACACTTCTCACTGATAATGGTTTTGTTTTGGAAATATGATTTTTTTCATAAAAATATGTTATTTATTTTAGCATGTAAATTATTTTTAAATAAATTAAGCATTTTAGCAATTTTCATTGTAATTTCTAGTACTGTAAATGTTGATTGATACAATCCATATAAGCAAAAGTTCTCTGGATTTTCAGTAATTTGTAAGAGCGTAAAGGGGACCTTGAGCCAAAAAGTTTGACAACCAGTGGCTTAGCTTGCTACCTAATTTTTCTATGTTAAACTCATGAAGGAGAAAGAGGGAAAGAGAAAGAAATGGTCAAGATTGCAAGACTAATACTAAGACTAATACTGGCTTCTCAAATACCCAGGAATTACTCATATTGTAAGCCTTAATTTGAATCTCCATTGGTTTGACTTTCAATTTGTACTAAAGTTAATTTTTCCTATTAGTATAACCAGACTAAATCAGTAAGTAATAATTTTCCATAGATCATATCATGACATCCCAAGATAATAAAGTAGGAAAGAGAATGAACATTTCCTACTATGTGTCAGGCACCTTGTAAATGGCAGGTGGTCATGAGCAAAAGCTGTAATTCTAATTTGTTCACATCTGGCTCTGCCACTCACTAGATGTGTGAGCTTGGGCAAGTTATTGAGCCTCTCTGTCTCCATTTCCTCATCTATAAAATGCACTGTCTCATCAGGTTGTTTTGAAGAATAAAAGTCATTCTGCATAAAATCCTTTCAACAATGTTTGGTATACAAGAAGTACTAAACAAAATGTTATCTTTACCTAGCTCTATAATCATCACAACAACTCTAAAAGGGAGGTGTTATTATCTCCTTTCATTGGTAAGGAAACTGAGGATCCAGAGGTCTTGTTATCTACTCAAGCTTGTGTAGACTGCAAGTGATGAAGATGTTATTTAAATCTACATGATACAAAAACTCTTTCTTGCACCAGACCAGTGGTTCTCAAACTTAAGCTTACATCAGAATTACCTTACCCTCAGAGTTACTGGGACAGTATTTCTAGGATAGGAAAAGGGATTTGTATTTTGACTAATCTCCCTGGAGTTGCTAATGCTGCTGATCCAAGCACCATGCTTTGAGAAGCCTGGAGGCTACACTTGGTCACCAATAACATTTGCACCCATAGTACCATCTGTAAATAGCCTCACTTTGGTCTACCATGTCCTCACTTTGCTATATCATGGTTCTTTCAATAGCACTACTTTTCTGGACCTTTCCCATATTCCCACTGTAATGTAGGGACAATAAAAAGTTATGATTACTTCTATAAATTTTGAACTAAAAGAAGGATCTTACCAAAGAGGCTTGTCAGACACCCACTTAAACTCATACCTTCTAGAAGGGATGAAAAAAGAAAATGCAGCTAATTGGTACTAAGAAAGAAGTCTCTACTGGCACAAAGCTCAGATTTTCTCTATTATTTGCCTTACTAGATTTCTACTTACTTACCTCAAAATGAAACCTGAGAATAGCCAATAAAATATCTCATCCATAGTTCTTACTTTTGTTCCTCTGTCATAAGTAACCTAGGAATAGATATTAAGCCCAGCGAGGAAAAAACAAGTTGGCTTTCTCCTGAGAACTCATTATTGGAGCAAGCAAGTGCTATTTCTAAATTTTGTCAGATTCTTAGATCACCATGCAAAAATGTGGAAGGGAGTTAAAATTTAATCCTTAAAAATGAATCCAATTGAAGAATAGTCAG
This sequence comes from Papio anubis, assembly GCF_008728515.1. NCBI lineage: Eukaryota > Metazoa > Chordata > Mammalia > Primates > Cercopithecidae > Papio > Papio anubis. The sequence continues at coordinate 81,028,888 of NC_044982.1, forward strand.
TTTTGTCTACTGAGTTCTACTCAGTAATAGAAAATCAGTAAGCGATTGGAAATTGGCAAGATAATAACTGGACATAAGCCAGTTGTCAAGACATATATGTTGTAGTAATGTGGAAGTACACTTCTAGTTCTCTGTCCTATTTTAGACTATTTAGGTATGAGTGGAAAAAAGTTTCTCCTACTACACTCTTTCAACACAGAATGCTTCTGTGACTAAATGTGTGGGGATTTTTTCTCCAAACACTAAGCAAACAATTATGCAGTGCACACCAGCTAGGATCCTGTAATTTAATTCAATTCTGACACTATTTACCCAGAGATAGCGTCAGATCCCACAGATTGAGAGCTCAGTCCCACACCACTGCCCCCAACTTCTGATGCCAATTGCAAGCATTGCAAGCACAGGTCATGGCCTGTGCTTCCAACTGACTGGCTAGAAATTGGGGTTCCCATAACCCCCTCCTTGGGCTCAATTAATTTGTGGGAGCAGCTCACAGAACTCAGAGAAACACTTACTTATGTTTCTCCATTTATTATAAAGCATTTAACAAAGGATACAGATTAATTGCTAGATAAAAGAAGTGCCTAGGGTAAGGTATGGGAGAAAGGGTGCAGAGTTTCCACATCCTCTCCTGGTGCACTACCCTGCAGGAACCTCCATTGTACAGCTATATGGAAGCTCTCTGAGCTCTCTTCTTTTGAGTTTTTAAGGAGGTTTCATTATGTAGACATGATTGATCAAATTATTTGCCATTGGTGATCAATGTGACCTATCGCTTCCCTCCTCTCCCTGAACATTGGAGAGGTGAAATTGAAAGCCTCCACTCTCTCTAATTGCCCCTTGGTCTTTCTGGTGACCAGCCCCCATCCTGAAGCTATCTAGGGGTCACCAGCCACCAGTCATATAATTACCATAAAAAAGACACTCTTATAACTTAGGAGATTTTAAGGTTTTAGTAGTCAAATATCAGGAAATTAGGAAGAAGACCAAATACAGTCATGTGTTGATGGGGACACTTCTGATAAATGCACTGTTAGGTGATGTCATCATTGAGGCAATATCAAAGGACACATTTACACAAACCTAGAGAGTATAGCCTACAATTCACCTAGGCTATATAGTGTAGCCTATTGCTCCCAGGCTACAAACCTGCATGACATGCTACTGTCCTGAATACCATAGGCAACAGTAATAAATGGTAAGTATTTGTGTATCTAAACAAAACTAAACATAAAAAAGGTATAGTAAAAATATAGTATTATAATCTTATAGGACCACTATCCTATATGACTGTGGAGTATGACCATAAATATTTTACAAAATGAGAAGACTCAGCATTGGTACAGAACTCAGCTTTCATCAAGAAGAAAGAAATGCCAGTAATGGGACTTGAGGAAGAAATTAATATTCTGTTACCTCATAAATAGAGGAAGTTGGACATATAGGACAATCACTATTCTTAATAAGAATCACAGGGCCCAAGGTAAGAAAGCAGAGGTAAAAGTACCACACGCTGAGTATTTTAGGTGTTCTTTTTCATTTTGTTCTAAGGGAGAGAAAGTCTTCTGAAAGTCATTATTTCTTCTCTCTTCTCTTTCCTATTCTCAATTTCTAATTATCTTCCCTTCTGCCTTTGGATTGTTGCTGATCTCCAAGAAGCTGGGGAGAGAAGTGACAAGACTTTTAGACAATAGTCTAGTTTCTAGCAAAAAATATTTGCAGGTATTCTATATGAAGAGGAAGATTTTCTACTGAGGGGAGAAGAAACAAAAAAGAATGGCATTGATGCATATTAAAATATTTGAGTTAGATATTTGGAATAATTGTACAATTATTAAAAATATTTACTGCTACTGAGGGTATCAATGCAAGGAAGCTTTTCAAGGTTGCAATAGAAAACTTCATCTATTATCATGGAGGAACACTCATACCCAAATAGAGAGGGTCATAAAATCTTCTAATCCTATGATGCTAGGAAAATAGAAATTGAACAATAAATTTATGCAAATTAATATTTGCATAGTGTTCATCAATGTGCTGAACAATCATCTGGTTGTTAAAATAGACACCAGGACAAAGTCAGAAGGGAAATATTCTTGTCGGCCTTAGCTCTAGATTTCTTAAGGATCAAGATTCTGTTTCAGTGTGATTTATCCCAGCCCATACTCAGGGCAATCATTGCTTATTGAGAACCTTCTAAATGCCAATCTCCATGCTAGGTATCAGTTATACAAAAATGAATAGGACAAAGTTTCTACATCATGTAGCTTTTGGTCAGCCAGATGTTCTATTTCCCCTTAGAGGGACACCTGTTTTCAGCCTATCTAAGCAGATTCATCTTACATAAAACCTCTTCAGGTCTCTGCCTTACCCAGACATAAGAAAAGTACAACTGGAGTACATCTCTGTAGAAATATGCTTCCCCTTTCCTTCCTAATTCATCTCAGCTGTAAACAGTATGTTCTGAAAAGGGTACTATGAACCATAAATTCATAAACCCATCTATAGGGGCATAGCTAGGCAGGAGAGTTGCCATTCAATTGATATAATAAACCTCCAGGAATAAGCTTCAGTGCTCAACTGTTAGAGTAGTCAGCAAAATCCACAGATTTAATTACACCCGAGTAATTGCAGAAAAGATCATCCATTATTCTAACTACTCTGAAAAAGAAAAGCCCATACCCTGAAACGACTCTGTGGCAGCATAAATGGAGATCTATTCATTAGGGCCATAAAATAAAATGGAAATCTGTTTTCTTTTCGGAGCAATGTGATTACCATCACAAGTAATGATATTATGGGAGGAAAAACATATTGTCTGCTAGGACACACACTTTTTTCCTTTTTGCCTTGGCCTTTATTTCTTCCTTTGAAGTGACTATAGTAAGACCTGGATAACTTGGGGTCATCCCAAATGTTACACCCAGGTGCCCAGATTTGGCACTTCTTAAACAAAAAGATTCAGAGTCCCCAACATACAGTCACTTCTCTCCACCAATCCTAAAAGCATTTTGGTTTTTATTTTTTAAACCCCTTTGGTTGTATTCATAGTATGCAGATTAAAAGATGAGTGCAGAATTATTCTTATAGAAAGACTGATTTAAATTGGAAATGGAACTAGGTATTGAGGAGTTACCAAGGCTAAAAAACTAGAAATAAGGTCTTAGCAGGACGAGGCCTAGGTATTTGATTTTTTTTTTTTTTTTTTTTTTTTTGTAATATAAAAGGAGGATTTGTAGCAAGGATTATAAAGCAGGAGTAAGCGGTTTGAAGAGAAGAAAGAATAAGGTGATATATGGCAAACCCAAAAGAAGCTTGTATTTTATTTCATTTTAATTAGGGATTTAATGTATTTGTGAACACTAAAATCATAATGAAGGAGAATAGAACTAGACAGAATAGTAGTTAGGATTTGAAATTTTAAAAATTATTTTCCTAATAAAAATGTGACAGTTGATTAGGGATAAGGGGATGAAGAGCAGAGCAATTAAAAGAAGGACTTTCAGGATCTGGGCCAAGAGTCAAAGAAAAACTGAGTGAAGGAGACTCGTCGATGAAAATAATAAAGGAGGAGTTGTAGTTAGGAAAGAGGGATTCAGAGGAAACAAATCCTTTGTACCAGGCATTGAGAAAGCAAAAAAGGTGGAGACAGAGAATGCTGATGACTGACCAGAGGTGCAGATATAGCTTCTTCTGTTGCTTATTTTTTTCCTCTAAAGTCTTAAGTGTTTATATTTACAAAATATGTGATCTTTATAGAGATCTTTAACATTTATTCTCTCATTACATCTCAATAGCAGTATTTTATATTTAGGAAAATATCATGAGTCTCATTTTACAGATGGTGAAGCTGAGGCATAGATATGAGAGACTCTCAAATAGTATTTAAATGAAGAACTTAGAGTAGATTGCAAGTCCTTTGATTTCTAATTCAACTATCTTATGACTATGCTTTCCCATGGGAGTTTCATACCACCGCTTCTCCCTTTTCCTTGGCCTAGGCAAAGGGAAGAGATCTACAGTTCATAACGGAATATCAAACAATTTTTTAAATTAGTCACCTTTAAAATCTGAAGAGTTGCCAGGTAGGGGAAAGACTATACTTATTCTATTTTCACACAAAAGACAAGACCAAGAGTAAAAGCTGAAAGCCACAGGAAGGTATATTTTCTAAATATTATTTTTAAAAACTTTTTAATACTTAAAACTTGAACTTTTTAATGTTTAGAGTAGTTTCTTTATTGATAATGAGTTCCCTGTTACATGAGTGTATCAGTCTATTCTTGCATTGCAATGAAGAAATACCTGAGATGGGGTAATTTATAAGTAAAAGAGGTTTAATTGGCTCACAGTTCTGCAGTCAGCACAGGAAGCATGATGCTGGCATCTGCTCAACTTCTGGTGAGGCCTCAGAAAACATTCAATCATGGCAGAAGGAGCAGACACATTACAAGACCAGAGCAGGAATAAGAGCGTGAGAAGGAGGTGCTACACACTTTTAAACAATTAGATCTCAAGAGAACTTACTATCGCAAGGACAGTACCAAGGGGGACGGTGCTAAACCATTCATGAGAAATCTGCCCCCATGATCCAATAACCTTCCACACTTTTAAACAATTAGATCTCAAGAGAACTTACTATCACAAGGACAGTACCAAGGGGGATGGTGCTAAACCATTCATGAGAAATCTGCCCCCATGATCCAATAACATTCCACCAGGTCCCGCCTCCAACATTGGGGATTACATTTCAATATGAGATGTGGGTGGGGACACACATCCAAACTATATCAGTCAGGCATTTAGGTAAAGACTGACTGGCCATCTGTCAGGAATATCATAGAGAAAGATGCCACCTAGATGAAAATTGAACTTTATGACATCTAAGAATTCTTCCAAAATTCATATGCTCTTTGTTTTTTGTTGATAGTTCAAGACGCACATGTTTGCTAGAACAGAGCAATCATCTGCTGAGTCAGAGGAAAATAAGCAAATAAAAACTAAATAAATAAAGACAATAATCCCCCCATACCTTTGGAAATGTAAAGGCTGATAATAGTAAGAGATGAAGCCAACTGGACTTCTGGGTCTGGTGTGGACTTGGAGAACTTTTCTGCCTTACAAGAGGATTGTAAAATGCACCAATCAGCACTCTGTAGCTAGGATTATAAAATGCACCAATCTGTGCTCTCTGGCTAGCTAGAGGTTTGTAAAATGCGCCAATCAGCACTCTGTAAAAATGCACCAATTGGCACTCTGTGGCTAGCTAGAGATTGTAAAATGGACCAATCAGCACCCTGTAAAATGGACCAATCAGCAGGACTTGGGCAGGGGCAAACAAGGGACTAAAAGCTGGCCTCCCCAGCCAGCAGCGGCAACCTGCTCAGGTCCCCTTCCACCCTGTGGAAGCTTTATTCTTTCGCTCTCCACAGTAAATCTTGCTGCTGCTCACTCTTTGGGTCCGTGCCATTTTTAGGAGCTGTAACACTCACTGCGAAGGTCTGTGGCTCCATTCCTGAAGTCAGCAAGACCATGAACCTGCCAGAAGGAACCAACTCCAGACACAATAGGAATCCTTTTCTGGTTAATTAATACGTTTCCTCTTATTCTTTTCAAAAAATTATTCAATAAACTTCTTGTTGGTGAGAGAGATTTCCTAGATTTAATTAGTCTGTTCTTTCTTAATGGATGTGTGGCTCTGCAGTATAAAGAAATTCTGATCCAGATGTTGATATTATATTTCTAGATGATTGGAATACAGCATTTCAATACCCAGAAAATTTTTGAGCTCCTCACTGAAATTATTTTAAAATACTTGTCTTATTAGCTTAATTTTCTCCTGATTCAAAGCATATAAAATAAAATATTTTAGTAGTTGGTTGAATAATCCATGAAAGCTCAAAGCTTCAGGTCATATTTGAGCCATGACTAATGCATTTCACTGAGTCTTTACTACATTTCACTCTCCATAAAGTTTCACTAGAGTTAGGACTACCAGACTCAATTTAGGTTCATTATCAACAAGTTATGGCTGATGCATCTAATTTCTTTCTTAAAAAGAATTATTAAATTGAATAACCTTAGGATGCAGAAAGCATAGCAAACATAAGCATGATATGCCTGGACTTTAGCAAGGGATTTGGAGGTCACTAACAATGGCCTTAACAAAAGATTAAGAGATTTGGACCTGGAAATAAGGCATTTTAGATGGAGAATTAAAATTTTTAAATATCCAGACTAAAATGGTACCAAGCAATGGATACAGATTAGGAAGGAGAGAATTTTCCCTTAGTCGTCTACCATGCAAAATGATTTCCAAAGTCTTGGATGGTGACATAGAGGGCATAGTCATCACATTCACAGATAACACAAGGCTCAAAATGGAAAAAGTGCATGCTAGATATTACAATCAAACTGCAAAATTTAGCTAGGTGGGATGGCACAGGCCTGTGGTCTGAACTACCCAGAAGGCTAAGATGGGAGCATTTTAGCCTGTTTGTGTTGCTATAAAGGAATACCTGAGGTTGGATGATTTAAAAAGAAAAGAGGTTTATTTGACTCATGGTTCTGCTGACTGTACAAGAAGCATGAAACCAGCATTTCATTCTGGTGAGAGCCTAAGGCTGCTTCCACTTGTCGCAGAGGGAGAAGGAGAGCTGGTATATACAGATCACATGGCAAGAGAGAAAGGAAGAGGGTTAGGCTCTTTTCATCAACCAATTCTCAAGGGAAATCTAGTGGGAACTAATAGATCCAGTCACTCCCCGTTCCCCAGGGAGGGCATTAATCTATCCTTGTGGGATCTACCCCTATGACCCAAACATTCCCCATTCAGCCCCACCTTCAACACTGGAGACCAAATTTCAGCATGATATTTAGAGGGGCCAAATATCCAAACCATAGCAGGAAGATCCCTTGAGTCCAGGAGTTCAAGGCTGCAGTGTTCTATGGCTGCACATCTGCATGGCCACTGCACTCCAGCCTGAGCAACGTAGTGTGACCTTGTCTCTAAAATATAAAAACAAAATAGCTTCCAAAATGTCTGTTAGACTGAATCAAAACATTGGGTTTAATAAGATTAAATTTAACAGAGTTAAGTGTATGTGCATTTTAGACTGGAAAAGCAACCTTACCTGAAAAGATGAGGTAATATATCAAACAGCAACATTATATATGATAAGGTCTTAAGGATTTTAATTTACAATAAGCTGAGTTTAAGTAATGTGATGCTTCAAAAAAAGTTAGCCTAGGCTAAATTCACAGAAGCACACAATCTAGAATGAAGGAATTTGTGTCAACTCTTTCATGATCAAATAATAGCTAAATTATTGCATTTTTGTTTTAGGCTTTGCATTTTCTTTAATGGATTTTAGTTAAAAGAAAAAAACTAAACCTAGAAGATAGATCAGAGTAAGGATGGGCCTTAAAATCACACTTGTTGAAGAAACATCAAAGGACGTAAGACATTCTAATCCAAAGATAGTATGATTACTATCTTCAAATATTTGAATGGCTTGGATGTAACACAGATGTTAGATTTGTTCCACATGACTCCAAAGAATAGAACTATTACAACAAGTGAATGGAAGATAAAAGAGGGAAATTATAGTTAATCTGAAGAGGAATCTTCTTATAGTCAAAAGCATACCAAAATTAAATGGGTTACCCCCTCTACAGGTTTTTAACCATTGACTAGATGGCCATGTGAGGATGTTGTAAAATTTCTGTATTCTGTAGCATCTGGACTGTGTAAACAAAAACAAAACAATATCTTCAAACAATTGAAAGTTTACTATTCTAGGGCAGAACAAAGAATGCCAGAAAACTGAAGCTCAATTTCCTTCCTTTCCAATTTGCCCAAATCATTTATTCTGTCCTTACTTCTATTTTCTTGCCTGTGAAATGTAGGTAATTCTATTTGTCATTTCTGGCCAGACGGGAAAGTCTGTAATGAATTTGGAGCCTAGAGCACTCCTCACCATAAATTCTCCATGTGTTTCTGTTGCTATTTTCTAGAAAGAAATTCAAAGTTTTCTGTTTGAATGAGAATCAAGTTCAAAGTTTGGGAGAATGCCCTCAAATTATTTCTTTTCCTCTTTCAAAAATAAAAATTGGATGTCATTTGGGTCAATCAGTCCCCTTGATAAGGTAATACAGCAATACAGCTGCTGGATGTTCCCAAGGCTTTACATGAATTGTGTTCCACTAACCCAGGAACTCCCAGGTTTTACTTAAACACTTTGACCTAGTACCAGCTCATCCATCATGCCAGTCTCTAAACAAACGAAGGCCAGCCTGCCCAGGCAGAGCTGAACAGGAGGCAACAACTGGAAGATTAAGACCAATTCCAAATTGTACTTGCAATACATTTCAAATATTAACTCAGTTTTTAACAGTATTTTTCTTGAATTTAATATTTCTTTTCTTAGATCCTTTCATTTCTAGACCTATTTACCCAAAAGAAGAGCAAATCAATTTAAAAAAATAATAATAAAATAAAAAATAAATTAAAAAAAAAAGAAGCAGCAGCCTCGGAAAGAAATACCTGATAGCTCATACAGTTCTTCTACGATTCAAATACAAGAGGGGAGAAGATAAATGGAAAATCACAAGGCAAGTATGAATTTCCACAAAACGCTAAGATTTTTCATTTCAAAATATCTGACTTCTAAATTAAACACCCCTCAGCATTTCTGTAATAATTATGAATAAATCTTTTATTTTTGACATCATAATTACTTTGTTGACAGGTAGTTTTTTTGGTTTTCTTTTTCTTTTTTTTCTGTTTTGTTTATTTAAATCTAAAGAAAAAAATAAAGCACTCAATTCTGCCATGATTTTAAAAATGTCAAAGAATATAAGGCTATTTGTTTGGCTAGGTCCATTGATTGAAAATACTCCATTTTCAGAAAATGGTGATGAAGGATACACCACGTTAATTTTGTAAAGTGTGAGAAGGCTCCAAAAAGGAGAATAATCGTAACGCATAATCATATGGGTAGGCTGTCATAATACAATGAAAATAAATACCACACTTTTTCAAAGATACACAAATTATGCATCTCAGTGAAGTTCTTAAATAGCTCTATAATGCTTCTGCCAAAGGAGATAACTCATAGCAGACATTTGTTGTGTGACTGTGGATTTATAATTTTAGTTGAATGATGTCATTGATTGGGGGTATAAATATTAAGTATTTTCTCAGCATTCAATTTTTTAATTGTTTCCTCTGTATTCTTCATGCTTATTTTAATTTGGATAAGAGGCATAATTGATATGTTCTGTATCTAATTTACAATCCAACATGCAAAAGGATCTCTCAGTTTTGTTAGTTTACCTATGAGATCATCCATGCATTTAAGGTTAAAGCAACTGAGAATACAAGAGGAATCAAAAATATTGTAAAGTAATGGCTCCCGTGCATAAGAGAAGAGACTATGTTCATTATTAATGATAAGGAACATTGTTATTGAATCTTCAAAGTTCACATCAAGTCACATGGCATCCCAGAGTTGTTGGTGCACAAGTGTCCAGATAGAAATAAAAATAAAATCATCCAAAAATTTTGTCTTATTTAATATTATACAAATCAAACATTTTGTTTTTAGAATTAATTTTATCTTGCTTTATTATATTTAGTTTCCATTGTGGACCAGAGGAAAACCTTATAAAACTTCAAGCAAATATTTGACACCTATTCTTTGTATTTGATCACTATACATGAATAAAATGGAATGTGATCAGGGGCCAGAAAATAAATATTTTAGGCTTTGTAAGCCATACTGTCTTTGCATCTCTGTTGCAACTACTCAACTCTGCTATTGAAAGCAGCCATTCACTAATAAATAGCCTACCAAACAAAAAAACTCCAGGACCAGACAGATTCACAGCTAAATTCTACCAGAGGTATAAAAAACTGGTACCATTTCTACTGAAACTATTCCAAAAAATTAAAAAGGAGGCACCTTCCTAACTCATTCAATGAAACCAGCATCATCCTGGTCAAACCCTGGCAAAGATACAACAAAAAAAGAAAACTTCAGGCCAATACCCTGATGAACATCAATACAAACATCCACAATAAAATACTGGCAAGCTGAATCCACCAGACATCAAAAAGCTTAACCACTATGGTCAAGTGGGCTTCATCCCTAAGGTTGAAGTTCATCCTAAGGTTGGTTCAACATATGCAAATAAATAAATGTGATTCATAACTTAAACAGGACTAAAGATAAAAACCACATGATTATCTGTATAGAGGCAGAAAAGGCCTTCGATAAAATTCAACATCCCTTCATGTTAAAAACTCTAAATAAGCTAGATATTGAAGGAACATTCTTCAAACTAATAAGAGTCATATATGACAAACGCACAGCCAATATTATACAGAAAAGGCAAAAGCTGGAAGCATAGCCCTTGAAAACTGGCATGAGACAAGGATGCCCTCTTTCATCACTCCTATTCAACATAGTATTGGAAGTTCTGGCCAGGGCAATCAGGCAAGAAAAAGAAACAAATGATATTTAAATAAAAAGAGAAGAAGTCAAACTGTCTTTATTTGCAGATGACATGATGCTACATCTAGAAAACCCCATCCTTTCAACCCAAAACTTTCCTAAGCTGATAAGCAAATTCAGCAAAGTCTAAGGATACAAAATCTATAGCATTCATATACACCAACAACAGTCAAAAAGAAAGCCTGTTTCTTGTGCCTTGTGAATGATGTTCCAGTTACAATTTCCACAAAAATAATAAAATACCTAGGAATACAGCTAACAGGGCAAGCGAAGGACCTCTTCAAAGAGAACTACAAACCACTGCTCAAGGAAATCAGAGAGGACACGAACAAACGGAAAACATTCCATGCTCAGGAAGTTCAACATCATAGAAGAATCAACATCATGAAAATGGCCATACTGCCCAAAGCAATTTATAGATTTGATGCTATTCCCATTAAATTACCATTGGCATTCTTCACAGAATTAGAAAAAAAAAGTGTTTTAAAATTCATATGGAACCAAAAATGAGCCCAAATAGCCAAGACAATCCTAAGCAAAAAGAACAAAGCTGGAGGCATCAAGCTACCTGGTTTCAAACTATACTACAAGGCAATAATAACCAAAACAGCATGGTACTGCCATGAAAACAGACACATAGACCAATGGAAAAAAATAGAGAACCCAGAAATAAGACCACACACCCACAATCACCTAATCTTTCACAAACCTGATAAAACCAAGCTATGCAGAAAGAATTCTCTATTTAATAAACGGTACTGTGAAAGCTGGCCAGGCAGATGCACAAAATTGAAACTGGACCCCTTCCTTATGCCATGTACAACTCAAGATCAATTAAAGATTTAAATACAAAACCCAAAACTATAAAAACCCTAGAAGAGAATCAAGGCTTTTTTTCATGTTTGTTGGCCACATAAATGTCTTCTTTTGAGAAGTGTCTCTTCATATCCTTCACTCACTTTTTGATGAGTTTGTTTTTTCTTGTGAATTTGGTTAAGTTCCTTGTAGATTCTGGATATTAGCCCTTTGTCAGATGGATAGATTGCAAAAATTTTCTCCTATTCTGTAGGTTGCCTGTTCACTCAGATGATAATTTCTTTTGCTGTGCAGAAGCTCTTTAGTTTAATTAGATCCCATTTATCAATTTTGACTTCTGTTGCCATTGCTTTTGGTGTTTTAGTCATAAAGTCTTTGCCCATATCTATGTCTTGAATGGCATTGCCTCGGTTTTCTTACAGGGTTTTTATGGTTTTAGGTCTTACATTTAAGTCTTTAATCCACGTTTAATTAATTTTTGTATAAAGTGTAAGGAAGGGGTCCAGTTTCAGTTTTCTGCATATGGCTAGCCAGTTTTCCCAACACCATTTATTAAATAGGGAATCCTTGTCCATTGTTTGTTTTCATCAGGTTTGTCAAAGATCAGATGGTTGTAGATGTGTGATGTTATTTCTAAGGCCTCTGTTCTGTTCCATTGGTCTCTATATCTGTTTTGGTACCAGTACCATGCGGTTTTGGTTACTATAGCCTTGTAGTATAGTTTGAAGTCAGGTAGCATGATGCTTCCAGCTTTGTTATTTCTGCTTAGGATTGTGTTGGCTATATGGACTCTTTCTTGGTTCCATTTGAAATTTAAAGTAATTTTTTTTAAATTCTGTGAAGAAAGTCAGTGGTAGCTTGATGGAGATAGCATTGAATCTAACAATTACTTTGGGTAGTATGGCCATTTTCACAATATTGATTCTTCCTAGCCATGAGCATGGAATGTTTTTCCATTTGTTTGTGTTCTCTCTTATTTCCTTGAGCAGTGGTTTGTAGTTCTCCTTGAAGAGGTCTTTCACATCCTTTGTAAGTTGTATTCCTAGGTATTTTATTCTCTTTGTAGCAATTGTAAATGGGCGTTAACTCATGATTTGGCTCTCCATATGTCTGTTATTGGTGTTTAGGAATGCTTGTGATTTTTGCACACCGATTGTGTATCCTGAGACTTTGCTGAAGTTGTCAGCAGCTTAAGGAGATTTGGGGCTGAGACGATGTGGCTTTTTAAATATACAATCATGTCATCTACAAATAGAGACAATTTGACTTCCTCTCTTCCTATTTGAATATGCTTTATTTCTTTCTTTTGCTGATTGTCCTGGTCAGAACTTCCAATACTATGTTAAATATGAGTGGTGAGAGAGGGCATCCTTGTCTTGTGCCAGTTTTAAAAGGGAATGCTTCAAGCTTTTGCCCATTTAGTATGATATTGGCTATAGATTTGTCATAAATAGCTCTTATTTTGAGATACTTTCCATCAATACCTAGTTTATTGAGAGGTTTTAGCATGAAGGGGTGTTGAATTTTGTTGAAGGCCTTTCCTGCATCTATTGAGATAATCGTGTGGTTTTTGTCATTGATTGTATTTATGTAATGGATTACATTTATTGATTTGCGTATGTTGAACCAGTCTTGCATCCCAGGGATGAAGCCAACTTGATCATGGTGGACAAGCTTTTTGATGTGCTGCTGGATTCGCTTGCCAGTATTTTACTGAGGATTTTCGCATCTATGTTCTTCAGGGATATTGGCCTAAAATTTTCCTTTTTTTTGTTGTGTCTTTGCCAGGTTTTGGTATCAGGATGATGCTGGCCTCATAAAATGAATTATGGAGGATTCCTTCTTTTTCTATTGCTTGGAATAGTTTCAGAAGCAATGGTACCAGCTCTTCTTTGTACCTCTGGTAGAATTCGACTGTGAATCTGTCTGGTCATGGGCTCGTTTTGATTGCTAGGCTATTAATTACTGCCTCAATTTCAGAACTTGTTGTTGGTCTATTCAAGGATTCAATTTCTTCCTGGTCTAGTCTTGGGAGGGTGTATGTGTCCAAGAATTTATCCATTTCTTCTAGATTTTCTAGTTTATTTGCATAGAGGTGTTTATAGTATTCTCTGATGGTAGTTCGTATTTCTGTGGAATCAGTGGTGGTCTCCCCTTTATCATTTTTTATTGTATCTATTTGATTCTTCTCTCTTTTCTTCTTTATTAGTCTGGCTAGTGGTTTATGTATTTTGTTAATCTTTTCAAAAAACCAACTCTTGGCAAGGAGCCAAGAAGAAGCAGCACCAGCTTTAGAAGCCCTACACCAACAGAAATATCGCAAAGGATCCCACTTCACTAGAAGAAGACATCAAAGAGACTCATCAAAGTGGCAGTAGTAAGGCTCTGGACAAAACTCCACATTTCCAGCTCTCTGACATTTTCTACTTCTGCCGTAAAGGAATGGAGACCATTATGGATGATGAGGTGACAAAAAAATCCTCAGCAGAGGAATTGGAGTCCTGGAACCTGCTGAGCAGAACCCATTACAACTTCAGGTACATCACCCTTCAGCTTATGGTCCTGTAGGGGTTAGGAGGATTGATTTTGTACTGCTTACTGCTGCCGCTCAGGATAGCACTGGACTTGACAGGGATTAGCCTTCTAGTGGTGGGCACGACTGTGGCGGGATACTTGCTTCATACCTCGCCAATCGATGTGATCATCTGGGCCAGCGATGGTTATTATGCCACGGTGGGTCAAGTTCATGGGGGACACATAGGTTTGATTCAGAGAGCTATGGTGAAGACTTACCCACACATTAGGTTTGAGTGCTTGGAAGTGAAGGATCGCCACCTGGTGGCTAAGAGACTGACTGAAGAAGTGCAAGATAAAAGCCTATCCTCATCTTCCCAGAAGGAACCTGCATCAACAATACATCGGTGATGATGTTCAAAAAGGGAAGTTTTGAAATTGGAGCCACAGTTTACCCTCTTGCTATCAAGTATGACCATCAATTTGGCGATGCCTTCTGGAACAGCAGCAAATAAGGGATGGTGATGTACCTGCGGCAAATGATGACAAGCTGGGCCATTGTCTGCAGTGTGTGGTACCTGCCTCCCATGACCAGAGAGGCAGATGAAGATGCTATCCAGTTTGCAAATAGGGTAAAATCCGCCATTGCCAGGCAGGGAGAACTTGTGGACCTGCTGTGGGATGGGGGCCTGAAGAGGGAGAAGGTGAAGGACATGTTCAAGGAGGAGCAGCAGAAGCTATACAGCAAGATGATTGTGAGGAATCACAAGGACAGGAGCCGCTTATGAGCTTGCCTCGAGCTGGCTGGGGCCACTGTGAGGAGTGACCACAGGCTAGGAGCTGGAGTTGCTGCCGCTGCCTCCACTGCTGCATCCTTTCCAGACTCCAGGGCTCCCTGGGCTGCTCTGGATCCCAGGACTCTGGATTTCACCAAGTGCGGTGGGATCCCTATGCACACGGCGCTACCTGCCCTTGGCAGTATGAACAGATGCTGCTGGGTGTCGCAACCCAGGATAAGATGTCTTGTTTCTTTTACAATAAGTCATTGGAGATGTCAGGCCTCTGAGTCCAAGCCTGCGTGTATACATCCAGATGGCCTGGGCTACTGAAGAACCAAAAAAGTTGAAAATGGCTAGCTCTTGCCTTAACTTGTGACATTCCTTCTCCTGGACAATAAGTCTCTGGAGCTCCCCACTAAGCACCTTGTGACCCCTGCCACTGCCCGCAAGAGAATAACCATCTTTAACTGTAATTTTCTACTACCTACCCGAACCCTATAAAACTGCCCCACCCCTATCTCCCTTTGCTGACTCTCTTTTCAGACTTAGTCTGCCTGCACCCAGATGATTAAAAAGCTTTATTGCTCACACAAAGCCTGTTTGGTGGTCTCTTCATACGGACGCCCGTGATATTGGGTGCTGAAGACCCAGGAGAGGGGAATTCCTACAGGAGACCGGTCCCCTGTCCTTGCTCTCACTCTATGAAGAGATCCGCCTATGACCTCAGGTCCTCAGACCAACCAGCCCAAGGAACATCTCGCCAATTTCAAATCAGGTAAGTGGTCTTTTTACTCTCTTTTCAAGCCTCTCTCACTACCATTCAATCTCCCTGTCCTTCCAATTCAAGTTCTTTTTCATCTCTAGTAGAGACAAAGGAGACACATTTTATCTGTGGGCTCAAAACTCCGGCGCTGGTCACGGACTCAGGAAGACAGTCTTCCCTTGGTGTTTGATCATCACGGGGATGCCTGCCTTGATCATTCACCCCCATTCCATTGGTGTCTGAACACCGCGAGGACACATTCACCCACATTTCCTAGGTGGCAAGTCAATTGTGGGAATGCCTGCTTTGACTGCCCATCCACATTACAGCCCAGAGCTGCTCACCACCCCCTTCTCCGTGTCTCTACTTTTCTCTTTAAACTTAACTCCTGCACTATGAGCAAGCTTCCGCCCTCCATTCCCCCTTCCTCTCCCTTAGCCTGTGTTCTCAAGAACTTAAAACCTCTTCAACTCACACCTGACCTAAAACCTAAATGCTTTATTTTCTTCTGCAATACCACTAGGCCCCAATACAAACTCAACAATGGTTCCAAATGGCCACAAAATGGCACTTTTGATTTCTCCATCTTACAAGACCTGGATGATTTTTGTCAAAAAATGGGCAAATGGTCTGAGGTGCCTGACATCCAGCCATTCTTTTACACATCGGTCCCTCCCTAGTCTCTGCTCCCAATGCGACTTATCCCAAATCTTTCTTCTCTCCTGTCTGTTCCTTTGGTCTCTACTCCAAGCTCTGAGTCCTTTGAATCCTTCTTTTCTATGGACCCATCTGACCTCTCCCCTCCTCCCCAGGCTGCTCCTCACCAAGCCGAGCCAGGTCCCAATTCTTACTCAGCCTATACTCCCCCACCCTATAATCCTTCTATCACCTCCCCTCCTCACACCTGGTCTGGCTTACAGTTTCATTCCATGACTAGCCCTCCCCGCACTTGCCCAACAATTTTCTCTTACAGAGGTGGCTGGAGCTGAAGGCATAGTCAAGATTAATGCTTCTTTTTCTTTATCCGACCTCTCCCAAATCAGTTAGCATTTAGGCTGTTTTTCATCAAATATAAAAACCCAGCCCAATTCATGGCCCATTTGGCAACAACTCTTAGATGCTTTACCGCCCTAGACCCAGAGAGGCCAGAAGGCTGTCTTATTCTCAATATGCATTTTATTACCCTATCCACTCCCAACATTAGAAAAAGCTCCAAACATTAGATTCTGGCCCTCATACCCTACAACAGGACTTAATTAACTTCGCCTTCAAGGCGTACAATAAAAGAAAAGAGGCAGCCAAGTGGCCACATATTTCTGAGTTGCAATTACTTGCCTCTGCTGTGAGAGAAACCCCAGCCACATCTCCAGCACACCGAAACTTCAAAATGCCTAAACTGCAGTGACCAGATGTTCGTCCAGGACCTCCTCCCAAAGAATTTTGCTTCAAGTGCTGGAAATCTGGCCACTGGGCCAAGGAATGCCCGCAGCCCAGGATTCCTCCTAAGCTTCATCCTATCTGTGCGAGACCCCACTGGAAATCAGACTGTCCAATTCACCTGGCAGCCACTCCCAGAGCCCCTGGAACTCTGGTCCAAGGCTCTCTGACTGACTCCTTCCCACTTAGTGGCTAAAGACTGATACTGCCTGATCACCTCAGAAGCCTCTGGACCATCACAGACGCTTCAGGTAACTCTTACAGTGGAGGGTAAGTCTGTCCCCTTCTTAATCAATATGGAGGCTACCCACTCCACAATATCTTCTTTTCAAGGGCCTTTTTCCCTTGCCTCCATAACCATTGTGGGAATTGACAGCCAGACTTCTAAACCTCTTAAAACTCCCCAACTTTGGTGCCAACTTGGACAACATTCTTTTATGCACTACTTTTCAGTTATCCCCACCTGCCCAGCTCCCTTATTAGGTCGAGGCATTTTAACTAAATTATCTGCTTCCATGACTATTCCTGGGCTACAGCCACACCTCATTGCCACCCTTTTCCCCAGTTCAAAGCTTCCTTCGCATCCTCCCCTTGTATCTCCCTACCTTAATCCACAAGTATGGGATACCTCTACTCCCTCCTTGGCGACCGATCATGCACCCCTTATCATCCCATTAAAACCTAATCACCCTTACCCTGCTCAATGCCAATATCCCATCCCACAGCAGGTTTTAAAAAGGTTAAAGCCTGTTATCACCTATCCGTTACAACATGGCCTCTTAAAACCTATAAACTCTCCTTACAACTCTTTTATCCTACCTGTCCAAAAACCAGACAAGTCTTACAGGCTGGTCCAGGATCTTTGCCTTATCAACCAAATTATCTTGCCTATCCACCCCCTGGTGCCAAACCCATATACTATCCTATCCTCAATACCTCCCTCCACAACCCATTATTCTATTCTGGATTTCAAAGATGCTTTCTTTACTATTCCTTTACACCCTTCATCCCAGCCTCTCTTTGCTTTCACTTGGACTGACCCTGACACCCATCAGTCTCAGCAACTTAACCTGGGCTGTATTGCCACAAGGCTTCGTGGACAGTCCCCATTACTTCAGTCAAGCCTTTTCTCATAATTTACTTCCTTTCCATCCATCTGCTTCTCACCTTATTCAATAGTTTAACAACTTTCTACTTTGTAGCCCCCCCATGAATTTTCCCAATAGGACACCCTCCTGCTCCTCCAACATTTTTCTCAAAAAGATATTGCATATTCCCCTCCAAAGCCCAGATTTCTTCCTCATCCATTACCTCTCTCAGCATAATTCTTCATAAAGACACATGTGCTTTCCCTGCTGATCAAGTCCCGCTAATCTCCCAAACCCCAACCCCTTCTACAAAGCAACAACTCCTTTCCTTCCTAGGCATGGTTGGGTACTTTTTCCTTTAGACACCTGGTTTTGCCATCCTAACAAAACCATTACATAAACTCACAAAGAGAAACCTAGCTGACCCCATAGATCCTAAATCCTTTCCCAACTCAGTATTTATACTGACTCTAAATATGCTTTCCATATCCTGCACCACCATGCTGTTATATGGGCTGAAAGATGTTTCCTCACTATGCAAGGGTCCTCCATCATTAATGCCTCTTTAATAAAAGCTCTTCGCAAGGCTGCATTGCTTCCAAAGGAAGCTGGAGCCTTTCACTGCAAAGCCATCAAAGGGCCTCAGATCCCTTTGCTCAAGGCAAAAATTATGCTAATAAGACAGCTAAAGAAGCAGCCAGTATTTTCCTTTCTCCTCTATCATTCCCACCTACTCTTCCACTGAAACTTCTGTGTATCAATCTCTTCTCACACAAGGCAATGGTTCTTGGACCAAGAAAAATTCTTTCCAGCCTCACAGGCTTATCCCATTCTATCGTCCTTTCATAACCTCTTCCTTGTAGGTTACAAGCCTTACTAGCCCACCTCTTAGAACTTCTCATTTCCTTTAAGACATCTGCCCTTCGTATCACTCCATCCTTGGCTACCTTGCCCTTGTTCTTCGGACTCTTCTCCTAACCTCTCCTCTTACTTGCTTATACCCAGCCCCATGAATAGCAGTGAAAGGTTACTCATAGACACTATGCGCTTTCTCATACACCCTAAAAATAGAACCTCCTCCTCTACCCAATTGCCCCATCAATCCCCATTACAACCTCTAAGGGTTGCTGCCTTCACTAAATCCCCAAGAGTCTGGGTGCAGGATTTCAAAGATGCTTTCTTTACTATTCCTTTACACTGTTCATCCCAGCCTCTCTTTGCTTTCACTTGGACTGACCCTGACACCCATCAGTCTCAGCAACTTAACCAGGGATGTACTGCTACAAGGCTTCAGGGACAGCCCCCATTACTTCAGTCAAGCCCTTTTGGTGCTCCCTCTCATCTTTTCACTTTACATTTCCAGTTTTGCCTTACAAAGGTCTCTTCTTCCTCTGTGACTCCTCCACCTACATGTGTCTATCTATCAGTTGGACAAGCACGTGTACACTAGTTTTTCTTACGCCCCAAAATCAATTTGCAAATAGGGCCAACAGCTTCCTGTTCCCCTCATGACACCAACACTTCACTACTATTTTGTTTTGTTTTGTTATTATTAATACAAAAAGATAGGAATAGTCATTGACTTACTGCTGAAAAAGGAAGACTCTACATTTTTAAATGAAGAGCTTTGTTTTTACCTAAATCAATCTGGCCTGTTATGTGACAACATAAAAAAACTCAAGGATAGAGCCCAAAAACTCAGCAACAAAACAAATAATTATGCTGAACCCCCTGGACAATCTCTAATTGGATGTCCTAGGTCCTCTCAATTCTTAGTCATTCAATACCTGTTTTTCTCCTTCTCTTATTCAGACCTTGTGTTTTTGGTTTAGTTTCTCAATTCAAATAAAACAGCATCCAGGCCATCACCAATCATTCTGTATGACAAATGCTGCTTCTAACAACCCCACAATATCACCCTTTACCCCAAAATCTTTCTTCAGTTTAATCTCTCCCACTCTAGGTTCCCAAGCCACCCCTAATCTCATTTGAAGCAGCCCTGAGAAACATCACCCATTATCACTCTATACCACCCCCCAAAATTTTTGCCACCCCAACACTTCACCACTATTTTGTTTTGCTTTTCTTATTAATATAAGAAGACAGTAATGTCAGGCCTCTGAGCCCAAGCCTGCACGTATACATCCATATGGCCTGAGGCAACTGAAGAACCTCAAAATAAGTGAAAATGGCTGGTTTCTGCCTTAACTGATGACATTACCTTGTGACATTCCTTCTTCTGGACAATAAATCCCCGGAGTTAACCGAGCACCTTGTGACCCTCACCACTGCCTGCAAGAGAACAACCCTCTTTAACTGTAATTTTCCACTACCTACCCAAATCCTATAAAACTGCCCCACCCCATCTCCCTTTGCTGACTCTATTTTAGGACTCAGCCCACCTGCACCCAGGTGATTAAAAAGCTTTATTGCTCACACAAAGCCTGTTTGGTGGTCTCTTAACATAGACGGGTGTGACAGGAGGAATGCCATTAAAGTCAACTCCCCATCTGTGCATGCTCTGCAGGCTCAGTGGTTGGGGAGATGGTGACCACGTTCATGTGCTAGGGGCATGGGACAGGAGTCTGTTACACATGCCCATGTGCCATGGGACGTGCTGGGGCAGCCACCCACTCTGGAGGAGAGGCACAGCTGAGGCACTGTAGCTGGCTTTGGCCTCAGCGTCGCTTCTAGACTTGGAGCTCTGCAGACATGATAGGAAGGAAATTTTCATCTGCAGGGGCTGTCAGCAAAACGAAGGGTTAGAATCTTTTTTTTTTTTTTCACTTAAGTGCATTTATTCAACGTACTTATTCAAAATGAGAATTATTTCACCACTGGTGTTCTTTTCTTTTCTTTTATTTTTTAGTTCTAGGGTACATGTGTACAATGTGCAGGTTTGTTACATTTGTATACATGTGCCATATTGGTATGCTGCACCTATTAACTCATCATTTACATTAGGTATATCTCCTAATGCTATCCCTCCTCCCTACCCCCTCCCCACAACACGCCCCAGTGTGTGATGTTCCCCTTCCTGTGTCCAAGTGTTCTCGTTGTTCAATTCCCACCTATAAGTGAAAACATGCGGTGTTTGGTTTTCTGTTCTTGTGATAGTTTGCTGAAAATGATGGTTTCCAGCTGCATCCATGTCCCTACAAAGGACACGAACTCATCCTTTTTTATGGCTGCAGAGTATCCCAAGGTGTATATGTGCCACATTTTCTTTATCTAGTCTATCATTGATGGACATTTGGGTTGATTCCAAGTCTTTGCTATTATGAATAGTGCTGCAATAAACATACGTGTGCATGTGTCTTTATAGCAGCATTATTTATAATTCATTGGGTATATATCCAGTAATGGGATGTCTGGGTCAAATGGTATTTCTAGTTCTAGATCCTTGAGGAATCACCACACTGTCTTCCACA
The DNA here is from genome assembly GCF_008728515.1 of Papio anubis. Taxonomy (NCBI): domain Eukaryota; kingdom Metazoa; phylum Chordata; class Mammalia; order Primates; family Cercopithecidae; genus Papio; species Papio anubis. The sequence continues at coordinate 81,050,233 of NC_044982.1, forward strand.
ATGGTTGAACTAGTTTACAGTCCCACCAACAGTGTAAAAGTGTTCCTATTTCTCCACATCCTCTCCAGCACCTGTTGTTTCCTGACTTTTTAATGATTGCCATTCTAACTGGCATGAGATGGTTTCTCATGGTTGTGGTTTTGATTTGCATTTCTCTGATGGCCAGTGATGATGAGTATTTTTTCACATGTCTGTTAGCTGCATAAATGTCTTCTTTTGAGAAGTGTCTGTTCATATCCTTTGCCCACTTTTTGAAGGGTTGTTTTTTTCTTGTAAATTTGTTTGAGTTCTTTGTAGGTTCTGGATATTAGCCCTTGTCAGATGGATAGATTGCAAAGTTTTTCTCCTGTTCTGTAGGTTGCCTGTTCACTCTGATGGTAGTTTCTTTTGCTGTGCAGAAGCTCTTTAGTTTAATTATATCCCATTTGTCAACTTTGGCTTTTCTTGCCATTGCTTTTGCTGTTTTAGACATGAAGTCCTTGCCCATGCCTATGTCCTGAATGGGATTGCCTAGGTTTTGTTCTATGGTTTTTATGGTTTTAGGTCTAACATTTAAGTCTCTAATCCATCTTGAATTAATTTTTGTATAAAATATAAGGAAGAGATCCAGTTTCAGCTTTCTACGTATGGCTAGCCAGCTTTCCCAGCACCATTTATTAAATAGGGAATTCTTTCCCCATTTCTTGTTTTTGTCAGGTTTGTCAAAGATCAGATGGTTGTAGATGTGTGGTATTATTTCTGAGGGCTTTGCTCTGTTCCATTGGTCTATATCTCTGTTTTGGTACCAGTACCATGTTGTTTTGGTTACTGTAACCTTGTAGTATAGTTTGAAGGCAGGTAGCGTGATACCTCCAACTTTGTTCTTTTGGCTTAGGATTGTCTTGGCAATGCGGGCTCTTTTTTGGTTCCATATGAACTTTCAAGTAGTTTTTTCCAATTTCTGTGGAGAAAGTCATTGGTAGCTTGATGGGGATGGCATGGAATCTATAAATTACCTTGGGTGGTAAGGCCATTTTCACTACATTGATTCTTCCTATCCTTGAGCATGGAATGTTCTTCCATTTGTTTGTGTCCTCTTTTATTTCATTGAGCAGTGGTGTGTAGTTCTCCTTGAAGAGGTCCTTCACATCACTTGTAAATTAGATTCCTAGGTATTTTATTCTCTTTGAAGCACTTGTGAATGGGAGTTCACTCATGATTTGACTCTCTGTTTGTCTGTTATTGGTGTATAAGAATGCTTGTGATTTTTGCACGTTGATTTTGTATCCTGAGTCTTTGCTGAAGTTGTTTATCAGCTTAAGGAGATTTTGGACTGAGATGATAGGGTTTTCTAAATATACAATCATGTCATCTGTAAACAGGGACAATTTGACTTCCTGTTTTACTAATTAAATACCCTTTATTTCTTCCTCCTGCCTGATTGCCCTGGCCAGAACTTTCAACACTATGTTGAATAGGAGTGGTGAGACAGGACATTCCTGTCTTGTGTCAGTTTTCAAAGGGAATGCTTCCAGTTTTTGCCCATTCAGTATGATATTAGCTGTGGGTTTGTCATAAATAGCTCTTATTATTTTGAGATATATCCCATAATACCTAACTTATTGAGAGTGTTTAGCATGAAGGGCTATTGAATTTTGTCAAAGGCCTTTTCTACATCTCTTGAGATAATCATGTGGGTTTTTGTCTTTGGTTCTGTTTATATGCTGGATTCCATTCACTGATTTGTGTATGTTGGACCAGCTTTGCATCCCAGGGATGAAGCCAACTTGATCGTGGTGGATAAGGTTTTTGATGTGCTGCTAGATTCGGTTTGCCAGTATTTTATTGAGGATTTTTGCTTCAATGGTCATCAGGGATATTGGTCTAAAATTCTCTTTAGATTCTTATGCTGCTGCTGATGGGGCCACCAAAAGGAGGGGAAGAGGCCACGTGGGCCACTGACTGGGCCATGGTGAGAACCAAGAGTCACATGTGTTCATACTCCAGGTTAACCCTGAACTCCCCATGTGATGTGCACTCTGTTTAATGTGTGCCTCGGTTTCCCCATCTGTAACATGAGTCAGGGGAAGGTGGTAATTCCTACTTCACAGGGCTGTTGTGGGGATTAAAGTGTTGTGGTGAATGAAGGACATGCCAAGTACAGGCCCACAAAACAGGGCAGGGCAGGTCTGAGCTCAGAGCTGCTGCACCGGGCTTTGGATTTGTTTTTGTGAGTAAAAAAAACTGGCTGGTAAATGAAAAACCAAGAAAACAACAACAACAACAACAACAAAGCAGCTCCTGGATTCATTGATTTTTTTTAAGGGTTTTCCATGTCTCTATCTCCTTCCGTTCTGCCCTGATCTTAGTTATTTTTTGTCTTCTGCTAGCTTTTGAATTTGTTTGCTCTTGCTTCTCTAGTTCTTTTAATTGTGACGTTAGGGTGTCAAGTTTAGATCTTTCCTGCTTTCTTCTGTGGACATTTAGTGATATAAATTTTCCTCTAAACACTGCTTTAGCTGTGTCCCAGAGATTCTGGTACGTTGTGTCTTTGTTCTCATTGGTTTCAATGAACTTATTTATTTCTGCCTTAATTTCATTATCTACCCAGTAGTCATTCAGGAGGAAGTTGTTCAATTTTCATGTAGCTGTGTGGTTTTGCATAAGTTTCTTAATCCTGAGTTCTAATTTGATTGCAGTGTGGTCTGAGAGACTGTTATGATATCTGTTCTTTTCCATTTGCTGAGGAATATTTTACTTAAAATCATGTGATTGATTTTAGAGTAAGTGCAATCTGGTGCTGAGAAGAATGTATATTTTGTTGATTTGGGGTGAAGATTCTGTAGATGTCTATTTGGCCACTAGAGAAATGGAAACCAAAACCACAATGAGATACCATCTCACGCCAGTTAGAATGGTGATCATTAAAAAGTCAGGAAACAACAGGTGCCGGAGAGGATGTGGAGAAATAGGAACGCTTTTACACTGTTGGTGGGAATGTAAACTAGTTCAACCCATCGTGGAAAACAGTGTGGTGATTCATCAAGGATCTAGAACCAGAAATACCATTTGACCCAGCCATCCCATTACTGGGTATATACCCAAAGGATTATAAATCATTCTACTATAAGGATGCATGCACACATATGTGTATTGCAACACTATTCACAATAGAAAAGACATGGAACCAACCTAAATGTCCATCAATGATAGACTGGATAAAGAAAATGTGGCACATATACACCATGGAATACTATGCAGCCATAAAAAAGGATGAGTTCGTGTCCTTTGTAGGGACATGGATGAAGTTGGAAACCACAATTCTCAGCAAACTAACACAGGAACAGAAAACCAAAGACTGCATGTTCTCACTCATAAGTGGAAGTTGAACAATGAGAACACATGGACACAGGGAGGAGAACATCACACACTGGGGTCTGTTGGGGTGTGGGGGGCTAGGGGAGGGATAGCATTAGGAGAAATACCTAATGTAGATGATGGGTTGATGGGTGCTGCAAACCACCATGGCACATGTATACCTGTGTAACAAACTTGCACATTCTGCACATGTATCCCAGAACTTAAAATAAAATAATATCATTGCAAAAGCAATTGCAGCAAAAGCAAAAATTAACAAATGGGATCTAAATAAACTAAAGATCTTCTGTACAGCAAAAGAAACTATCATCAGAGTGAACAGGCAACCTACAAAATGAAAGAAAATTTTTTCAATCTATTTATTTGACAAAGATCTAAGATTCAGCATCTACAAGAAACGTAAACAAATATACAGGAAAATAAAAACAATCCCATTACAACGTGGGCAAAGGACATGAACAGACACTTCTCATAAGAAGACACACATGTGGCCAACAAAAGTATGAATAAAAGCTCAACATCACTGATCATTAGAAAAATGCAGGCCGGGCACAGTGGCTCATGCCTGTAATCCCAGCACTTTGGGAGGCCAAGGTGGGCAGATCACGAGGTCAGGAGATCAAGACCATCCTGGCTAACATGGTGAAACCCTGTTTCTACTAAAAATACAAAAAATTAGCCAGGCATGGTGGCAGGTGCCTCTAGTCCCAGTTACTTGGGAGTTTGAGGTAGGAGAATGGCATGAACCCAGGAGGTGGAGCCTGCAGTGAGCCGAGATCATACCACTGCACTCCAGCCTGGGTAACAGAGCGAGACTCCATCTCAAAAGAATAAATAAATAAACAAATAAATGCAAATTGAAACTACAATGAGATACCATCTCATGCCCGTTCATAATGGTTTTTATTAAAAAGAAAAATAAAGATGCTGGTGAGGTTGCAGAGAAGAAAAAATGATTTTATACTGTTTGTAGAAGTGTAAATTAGTTCAACCATTATGGACATGGATGGAGTTGGAAGCCATTGTTCTCGGCAGGAACAGAAAACCAAACATCATGTGTTCTCACTTATAAACGGGAGCCGAATGATGAAAACACACGGACACTTGATGGGGAACAACACACACTGGGGCCTGTTGGAAACTGATGGGTGGGAGGAAGGAGAGGATCAGGAAGAATAGCTAATGGATGCTTGGCTTAATACTTACATGATAGGATGATCTGTGCAGTAAACCACCATGGCACGTTTACCTATATAACAAATCTCTGCACATCCTGCACATGTAACCCTGAGCTCAAAATAAGTTGGAAAAAAGAAAAAGAAAGAAGCCACAGACAATATGTAAAGAATGAGATTGGCAGTGTTCATAAAACTATTTGAAAAAACAGGTGGTAGCCCAAAATATCTCACTGGATGTAGTTTACCAACCCATAGTGTAGATAATCATGGTGGCTGTATCAAATGAAATGGAGCCTAAGTGAATCATATGGTTCATACAGTTATAGTTGTACATTCTCCATTTTCATACATAATACAACAGAGTGTCAAAGTGACTAAAGGATTTAACTGCAGCCAAACAGAATAAACAGCTTTCCTATTGTTTAAAAATGAAAAATTTAGCCAGGCATGGTGGAATATGCTTGTAGTCCCAGCTACTTCAGAGGCTGAGGCCAGAGGGTCATTTGAGCCCAGGAGGTTGAGGCTGCAGGGAGCTATGATCATGCCACTGCACTCCAGCCTAAGTGACAGAGCGAGACACTGTATCAAAAAAAAATAAAATAAAAATAAGAATAAATAAAAATTTCTTTCTAATTGCATCAAATTGAAAATCCCAATCTCTGCCAAATCTCCGCATAATCATCCCAAAATAGATCAAGACAAAGTTAATTTAGTCTGACTAACAATTTTGAGTTGGTCAGACGAAGGGCAAAGATTGTCATTAACAAGCTACACATTTTGAATTGACCCATCACAATTAACTTTCTTGTGAACTATTCCAAGAAGTTTTGCATTATGGAAATTCAAGTTACAGATTTATCTCTAGAAATATGGTTTGTAATTTTTGGTAGCAAAACAATGAGAAATGGTAAAATTAATTTGTCAAATAATGAACGTGTGGTCAGTGCAGCATGTGCTAAAAGACATGGAAACCATGCTCTCTGAAAAAGCCTACATTCTACTTGGGATAGAATATAGCTTATTTCAACACACTTATTAATCGGTTATTATATGTCAGGCAAAACCCCATAATTTACTGTCCACCTTTGAGAAGCTCGTAGACTAATAGGAGTATGAAACAGAGTACATCCATATTTGCACCTCCTTTTTCAGCAAATCTTCCTTCTCATTTGTGGCACGCAACATACTCTTTGTCATGCTGATTTCTAGTTCATGTGCTACTCCTTTTCTGTAGAACCGTTTCTCCCGCTAGTGTACAGAAAAGGAGGACTTGTAACATTTTTAGGTAAGGATTCTTAGAGAATATGAGGAGTGAATTGAGATTATCTAGGCAAAGATGTGAAACACTGCACTACTGAAAAAGGAAAGTGCGGCCGGGACGGTGGCTCACGCCTATAATCCCAGCACTTTGGGAGGCCAAGGCAGGCAGATTACGAGGTCAGCAGATCAAGACTATCCTGGCTAACACGGTAAAACCCCGACTCTACTAAAAATAAAAATAAAAAAAATAAAAAAATAAAAAAAAAATTAGCCGGGCGTGGTGGAGGGCACTTGTAGTCCCAGCTACTCGGGAGGCTGAGGCAGGAGAATGGCATGAACCTGAGAGGCGGAGTTTGCAGTGAGCCGAGATCGCACCACTACACTCCAGCCTGGGTGAGAGCCAGACTCCATCTCAGGGAAAAAAAAAAAAAAAAAGGAAAGTGCATGAGTGAGGACATTCTGTCACAAAGTATCCTGTTATGAACCATAAACTACAAACAGAATAGGCAAAGAAGGGAATTGCAAAAGATGGGGCTGGAGAGTTGGAGAAATTAGGTCATAGAGGTCTCATATTCTTGTGCATAATTACCAGATTTGATATTTACCACTTACTCTTTTTAAATCTGCATCCGTTTGACATACAACTTGCATGCACCGGCCCCCAAAACTAACACCATTATACACACACAGATTCTGATGTGCCCCTCGCCTTGTAGGATGCAGAAGAGAAACTTGACAGAAAGAAATAGGGAGAAAAAAGCTAAAGGTTTTTAATCAAGTTGTTAGTGATTTGGCATTTGATATAAAGTCTTAATCCTCTTTTCTCCCCAAAATCGTTTATAAAATTTATATTACTGCTAATGCTTTCTGAAGTTAAATATGTTTTCTGAAGATTTCATGAATGCAGAGCTTGACTTCAAGAGCAAAGATTTTCCATGGAGGCCTGGTCATATGTTGGTTGTATTAGTATTTCCTATTTTTCAGAAACTATACTCACTGCTACAAATGGAAAGATGAATTCTACGTGAGGAGACAAACACTAACAAATAATAATCACAGCACTGCGATAAGTGTTAATAAAAAAAAGGAGGCTTATACTATGTTATATGGAAAGAGGAAGAAATGATTAATTTTACTAAGAGAGGTCCTGAGAAGGCTTTCCAAAGGAGATGATATTTGAGCTGACCTTTGAAGCATAATTAAGAGCTTACCAGAAAGAGAGGAGAGTTAGAAAGTCATTAAAACCGGGGAAAAAAATTCTTACAGAAAACATTGTGTTTTAGAAAACTGTACATAGATTCATGTAGTTGAAACACAAGTTGTGTGAGGATGATAAGGCAGAAGTCAAATCATGGAGTCATGGAGAGGAGGGAAGAATTGCCGGTTTGAAGTCTTCAAAGAAAAAATAGGATTACTGGTATCAATACATATGACTGAGCTAAGCCCTGAAGAATGGGTAACATTGATTATCATAAACAGATCACCCAAAAGGGTCCTCATCATGTCTTTTATCTTCTATATCCTCTTCCATACTTAATCAGTGCTGAGAATAAGATGGTATACACATGCAACCTGCTTTACTGATTACCTAATTGCCACAAAGACCACAAGAAATCTATTTTGGATCTTTGGAGAGTCCCCAAAGTACCTAACCACCAGATGTGTAGAAGAGAATATATTCTAAAATAGTCACTAGTATGGAAGAATGCTGAAGGATGCTACAAAGATTTGGAAGGATTTTATATGAATTATATAAATCGTTTTATGTGATTTATAAATTTATTGTCATTTTATATGCATCATATAAATCATTTTATGCGAGTTATAAATATATTATTTTATATGAATCGTATGTCATAAAAATCATAAAATATATACCTGATATATATCATATTATATATCAGACTTTAAAAAATCTAAATGTATCATTGAGATTAATAAAAACTTTATATATATATATTTTATATAATTGTACGTGATCCTTCTAAATTTTTGAAGCATCCTTCAGCATTCTTCCATACTAATGACTATTTTGGAAGGTAGGTAGTAGGTAGATAGATACCAGTTTTTATTTATATCAGTGATTATATATATACACACACACATATTATATATATAACATACACATGTCCGTTTTTAACACCTGTATTCTAGAATATTGGAGGTCACATATTCTACGCACACTCCCATTTTTCTTTTAAAATATAACAATGTCAAATCATGCAGGCCACTGAATATATATCCTACCACTATAAATTTATTTTAAAAATATGTGTTGGATATCTAATATGTAAAATGCAAAAATGATGTGGTATTCTTTTTATTGGCATGTGAAGAATCTATAGAATACTGATAAAAATAAAGTTAAAAACAATACATAAAATATCATTCTATTCTTATTAAACTATTTATATGGGTATACTGTATATGTATTCACACACACACATTGATTCAAACTGGTTCCATTCAGAGCTTTTCTTGCATCTGCTTTGTTTTTCATGCTATGCAGTTTAAGATCTTTTTTAAATATAAAATCAACAAGAAAATAAAAATTATTGAGCATTAATTACCTTTTTAAATATGCACTTCAAGTACATTAAGTCTCAAAATCTTAGCAATATAAGAAACAAGATTTTAATGTGAAATCTCATCATAGAGCACACAGGAGATGTTATTTTCTTAAAGGGATACATATGTCAATAACCCTCCTAGCAATGAAATTGGCCCGTTTTTAAAAAAATAGTCTAGGGCCAAATTTCTAGACTCCATGATGAAATAGTGGAACTTATCTTTTAGAGGAACTAAATCACTAGCCTACTCACTGTTGTTATCCCAGCTTCAAATTTCATTTCAGTTTATCCATTTTAATAAAAGAGTCTGTATTATTTATCTTTGCCAAAAAGGTTTTTAATCCCCTCATTAAGATTTTTAATAGATATTGCAAGTCTAGGACAAGAGCCACTAAGAAGTAATTTTAAATAACTACCACATCAGCCTCATAGGTTATACAGGACTGAAGAAGAGTGATTAGGACGTAATAAACCAGAAAATTGCAATACCTGTTTTGCCATTATTTTAACTTGTGTTTAATGTCTTTTTGCATTAAAACTGTATTAAAGACCTTCACTATAGTATGGCAGGGCTATACTATATGGAATAGTAATATTTAAAAAAATCAAATGTAGTCTAAATGTTTAGAGTATTTATGTTCTTTGTGGTTCAGATTAACACAATATCTAAACCATTACTGATAAGATTAGTGTCAGGCTTGTCATTTTTGTCTATAACAGCCTGAGGAAAACTGTGAAATTAGAGAACCAGAAGCAGTAAACATGATGGAGAATAATCTGTAGAAAAAAGCCACAAAGAACATCACATGTAGGTAAATTCCCCCTTAAAGGGGAAAAAGAGAACTCTGTCTGAAAGTTGAACATCTCTTGGAGGCTTCTGTAAGAATCTGAAGAATCTTTTAATAAATCTGAAATTAACCTGAAAAAGTTAATGCTACCTGAAATGGTGCTGATGGTTTGAGGATACATGGCCAAAATGAATAGTAATATGTTCAGTTTTACTCTTTAAGCTTATATTGTTTTACCTTTTATTTATATAGGTAGATATATTTCAATTCCCAACAACCTTGCATTATTTAAACCCAAGCTATATCTATCTACCTTTCTATCTGCCTCTCTATAAACAAGGATATATAGTATGTATACATATATAATGAATATATATAGTATGAATATACATATATATGTAGAGAGACAGAGAGAGAGAGATAGTATAGGTTCATATAGACAAATCTATCTAGATATATAGACCTACTCCATATAGAGACATCTAGATCAGTATCTACAGATATTAATATATGAACCTAGATGTGTATATACATATATATATATATAGGTACAGAGACAGAGAGAGAGACATAAAGTGAGCTTTTGTTTATGTATGGCCCTAAAAACCTGAGGCTCTTATCTCAGCCGTTTTTTAGTTAAGAAAATTGGTATGAGATTAATCACATATCATATAAGACTTGATGTAAATATTCCTTTTGTCATATTTCTACCTACTTTTACCACCAGGCTCTATCCAACAACTTGTCATTTATTTGTGGAACGTTTTATTCACAATTAGCTTTTCTGTTTTATAATTGTACAAACATAAGTCAGTATCTTTTTTTTTTCCTTTTCTTTTTTTCTTTTTCTATTTCTTTTCTTTTTTTTTCTTTTTCTTTTTTTTTTTTTTTGAGAGAAAGAATCTGAGTCTGGCTCTGGCTCTGTTGCCCAGGCTGGAGTGCAGTGGTGCAAACTTGGCTCACTGCAACCTCCACCTCCCAGGCTCAAGCGCTTCTCATACCTCAGGTGGGATTACAGGTGCCCACCACCACGTCTGGCTAATTTTTGTATTTCTAGTAGAGAGGGGGTTTCACCATGTTGGTCAGGCTGGTCTCGAACTCCTGACCTCAAGTGATCCACCCGCTTTGGCCTCCTAGAGTGCTGAGATTACAGGTGTGAGCCACCGTGCCTGGCCAGTAAGTCAATATCTTCAAAAGAGATCAGATGTCTTGCTAGTCTAAAAAGGGGGAGCATCAGGACATTGGCATCATACAGAGTCAGTGAAAGGAGCAAGTGTTAGAGAATGTGTCAGTGCCACCTGAGGAAGGAAGGAGCTTGTACCTTAATGAAAGTATTATTTCCTTTAATGTGATCATGTCACCAGCAGACCCAGGGTAGTCAGGGCATGCTAATCTTACACCTTCTCACTCAAGTAGTGGCCCACGATTAGTACAACAGACCTAAATCAAGGCTTGAGATGTTTTCTACCATGCTGCTCATTTAGGTTTGCAAAACAAGCCAGTTTTCCAAGATCTGACATTTTCTTTCAAGTTCTATGACTACTCTTCAGATGTGCTGCCACCAGTGGGGGTGATGCCTGTGCTGTAATATTAACAACAACAACGGCAAAAATGATAATAGAAATACAATTGTGGACTTGTGAAATAAAATAATAGATTATCTAACCCGATGGTTTCTAAACATTATTTTTCTGCCTAGCTGGAGAAGAATTTCAGTAAAGCTTATTTAGAAAACCAATTAAATCAGATAAAGGTGGAACTATTCTAGTGAACATTGGGTACCAACGTCTTTCTCCAGGTAGCGCTGAACTAGGGTGCAATGCAGCACAGTGTAAATATCACAGCTAGCAAGGCTCCTGCTTCATGGCCAGAGCTCACCAAATGGCTGCCATGTCCTGTCTTTTTATTTAATGGATGGAAGAACTAAGGTCCTTAGAATGGAAGCAGCTTCTCCAAGACCACAGAGGTGATAACAGAGCTATGAATTCACTTAAAAAAAAGTGTTTTTTTGAAATACAAAAACTAAATTTTTATGGTAATTTCTAACTTCCCTAGCACTTCTAAATTGATTTAACTGTATTTGATAATTAAAATCACCTTATGACTCAGATAGGGCAGGGTTTTTTCCTTATACTAGGTTTACTTACGATAAACTGAGGCTCAAAGAGGGAGAAGATCTGTCCAAAGTAAACTTTCTTGTAAGGGGTAGAGGTGGTTTTGGAATGCAGGCTCTTGGCACATGGTTCAATGTTTTATCCACTGTGTGATGGCCTTCTGACTCATGTAAAAAATTTTCCCGTAAGTATCAAATTACTAATGCCAAAGAGATATCCACATGTTTTTCAACCAAATTATGCCTTCAAATCAAAAACAGGAGTATATTAACAATTAAGCATTAATATCAAGCAGTAGTATGGTTAAATAATATATCACAATGTAAAGAGGTGAATTGGGTCCCTCAATTCTCAATCAGTGATAGCTTAGTTCCAAATAAACAGCTTTCCAATTTACTTTAAATCTCTTTTAGCTCTTATGAAATTTGCTCAAACATTTACAGCCTTAAACAACTTTGTCAAGTGTCAAACTCCGATTTGTTCACTGCCCTTGGTTTTTACATGCCTTTATTAAAGAGACAGACAAAATTTCTGGGTTAGAATTAATCTCAGCTATCATCGGTCCAGACTCCAAGAAAGGGCCTTGTTGGTGATAGGAGAGCCCTAATTTTCCTGCAGCCTATTCCATGCTTTCTCTTCCCTATTTCTTCACCTCTGTTCTTACCTAAATTGATGTGGAACCTTGAATGTGGCTCCCTCTGCTACTGGAGTTGACATCCAAATAACTCTCTTCACAATGGTGAATATAAGCCAGCATGATTGCTCCATCCCTCAGGAAATCATTCTGCTGGGGGTGCAGTGCATCTTTTAAAGAATTAAACTTTTTCTTTCACATAGTGTGACAGAAACCACGAAGGAGAAAAGATTATGGTCGCACCATATGTCCGTTTCTCCATAAATGTGTGTGTGCACACACACACGTGTGCTTGTGTGTGTTTTCTCAATGAGAAGGGAGTATATTTTCTCTTTTCAAGGAAAAAGATTTCCCCTCCCCTTAGGTTACTAGCTGCTAGATGTTTGCTGATTAATTTAAAGCTACACACAACTGGTTTCCTTATTAATGATTCTGCCAGGTTTCTGGAACATAGCAGTATTAACCTGCTCTGAATACAGCCTGTTCTTTTTTAAAGGAGTCATTATCTTTTAATAAGAACATAAGAAAGTAGATAGCATAGCATAACAGTCCTATTGTTTGTACATGGTATATACCACAAGTTGCCTCCTAAGAATTTAAAAATATAGTTTTCCAATGATAGTTTAAAAATAATGGTAAAATCCTCATATCAGGATTACGATCAGTCATCCAGGGAACAGATACAAAGATTGCCTAAATGTCTGACAATGAATCAGGGAACATTCAAAAATTCAACTTAAGTGATTGGAGAGAATCAGAAGAAGGTGAGGTGAGGTTAAAATGAGATTCTAATTTAGTTAAGCACAAAACTAAGCAATTCCATTAAACCACAATTGAAGAAAGATCATGTGAACAGCAGGAGGCTTGTAAGTATGACAGAAATTAAAAAGAGAGTAGCAGGAACAAACATCTGTAGTTCTCATTCGAGCACTGTCTGAGAGAGACAGAGTTGGTAAGACTCACTTCCTGCTGGATGAAGGGACTCAAAGTGTCCCTAACATTTCCACATCATCAAACTCCCTCCGGATCTGATTTCAGACTCACTGCACCACTGCTTCCCATAGTTTGTTTTAAGGAAGGTGACGGATGAGCCAAAGTGAAACAGATAATCATTACTTGGCATTCATTGTGTGCAGATGTACGTAAAACTGTACCCAAATATGGCTAATGTGAGTCACCTTCAGATCTACTCTCAGGTATTCCTTGTTCAAAATGTCAAGACCTGCAGATTGGAGGGCTACAGTTTGGCACCCCATGGGCATCTAACTGAGAGGTTCATTGTCCTTCCTTGTGCAAGATAGTCTTGCTTTTCTGTATTACATGTCTTCCATGAACCACAATAGAGGTAAAACTTCTTTCAATACCCTCGCCTCAAAGGATGATGGTGAGAACTAAATAAGAACAATGTCTGGCTCACAGCAAGTACTCAATAATTCTTGTTAATTATCTTATACAAGGTCTCCTCTGTTACACCTTACATGGCACAAGAACCTCAACAAGCATTCTATTTAATTGGTATCAAAGTTTCTGAGACTTCAAATACGTTTGAACGATACCCATTACAATAAGAAAAAATGTTGTGGCTTTTCTAATGCTATCTGACAGAATCAGGTTTGGTCTTCTCTCTAGTGCATTAACAAAACTCTAGTAAGAGCTACGGCCTGTCAGCATGGCAAACTCAAAGAAAGACCAGCACGAGCATATTACCTTCCAGTAAAGCAAATATGCCTAGGAAAGAGTATTTTGGACTTTGTGAGAAAGCTAAAAATTTAATAAAATATGAGAAGAGTAAGGGGGAAAAGCAAAGGTCAGAAATACAACATAATTTAAAAGCCCCTGCATATTCACTAATCTAGAAATGTCTACAGTGACCACATCTAGATGTTACACAAGGTAAGCTAGTACCTTCACAAAGGTGGAAATGAGACTGTGTTCAGCTTCAAGGAGCTTAAAATAATACACAGCAGGAAATACACACACAACCAATGACACTTTATCCTCTAGGATCTCTATAGGATGGTTTGTATTGTGATTTGATTGTGTTGGGTATGGCAAAGGGGTTGCTGATTACATTTTTAAGGGGATAGTAACTAAGATTAGTTTTTATAGCGTGCATGTGTGTGCAGTCTAATGCAGTAAGTAAACTTCCCAGCAATAGAAAAAGAGAGGAAAGGTAAAGCAAGAAAACGTAATATTTTTGAAGGAAGAGAAAAGGTGAGTGATTAAATATTTCCCCTTAGTTGCTAGGAGCTCTCTCTGTTGCTATTCTGGAATTGAAAACATCAACTAAAGAAACTGCAGACTATAAAACGTTGCATGGACAGCAGACCTGGGAGCTGTCCAGCTCTCTGTTCCCACCAATATATGGAGCAGTCCTGAGAGCTGAGATTTCCTCTGAATCCAGAATGTAGCCAAGTGTCTCCATGGTGAGACTGAGGTTCAATTCCAGGAATCAGGTTTGGCCTTCCTTCTAGTGCATTAACAAGACTCTAATAAGAATTACAGCCTGTCAGCATGACAGACTCAAAGAAAGACCAGCAGGAGCATAGTATCTTCCAGTAAAGCAAAGCTGCCCGGGAAAGAGGATTTTGGACTTTGTAAGAAAGCTAAACATTTAATAAAATATGAGAAGAGTAAGGGGAAAAAGCAAAGGTCAAAAATACAACATAATTTAAAAAGCCCCTGCATATTCACTAAGTACGTATTTAAATAAAATGAAAAAGCCTGGACAGCATGAATACATGCTTCCAAAAAGCACATTTCAATGTCCAATCTTTCTATGGTCAAGCTTTTTTATGACCTATGATCATACAAATGGTGAAAAAATTTAAACTGAATGATAGATTCTGCTTAATGTTTGTCTGAGAAAAGCAATTGACCTGGTCTCAAAATATCTTTTTAATGAGAAACTCATTTAACTTACCAGAACTCTTAGAGATACCCCTACTGGATTCTGCCCTACTCTATCTTCAAAATCTTAAGTAAATTAAATTTCTAATGTGTTTCCACTAGAGGGCAGTAAATAAAAAACAAATAAATAACATTATTCACTGAACACAATTGCTTCTAAAATCAGATATAAACAAATTTTATTTTCCTATAGGAGACAGGATTTGAACATTATAAGTTCAGAGATTTTCATTGCTGAAAATCTTTATTTGATCACCTCTCCTGGACTTCCCTTTTGCATTGTCATTCTCCATCACTAAAAGCATAAACTATAAACATATCCCAGAATGAGATAGGGGGAGGCTATTTTTGTAAACGAAAAACCTTCCTTCACCTTAAAAAGTTCCTGTTCTGTACATTCACATAGGGCCTACCTGGGTCTGAAATCACATCCCTGCTGGTCAAGGGGCTTGGTGGGCTCCACTGATTGTATTTCATTGTTGTAAGAACAGACACTGGCAAGAGGCCACGGGAGAACTCTAACAAGAGCTGTGAATTCTAAGCAGGAAACTCGCAAGAAAAGGAAGGCCAGGGATGCCATCCAGTGGTCAGCCAGTGGCCCTGCTGCCTGTGAGATCCTCAGGCACCACTGCACTGCCTCCACTGAAAGCACTAGAATGCAGTCTGCAGGCTCTAAATCTGGAAACTAACCAGCGCTAAAATAAATTATTATGTCAATCTCAGCCAATCTCAAGCTCATAGCCTGCTTTTCTAAATTACAAACTGGGAATAAAGGAGGTGAAGTTGAATCAGGGACCTGGACACTAGCTTGGAAAGCCATGTGGCTCAGGGGCTCTCGAATGCAGCTGCTTTCCAGAATCACCTTGGCAGCCTTCTAAAAGCTGACTTCTGAAACCACCAAAACCTGGGTTACAACCTCCAGGGATGAGGCTTGAGAACTGGTATTTCTAAAAAGACTTCTGGGTGATTCTGAGGCAGCAAGTCTGGCCTAGTCCAAAGAAGCTGTAAACATCTATTCCAGTCTTTTCTTCTAGTGTCCAAAATTCAAAACCATCAGAGCTTTCTTGCTGTTCTGAATCTCAGCTGTCTTACTTACTAGCTGCATAACCTAACCTTCCAATATCTCAGTGTCACATCTATAAATAGGGATATGACAGGACTTACCCTGTAGATTTACTGGAGAAAGTAAAGTGCTTAGAGCACTACCTGTCACTTCGTAAGCACTAAAATGCTTGTTACTAGTGTTATCATGTATTATTACTCTCTTTTGACTGCTCTTTTAGCTCACTTATTTTCATTTGCTTGGTTTCAATAGATATAGTGATCATGCTGGGCCCAACTAGCCATATTACTTGCCTATCCTACCTTCCCCAGGCCTATATAACTCTTGTTATTTACTGATATATTTTAACCACAGACTCAGTTCACCCATTTTCTGAGTAATACTGATCAAAATCGGAATTTTGGTACTCCAGTGGGTATATACACAGAATGAACAGAAACTTTTTTTTTTTTATTTTGTATTGTAGAGATGGGGTCTCCCTATGTTGCCCAGGCTGGTCTTGAACTCCTAGGCTCAAGCAATCCTCCTACCTCACCTCCCAAAGTGCTAGAATTACAGGCATGAGCCACTGCACCCAGCAATAGAGACATTTCAGGACCTACTATGTGCCCAGCACAAGGCACATTATTTACATTATATAATTCAGTTTTTACAACAACAGTCCAAGGTAGACATTAGGTTCCCTAGTTTCATGAAAGGAGAGAACTAAGTCTTAGGGAAAGTTGCAAGTGGTACACTTCCCTTGGTGACTCCAAAGGCTAGAAAATGAACTGCTCCCTCTGATAAGCTCTGAACCTCGTCAGTTGCCCACTTACCCACTGCTAATGGTTCAGTTTGTGCATCTGGAAGTTCTGCTCAGCATCCAGGTCCTCATCAGTACAGTAGACTGGCCTGCTTCTCTGAGATACCTTGTCTAACACCTGCAAGTCCCTCCCTAGGAAGCTGAATTCTGTTTCCTACATCCCTTGGTCTTGGCGTATGCACTACTCTGAACAGATGGATCCCCCAGCTGTGAGACGGCAGCTCATCTGCTCCCCAGGAGCACTCTGCTGCAGGTCCTCCTGGGATACACCTCCCTCAAGCACACCATAGGTGGGGGAGGAAAGCCCACAGGTGCCAAGCCTCATAGACACCATATATACTGACTGCCCTTCCCTTAAAGACTAGGCCTACCATTGACTAAATTTTTCCCAGCAATCTGTTCTTTCCTGGTTTCAATTTTTCTTATTTCCCACTGTCTTAAGTTGCTAAGGCCTCAAGTTCTTCACACCCGAGTCTGCTTTGGTCTTGACATTAACAGTATGCTGTGAGAATAAATGCATCACAGAAATCCATGCAAGCCCACCAGGATACAGAATAGAATAGCATGAATCACAATGACGGCAAATATATAGCATAATAAAACTAGAAAATGGCAAATCCTGTTACTATACTCCTACAATGTATTCAAGGTAACTTACTTTAAAATTACTAAAATTAATCAACAAATATCTGTAAACTTTTTTTTTTTTTTTTTTAGACAGAGTCTCACTGTTGTCAGCCCAGGCTAGAGTGCAGTGGCGTAATTTCTGCTCATTGCAACCTCTGCCTCCCAGGTTCCAGCAATTCTCCTGCCTCAGCCTCTTAAGTAGCTGGGATTACAGGCATATGCCACCACACCCAGCTAATTTTTG
The DNA here is from genome assembly GCF_008728515.1 of Papio anubis. Classification (NCBI taxonomy): domain Eukaryota; kingdom Metazoa; phylum Chordata; class Mammalia; order Primates; family Cercopithecidae; genus Papio; species Papio anubis. The sequence continues at coordinate 81,067,780 of NC_044982.1, forward strand.
TATTTTTAGTAGAGACAGAGTTTCACCATGTTGGTCAGGCTGGTCTCGAACTCCAGACCTCAGATGATCTGCCTGCCTCGGCCTCCCAAAGTGCTGGGATTAAAGGCGTGAGCCACTATGCCCAGCCTAAACACGTATTTTATACAAGTTGTTGTGTTAGGTTTCATAGGTGATACAAAGACGACCAAGAGATAATTGTTGCTCTCAAAGGAATATATTTTGAGGCAAAGGTACACAATTTTAAGTGTTAATATTAACACACGGTAATATATGTTAAGAACCACATGAATAACATGATCACTGTGTGCTGCAGGATTTGACAGGAGACTGTGCCACGTTTTCCGTGGATAAAACGATATGGCAAAAGTGTATTTTAGAGAAATTAATGTGGTAACAGTTAACAGGAGGCTTAGAGGATGTCCTGGAGGTGGGGTTGTTTTATTTCAACATTTCCCAACATATATCTTAAACTTTTTTATAAATAGAAGGTAAGTGAATCAAAGATATTTCAAGTCAAAGAAAGAAAGGATATACTAAATTGAATGAAGTAAAACAGATGTGTTTTGTTGCATTTTTTCTCAGAGCCTTTATGGCAAACCTCCAAAAGAGACAGAAATATAGCATTTTCCAACTGAGTTGAACACTGAATCACTTTTCCATCATGTAGCTCATGGAACTAGCACTCTGAGATACAAACTTTTGATAACTGAGAAAAAGGCCTGAACTAGGGAAGAAAACAAGTGACACGTGATGACACTTTAGAGAAGACATCTACAGATCTTCACTCGGATTAGTTGTCCAGATTAAGGGAAAATGTAGAAATGGAGAGACAACTTTATCCTACCATTCGCTCACCGCGGATGTCCTGGCACCATCCTCGACTCCTCTCTTTCTCTCAAAGCACACATCCAACCCATCAGCAACATCTACTGAATCTACCGTTAGAGATACATCCATAATCTGACCACTTCCCACCATGGTCTTGGCTACTTTTCTGAAGAAAACCACCATCATCCTTCTAACTGGTCTCTTCCTTCCACCCTGTGCCCTAATGGTTTGTTCTTAACAAAGAAGCAAATGGTAATTGTCTTAAAAACTAATCAGATCATGTTGGTCCCTTGCTTAAAACTCTGCAGTGGTTGGCCTGGCGTGGTGGCTCACGCCTGTAATCCCAGCACTGTGGGAGGCCGAGAAGGGAGGATCACGAGGTCAGGAGATCGAGATGATCCTGGCTAACAAGGTGAAACCCCGTCTCTACTAAAATTACAAAGTCTAGCCGGGCATGGTGGTGGCCACCTGTAGTCCCAGCTACTCGGGAGGCTGAGGCAGGAGAATGGCGTGAACCCGGGAGGCGGAGCTTGCAGTGAGAGGAGATCCAGCCACTGCACTCCAGCCTGGGCTACAGAGCAAGACTCCACCTCAAAACAAAACAAAACAAAACAAACAAACAAACAAAAAACTCTGCAGTGGCTTCCATCTCAGAGTAAAAGCCAACATCCTGCAGTGGCCCCAAGACCCGACATGTCTTCTTCTCCTCCTACCCTTGTCACCTCTTTGACCTCACTTCCTGCCACCTCCCCCCTCTCACTCCATACCAGACTCTCTGGCCCCTACTCTGTTCCTTGAACACCACAGGAACATCCTCAACAAGGGATTTTGGCTTATTCTTCCCTCCATGTGGAATTTTCTTCTCCCAGATATCATCACGGCTACTCCCTAATGTCCTTCAGATCATTGCTCAAATGTCATATCCTCAGTGGAATTTCCATGACTAACTCATTAGAAAGTATATTCACCTCCTCCCTGATCCATTCTCTATCCCCATTGTCAGATTTTTCTTCTCCCTAATACTTACTACCAAGTGATATACTATCTAGTTTTTGCTTGTCTTTTATTGTCCATCCACTGTACATTATGTCCTAATAGGACAGGGCTCCCCCACCCCAATTTTGTTTTATCCCTACTGCCTAGCACACAGGGGGCGCTATAGGTGTTAAACTAATTGATCAGGTAATTTCCAACAGCAGTGCTATGAGTAGGTTTGAGAATGGATCACTTCTACATTATAAAGAAATTGAGAATCAGAATGATTTGTAATTTGTTCAAGAGTGCAAGTTAATAGTTAGCTAATTTATCATTTTCTGATATTTGGATTAGCATCTAGATCTGCTGACTTTGTTAATTGTGTGATAATATCATAGGGCAGGGACAACAGTTAGAAATATAGCTTTAAACAAATCAAAATGGCTAAATTCACAGATACAGCAGTCTTCTTATTTTTGAAAAAGAAAAAGAACTGTGGGCTAAATACCATCCTTTTCCTTTTTCTCTTTAGGGTTGTTCAATATAAAAATTCCACTTATATTCTACATAATGTTTCAAGAAAAAAAGTGAAATGGAGATAAACATAAAGAGGATTATCAAGTACCTTACTGAAACCTCCCCCTTCTGCAATCCATCACAAGTGTGCACTAGTCTGGAGGACCCTGCTTACGTAGGAGATAGCTAAGATATTTAACTAGATATTTCAAGAGGGCTTTTTCTGACCCAGGGAAGGGGTAATACCTATGCTGGAAAAACCCCACATGGCAAAAAATATTAAAAATGTAATAAAAACAAAAAAGCAACAATTCTTAAATTATGTATCTATGAAAATCAACAACAACCCAGCAGCCCAGCCTTTTGACGCCTCCATCAGCGCATAAAATGTGAGTATATGCTGGAAGAGAAGAGAAGCTGAGGTCTTCTCCACCAGAGGGCACAGAAACTCTTCTTTAAATTGGACTCATTCCCTTCTCAAGACCATTGGGCATCTCTGCAGGAAGAGGAACTCTGTGCACAATGGGCCAGAAATGGCTGGAGCTACATTTATCTGAAGTGCCTCACTGCACTGTCTTAGCACCCAGAGATAGTGTAGGAACTGATTTCTCAAGGAATATTGAGGGCTAGGGGATGAGGTATAGAAGCAGAGATACTAAAATCAGAAGACTAGATGTAGGGAATCTATTTCAGAGGAGATAGTTGTTCTAGACCAGTCATGCTCAAGCTTTAGCATATGTCAGAATCAATGGGAGGGCTTGTAAAAACCTTGTTGGGTCCCACCCCAGAGTTTCCAATTCTGGGGTTGAGTCTGAGAGTTGACATTTCTAAGACGTTCCCAAGTAATGCTGATGCTGTTGGCAGGGAATCACATTTGGGGGAGTCACTGTTCTAGATGCACCAGCTACTCACATAGGACGTCATCTGGGAAACAATGTAACAAGAACCCACAATGCTCTAGAATAAAATTTTATAGAATCTTAAACTGTTAGAACTTGAAAGGCCCTTTATGGGGTTTTCATGTTATGGAGGGGAGCTAGAGGGCCAGATAGGTTACTTAATGCACCCAGGGCTAAGTTTTAAACTGCAGGTTGAAATCTATTCATGGATTATAGAATCAGTTTAGCATAGACTGACCAAGAGAAACGAAGCAAAGGCTCAAAGTATGGCTCAAAAATGAGGAATGAAAGAGTGAGCCACCATTACTGACCTTTTAAAAATAAAAATAATTACAAGAAAATTTTATTAAAAATCGTATGCCAAAAATTGAATTAACTTGTTGAAACGAATAAATTCCTAGAAACGAACAAATTCCTAGAAAGTCCTAGAAAGACACAAATGATCAAACCTTACTCAAGAAGAAGGAGTAACTTAAAATTTTTTTTTTTTATTTCAATAGTTTTAAGGGTACAAGTGGATTTTAGTTACATGGTTTAATTGCATAGTGGTGAAGTCTAGGATTTCAGTGAACCTACCACCTGAGTAGCGTACATTGTGCACAACAGGTAGTTTTTCATACTTCATCGTCCTCCCAACCTCCCTTCTTCTGAGTCTCCAATGTCCCTTATACCACCCTGTATGCTTCTGCATGCCGGTAGATAGCTTAGCTCCCACTTGTGAGAACATGTAGTATTTGGTTTTTAATTCTTGAATAACTTCACTTAGAATAATGGCCTCCAGTAAATTCTAAGAATTGCAAAAGATGTTATTTCATTTTTTTAAGGCTGAGTGGTAGCCCATGGCATAGATACACATGGAATATATACATATTTTTTAATCCACTCATCGATTGATGGGCACCTAGGTTGATTCCATATCTTTGCGATTGTGAATTGTACTGCAATAAACATACATATCCAGGTGTCTTTTTGATATAATTACTTATTTTCCTTTGGGAAGGTACCCAGTAGAGGGATTGCTAGATCAAATGGTAGATCTACTTTTAGTTCCTTGAGGAATCTTCCTACTACAGAAAGAGTAAATTTAAATAGACAAGTAATATTACATATTTAAAGGTATTTATATTGAAAAGAAAGGAGTGAAACCATCACTATTAATAGATGGCATGGTCTCATAATGTAAAAAATTCTAAGGAATTCACACAAAAAATCAAAATTATTGAGACTAATATATAAGTTCAACAAGACTCCAGGTTACAAGATCCATAAACAATAATCAATTGCACTGCTATATTCTAGCAATGAACAATCCAAAATGAAATAAAGGAAGCAATTTAATTTACAATATCACCTACAAGAATAAACATGTAGGTATAAAATCAACAAAAGAGGTCAACAATTTGTGTATTACAAACTGCAAAGTATTTGCTGAAAGAAATTAGAGAAGACCTAAATAAATGGAAAGAAATTTCATGTTCATGGATTGAAAGACTTATTATTAAGATGACTGCTATGGTCTGAATATGTTTCTCCAAAATTCATACAATGATACGTTAACTCCCAAGGTGATGGTATTAGGAGATGGGGCTTTTGGAAGGTGATTAGTTCATAAAGGCAGTGCCCTCATGATTGGAATTAGTGACCTTATAAAGGTGGCCTCAGAGAACTGGCTAGCCCTTCTACCATGTAAGGACACAGCAAGAAGGCACCATCTATGAAGCAGGAAACAGGCCCTCCCTGGACACTGAGTCTGCTGTCATCTTGATCTTGTACTTCCCAGCTCTGGAACTGTGAGGAATAAGTTTTTGTTGTTCATACGCTACCCAGTCTAAGCTATTTTGTTATAGCAGCCTGAATAGTGTAAGACAATAACAAAACTCTGCAAGTTGATCTACAGGTTCAACACAATCCTTATCAAAATCCTAGCTTTTTTTCCTTTTATTCAGAAAAAAAGCTGATCCTAAAATTCATGTTCCAAAATGTTGCTGAAACCTGGGACAAGACAAAAACCCTATTGCCAGGATTTCTTCCCAACAAGCCCGTTAGTTTGTTCAATAGTGTCTTCAGATCTTAGTGCATCCCTAAAACCTAAGCATCAGATTTCAGTTACATTGCCTTTGATGTGTGAAGCACAGAGTTAGGACATAATTGGGGAGCTGTTACCATGAGTACAGAATATAACATGTTAAGAACATTAAGATAAAAGCTATCCATAGGATTGTAGAGAATGAAGCTCTCTATTCTCATTAGAAAGTAAGAACGTGCTTTTGAAAGTGAATGCTGCCTCAGACACATGTGTGGCCTAAAGATCTGCTTGAAAGAGAAAAGGGACAAGCAGCTCTTCCCATCTGTAGCTCGCTATGGCTGCTGAGCAAACCTGCGTAGTGGAGATGCTCCAAGCCACCTGACTCTACCTCAGGGGCTCCAAACAGCTCCACTTGCCTTTGTCGGACTCACATTTGTGACTCTATCAACGAAGCTCAGGCAAGGTGAAGTCTTTTTTTTTTGTTTTGTTTTTTTTGTTTTTGTAAATAAAGTTTTATTTGAATAAAGACCTGTTGATTTGTTTATGTATTGTCTATGTCTTAATCTCATTCTACAATAGCAGAGTCAAATAATGATAGAAACCAACTGGCCCTCAAAGTCTAAAATACTTGCCATCTTGCCCTTGACAAAAGTAGTTTGCCAACTCTTGGTATATACTATATCTCTATACTTTCCAAATTATTATTCTTTTATTGCATTTAAAATACCTAAAATCTTTGATGATTTCTGCATGTCTTTATTCAAAAACACCTTTATGTTATAAAATTTCAAAATCTGTTTTTAATGTTTTATTTTCCTTTTAGCACTTCTAAACCATCTAGTGATCTTCTGGACCTCCAGCCAGACTTTTCCTCTGGAGGGGCAGCAGCTGCCGCAGCACCAGCACCACCACCACCTGCTGGAGGAGCCACTGCATGGGGAGGTGAGTGAAGCCAGACAGCCTTGCCATTTCTCTATTCATTTTATTTCATTGTTTTTACTTAGGCTCTAATTGTTAATATTTACCTTTTGATTATCCAAAATGGTATTAGAAACTTGGAGGGAAAATGCTAAGAATGGCATTTATTTATTGAAATATATATTGAGAGAGAGACAGAGAAAGTGCCTATAATACAGTGAGAATGTTCAAATAGTCATATAGTTTTAATTTTAACAATTGCAACAAGGAAGTTTTGTGGGTTTTTTGTTGTTCTTTTTTATTACTACTCTAAAATTCTGATTATTTTTAGTAATTGTTGTCTAGAGACTCAGGCCTTAGAGGATTGAGTATTTCCCTTAATTTATGGTTACTCAAAGGTAGCATTTCTAATTTGGTTTGGTCAGGTGTAGCCTCCTTCCTGGATTCTTTTTTTTTTTTTTTTTTTCTTTTTTTTTTTTAAATTGTATTTATTTACTTATTTATTTTTTTTTAATTTATTATTATTATACTTTAAGTTGTAGGGTACATGTGCATAACGTGCAGGTTTGTTACATATGTATACTTGTGCCATGTTGGTCTGCTGCACCCATCAACTCGTCATTTACATCAGGTATAACTCCCAATGCAATCCCTCCCCCCTCCCCCCCTCCCCATGATAGGCCCCGGTGTGTGATGTTCCCCTTCCTGAGTCCAAGTGATCTCATTGTTCAGTTCCCACCTATGAGTGAGAACATGCGGTGTTTGGTTTTCTGTTCTTGTGATAGTTTGCTAAGAATGATGGTTTCCAGCTGCATCCATGTCCCTACAAAGGACGCAAACTCATCCTTTTTTATGGCTGCATAGTATTCCATGGTGTATATGTGCCACATTTTCTTAATCCAATCTGTCACTGATGGACATTTGGGTTGATTCCAAGTCTTTGCTATTGTGAATAGTGCTGCAATAAACATACGTGTGCATGTGTCTTTATAGCAGCATAGTTTATAATCCTTTGGGTATATACCCAGTAATGGGATGGCTGGGTCATATGGTACATCTAGTTCTAGATCCTTGAGGAATCGCCATACTGTTTTCCATAATGGTTGAACTAGTTTACAATCCCACCAACAGTGTAAAAGTGTTCCTATTTCTCCACATCCTCTCCAGCACCTGTTGTTTCCTGACTTTTTAATGATCGCCATTCTAACTGGTGTGAGATGGTATCTCATTGTGGTTTTGATTTGCATTTCTCTGATGGCCAGTGATGATGAACATTTTTTCATGTGTCTGTTGGCTGTATGAATGTCTTCTTTTTGAGAAATGTCTGTTCATATCCTTTGCCCACTTTTTGATGGGGTTGTTTGTTTTTTTCTTGTAAATTTGTTTGAGTTCTTTGTAGGTTCTGGATATTAGCCCTTTGTCAGATGAGTAGATTGCAAAAATTTTCTCCCATTCTGTAGGTTGCCTGTTCACTCTGATGGTAGTTTCTTTTGCTGTGCAGAAGCTCTTTAGTTTAATTAGATCCCATTTGTCAATTTTAGCTTTTGCTGCCGTTGCTTTTGGTGTTTTAGACATGAAGTCTTTGCCCATGCCTATGTCCTGAATGGTACTACCTAGGTTTTCCTCTAGGATTTTTATGGTATTAGGTCTAACATTTAAGTCTCTAATCCATCTTGAATTAATTTTCGTATAAGGAGTAAGGAAAGGATCCAGTTTCAGCTTTCTACTTATGGCTAGCCAATTTTCCCAGCACCATTTATTAAATAGGGAATCCTTTCCCCATTTCTTGTTTCTCTCAGGTTTGTCAAAGATCAGATGGTTGTAGATGTGTGATATTATTTCTGAGGACTCTGTTCTGTTCTATTGGTCTATATCTCTGTTTTGGTACCAGTACCATGCTGTTTTGGTTACTGTAGCCTTGTAGTATAGTTTGAAGTCAGGTAGCGTGATGCCTCCAGCTTTGTTCTTTTGACTTAGGATTGTCTTGGAGATGCGGGCTCTTTTTTGGTTCCATATGAACTTTAAAGCAGTTTTTTCCAATTCTGTGAAGAAACTCATTGGTAGCTTGATGGGGATGGCATTGAATCTATAAATTACCTTGGGCAGTATGGCCATTTTCACGATATTGATTCTTCCTATCCATGAGCATGGTATGTTCTTCCATTTGTTTGTGTCCTCTTTTATTTCAGTGAGCAGTGGTTTGTAGTTCTCCTTGAAGAGGTCCTTTACATCCCTTGTAAGTTGGATTCCTAGGTATTTGATTCTCTTTGAAGCAATTGTGAATGGAAGTTCATTCATGATTTGGCTCTCTGTTTGTCTGTTACTGGTGTATAAGAATGCTTGTGATTTTTGCACATTAATTTTGTATCCTGAGACTTTGCTGAAGTTGCTTATCAGCTTAAGGAGATTTTGGGCTGAGACAATGGGGTTTTCTAAATATACAATCATGTCATCTGCAAACAGGGACAATTTGACTTCTTCTTTTCCTAACTGAATACCCCTGATTTCTTTCTCTTGCCTAATTGCCCTAGCCAGAACTTCCAACACTATGTTGAATAGGAGTGGTGAGAGAGGGCATCCCTGTCTTGTGCCAGTTTTCAAAGGGAATTTTTCCAGTTTTTGCCCATTCAGTATGATATTGGCTGTGGGTTTGTCATAAATAGCTCTTATTATTTTGAGGTACGTTCCATCAATACCGAATTTATTGAGCGTTTTTAGCATGAAGGGCTGTTGAATTTTGTCAAAAGCCTTTTCTGCATCTATTGAGATAACCATGTGGTTCTTGTCTTTGGTTCTGTTTATATGCTGGATTATGTTTATTGATTTGCGAATGTTGAACCAGCCTTGCATCCCAGGGATGAAGCCCACTTGATCATGGTGGATAAGCTTTTTGATGTGTTGTTGAATCCGGTTTGCCAGTATTTTATTGAGGATTTTTGCATCGATGTTCATCAGGGATATTGGTCTAAAATTCTCTTTTTTTGTTGTGTCTCTGCCAGGCTTTGGTATCAGGATGATGTTGGCCTCATAAAATGAGTTAGGGAGGATTCCCTCTTTTTCTATTGATTGGAATAGTTTCAGAAGGAATGGTACCAACTCCTCCTTATACCTCTGGTAGAATTCAGCTGTGAATCCATCTGGTCCTGGACTTTTTTTGGTTGGTAGGCTATTAATTATTGCCTCAATTTCAGAGCCTACTATTGGTCTATTCAGGGATTCAACTTCTTCCTGGTTTAGTCTTGGAAGAGTGTAAGTGTCCAGGAAATTATCCATTTCTTCTAGGTTTTCCAGTTTATTTGCGTAGAGGTGTTTATAGTATTCTCTGATGGTAGTTTGTATTTCTGCGGGGTCGGTGGTGATATCCCCTTTATCATTTTTAATTGCGTCGATTTGATTCTTCTCTCTTTTCTTCTTTATTAGTCTTGCTAGTGGTCTGTCAATTTTGTTGATCTTTTCAAAAAACCAACTCCTGGATTCATTGATTTTTTGGAGGGTTTTTTGTGTCTCTATCTCCTTCAGTTCTGCTCTGATCTTAGTTATTTCTAGCCTTCTGCTAGCTTTCGAATGTGTTTGCTCTTGCTTCTCTAATTCTTTTAATTGCGATGTTAGAGTGTCAATTTTAGATCTTTCCTGCTTTCTCTTGTGGGCATTTAGTGCTATAAATTTCCCTCTACACACTGCTTTAAATGTGTCCCAGAGATTCTGGTATGTTGTATCTTTGTTCTCATTGGTTTCAAAGAACATCTTTATTTCTGCCTTCATTTCGTTATGTACCCAGTAGTCATTCAGGAGCAGGTTGTTCAGTTTCCATGTAGTTGAGCAGTTTTGATTGAGTTTCTTAGTCCTGAGTTCTAGTTTGATTGCACTGTGGTCTGAGAGACAGTTTGTTATAATTTCTGTTCTTGTACATTTGCTGAGGAGTGCTTTACTTCCAATTATATGGTCAATTTTGGAGTAAGTACGATGTGGTGCTGAAAAGAATGTATATTCTGTTGATTTGGGGTGGAGAGTTCTATAGATGTCTATTAGGTCTGCTTGCTGCAGAGATGAGTTCAATTCCTGGATATCCTTGTTAACTTTCTGTCTTGTTGATCTGTCTAATGTTGACAGTGGAGTGTTGAAGTCTCCCATTATTATTGTATGGGAGTCTAAGTCTCTTTGTAAGTCTCTAAGGACTTGCTTTATGAATCTGGGTGCTCCTGTATTGGGTGCATATATATTTAGGATAGTTAGCTCTTCCTGTTGAATTGATCCCTTTACCATTATGTAATGGCCTTCTTTGTCTCTTTTGATCTTTGATGGTTTAAAGTCTGTTTTATCAGAGACTAGGATTGCAACCCCTGCTTTTTTTTGTTCTCCATTTGCTTGGTAAATCTTCCTCCATCCCTTTATTTTGAGCCTATGTATGTCTCTGCGTGTGAGATGGGTCTCCTGAATACAGCAGACTGATGGGTCTTGACTCTTTATCCAGTTTGCCAGTCTGTGTCTTTTCATTGGAGCATTTAGTCCATTTACATTTAAGGTTAAGATTGTTATGTGTGAACTTGATCCTGCCATTATGATATTAACTGGTTATTTTGCTCGTTAGTTGATGCAGTTTCTTCCTAGCCTCGATGGTCTTTACATTTTGGCATGTTTTTGCAATGGCTGGTACCGGTTGTTCCTTTCCATGTTTAGTGCTTCCTTCAGGGTCTCTTGTAAGGCAGGCCTAGTGGTGACAAAATCTCTAAGCATTTGCTTATCTGTAAAGGATTTTATTTCTCCTTCACTTATGAAACTTAGTTTGGCTGGATATGAAATTCTGGGTTGAAAATTCTTTTCTTTAAGAATGTTGAATATTGGCCCCCACTCTCTTCTGGCTTGGAGAGTTTCTGCCGAGAGATCTGCTGTGAGTCTGATGGGCTTCCCTTTGTGGGTAACCCGACCTTTCTCTCTGGCTGCCCTTAAGATTTTTTCCTTCATTTCGACTTTGGTGAATCTGGCAATTATGTGTCTTGGAGTTGCTCTTCTCGAGGAGTATCTTTGTGGCGTTCTCTGTATTTCCTGGATTTGAATGTTGGCCTGCCCTACTAGGTTGGGGAAGTTCTCCTGGATGATATCCTGAAGAGTGTTTTCCAACTTGGTTCCATTTTCCCCCTCACTTTCAGGCACCCCAATCAGACGTAGATTTGGTCTTTTTACATAATCCCATACTTCTTGCAGGCTTTGTTCATTTCTTTTTCTTCTTTTTTCTTTTGGTTTCTCTTCTCGCTTCATTTCATTCATTTGATCCTCAATCGCTGATACTCTTTCTTCCAGTTGATCGAGTCGGTTACTGAAGCTTGTGCATTTGTCACGTATTTCTCGTGTCATGGTTTTCATCTCTTTCATTTCGTTTATGACCTTCTCTGCATTAATTACTCTAGCCATCAATTCTTCCACTTTTTTTTCAAGATTTTTAGTTTCTTTGCGCTGGGTACGTAATTCCTCCTTTAGCTCTAAGAAATTTGATGGACTGAAGCCTTCTTCTCTCATCTCGTCAAAGTCATTTTCCGTCCAGCTTTGATCCGTTGCTGGCGATGAGCTGCGCTCCTTTGCCGGGGGAGATGCGCTCTTGTTTTTTGAATTTCCAGCTTTTCTGCCCTGCTTTTTCCCCATCTTTGTGGTTTTATCTGCCTCTGGTCTTTGATGATGGTGATGTACTGATGGGGTTTTGGTGTAGGTGTCCTTCCTGTTTGATAGTTTTCCTTCTAACAGTCAGGACCCTCAGCTGTAGGTCTGTTGGAGATTGCTTGAGGTCCACTCCAGACCCTGTTTGCCTGGGTATCAGCAGCAGAGGCTGCAGAAGATAGAATATTTCTGAACAGCGAGTGTACCTGTCTGATTCTTGCTTTGGAAGCTTCCTCTCAGGGGTATACTCCACCCTGTGAGGTGTGGGGTGTCAGACTGCCCCTAGTGGGGGATGTCTCCCAGTTAGGCTACTCAGGGGTCAGGGACCCACTTGAGCAGGCAGTCTGTCCGTTCTCAGATGTCAGTCTCTGTGTTGGGAGATCCACTGCTCTCTTCAAAGCTGTCAGACAGAGTCGTTTGCGTCTGCAGAGGTTTCTGCTGCTTTTTTGTTGTTGTTGTTGTTGTTGTGTAGCTGTGCCCTGTCCCCAGAGGTGGAGTCTACAGAGACAGGCAGGTTTCCTTGAGCTGCTGTGAGCTCCACCCAGTTGGAGCTTCCCAGCAGCTTTGTTTACCTACTTAAGCCTCAGCAATGGCGGGCGCCCCTCCCCCAGCCTCGCTGCTGCCTTGCCGGTAGATCACAGACTGCTGTGCTAGCAATGAGGGAGGCTCCGTGGGCGTGGGACCCTCCCGGCCAGGTGTGGGATATGATCTCCTGGTGTGCCTGTTTGCTTAAAGCGCAATATTGGGGTGGGAGTTACCCGATTTTCCAGGTGTTGTGTGTCTCAGTTCCCCTGGCTAGGAAAAGGGATTCCCTTCCCCCTTGCGCTTCCCAGGTGAGGCGATGCCTCGTCCTGCTTCAGCTCTCGCTGGTCGGGCTGCAGCAGCTGACCAGCACCGATCGTCCGGCACTCCCCAGTGAGATGAACCCAGTACCTCAGTTGAAAATGCAGAAATCGCCGGTCTTCTGTGTCGCTCGTGCTGGGAGTTGGAGACTGGAGCTGTTCCTATTCGGCCATCTTGCTCCGCCCCCCAAGGTGAAGTCTTAACTTGATTTTACCTTCCCAAAGAAGGCTGATTGGACTTTTAGCTCTGCCATTCACGAATTTTTTAAAATCTCTAAAGTGCAAAAATAGTATCTGTAGATTGTGGTGATTAAATAAAAAATTTAATCTTTCCAATTGCTCCATGAAATATGGGCAATGCTATCCTAATAATCAGTTGCATTTATCACTTGAAGATGGATTTACCTTATTTTGTAAGATAGCCTTGGGATATGGTTGTGGGAATAAAAAGCAAATTCCTCTGCCATTTTGGGTTTCTTCTTTATTTCTAAAGGAAGGAAAGAATAAAAAAGAAATCACAGAAATATCAGAGAGTTGCAACCCTATATCGTGGACTGACAGTGCTATTATTTTCTGCTCTGAAACTGCTCTGAAACTTTAGAAGCTGCCCTTCTAAATTTGAAGTAAATAGGCCAATGGCCAAGCTGTGGCAGTACCCCCTTCTACTGATTGCACACACCGGTTTAACACTTGCTGCACAAAAGTGACACCAAGGAATTTACTCCAGTGTTTCAACTATTTGAAATTCTAGATTCCCAAAATATCTAAGTAACTATTGTTTTGCTTCTTGCTTTGCATGCCGGTAGATAGCTTAGCTCCCACTTGTGTGAACATGTAGTATTTGGTTTTTAATTCTTGAATAACTTCACTTAGAATAATGGCCTCCAGTAAATTCTGTAGTTGAATCGGGTTATTAGGTCCTCTCATTATATTGATCAGTAAGCAAAGAAATGCATTCATGTATTTAGTCAATGAATTAGAAATGCCAAGAGTTCTTCTGGGAGCACTGAAAAACTCTGCATTTCTGCCTACCCAACGCAATAATCAGGGTGACAAAAGAATTGTAACTTTGATGTGGACTCACATTCCAGTCTTCTTAAACTTTTGACATAACATATTTTGAAATAGAAAACATTATTTGGTAGGGAAGATTGCCTTTTTAATGGGGAAAAACAAAGGGGAAATGAACCCGCATCAGACAATTATATTCTTCTGCCTAGCTGAAAGTCTAAAAATACATAAAATTTCTTTATTTTCTAATTAACAGCCATAGAGCTGGTCTCGGGAAACTAGGCGTTAGTAGTCAATAAAAGGGAAAAGGTCTAACATCACCATGCAAAGATGGTAATTAAAAACAGGAGGAAGAAATGCCTGTTATAAATTACACTACACTTGAGGCTATAAAAATCCTCTTTTTAATTAACTGCAAGAAGGACGCAAACAAACTGAGCTTTTACAATTGGTTACTGAAGTTTGGAGACAAATGATACAATCATTTTTTAATGTGTCATTGATAAGCCAAATACCACTAATCACCATCTCGAGGGGTGTGGATCATCCTGAACAAATTTCAAAAAGATTATCATTGAAGATTGTGGATTCTGCACTGCTTCACTGTAGCTCACCTATCATAGCAGAAACCAGAAATATCTACAGTAAGAACCAGACTTTTCCCAAAGAACAAAGGCATTTGTCCAAACTTCTTATATGAAAGTCACAACAGAAAAATCCAATACTGCAGATATTGAAATCAAACACACGTGCCTGATAGCCATTCATTTTAGAAGTAGTTTGTTAGTCAAGGACTCTAAACTTCAGGGTCATTGCCAACTTCATTTGTGCTTCTTTTGCGGGGAACGGGGGTTAACTTTTACCTTGGCCACTATTTCATGTGTTGTTAACTATCATATTACCAGAATAATGGTGAAGTCATTATTGATGTATTATTTGGTTTTGTAGGAAAATCCTGCCACATATCTATAGCATGATAATGATGATGTGTTGTGTGACTTTGAACCTCTTTCTGATCTCTTATCCAAATCTATGGTTTACTGTGGGCCTGAAGATTGGAAAGCAAACATCGGCACTAGGTTGGGAATTACTTTAATACTATTAAGTAGTATGATTCAGGATGGAGGAAAGAAACTAATTCTCAGGAACACTAAGGAACATGGTTTAACAATTAGTCAAATTAAATGTGTCAAAGTAGAATTAGAGATGGCATTGTACCTCCCATGTTGCTCTTTATTTTACACAGTTTCTCCTCTTAGGGCTTTAAAAAATCAACTATGTAATCACCTGAACAACTTACTTTTCCTAACGCAAAGGAAAAATAATATTATTTCTAAGCATTTTATTTCTGTTATAGAAAAAAAAACCCTTCAAGATATAAAGACTAGAAGCAAACCCCCATAGTATAAAAGCTGTCAAGCGACTAGATGCATCCCTGGAAAGATGAAGAAAGGGCATTAGGAACTAAGGACCAAGCCCTCACTTTGTGTCAACACAATTTAGTCTTCAAAATATCTGAGTCTATTGCCATATGGCAGCGCCTACTGCTCCCTTTCCCTCATTATCAATCTTCAGCGCCACAGTTAAAGAGCAACACAGCCCAAGGTCACCCTGAAGGATGATTCTTGAGAATAAAGTGGAGTTCTAGACAGCGCCTCTAGATGGCACTCTTTCTTATCAGTAGTCAAAGAGAAGTTTTATTCCCTATCTTCACAACAATCAAACGACGAAAATTGGTCCTCTTATAATTTGATACAATTGCCCTATGCCATCTTAATATAAATCTGGAAGCTTACATAACACATCAGTCAAAGTTCACCCACGGCAAATTGTGCTCTTGATTTAAGGGAAAAAAATCATGTATCACCAGAATGCTTCATTTCTGCTGCTGTCCCGATTGAACCCTGCATAGCCAGTATTCTGCCGTGTGGAAGTGATCCTTTCAGACCTACTCAGTTCCTACATCTCATGTCAACCCTACCTTAAAGTAATAAAAGAAGAGGGAAATCAGCATATCTAGTACCCAGACAGGTTACCTCCTTGAATTTCTTACCACTCAGCAAGAGCTAAGTGAGGGTGAAAGTCACAGTATCTGTGGTTAGAAGCAGAAGAAGTCAAGTGAAAAGGAGCTGTGCTTCTCACCTACCAGACTATCTCTGTAGCTGATGGATTGGTGACCTCAACAATAACACTTGTAGCTGATGGATTGGTGACCTCAACAATAACACTTGTCTCCCTGCACCACTAATGGCACTAGGGATGCTTCTGTGAAGCTCAGAACTAACCTTAAAGTTGTTGCAGCACCCTTCGCCTCCTCCCAGACACAGTATTCCCTGGCTGAATGAGAAATGTCCCCTCGTGTCCTTTAAATACTGCTGCCTCTCCCCCACAAACACACAGAGTCCTCGGGAAACAAGGAATACCTTGTTCATGCTTTGACGAGGGACATACCTAAGCACTGCTGGCACGGGCACACTTAGGATGTGAGTATGGTAACCAGTAACCAGGAAATGTAGAAGTTTTGAGTGTTGGTTGTAGAGCAGAAAACTGAGAAAGGTTGATGAAATTTCTATGTTTTATGCTTCAAATGAATTTAGTGGACATACTTTATAATGCCTACAGGTCTTCAAGAATTCATAGTTCTGTAGTAACTATAGGTGTTTCAGAGAATGACAGAGTAAAAACGTGTGCTCCCCTCAAATTTGTTTTATTTCACTTTATCTTACTTTAATTCCAACTCCCTGATCCTAAATGTAGGCAATCTATTTTTCCAACCTGGACTTAACCATGAGGTTTGCAGATAGATCTCCACATGAATAGAGGGCTTTAACAAATTCAATACAGGTGGACTTTTAAGATTCTTAAGAAAACACACAGGTGACCTCTCAATAACCCTTTGTCCTCAAAGCAAAGACCCTTGTGCTTCTTTGCAATTAAAAATTCTTATAAACATTCACTCCTCACTGAGTTATTTTTCTAGTAGCTTATCTTGCTAAGACATTACACAATAAAGGTCATAGGTGCCATACATAAAAATTTAGTTATATAAGGAGCATTAAATAATTTAAATGGACTGTTTAACTTACCCTGGATGTTTTCCACAAAGCCAAAGGTTTTACTTTGGTTGCCTAGTCCATCTACAATTCCATTTTTACTCAGAAAACTCATCCTTAGGACTCAGGAATGGGGAAAACTAAACTATAGCTGCAGATTTACTCAGAAACATTTTAAGCTAGCCATTTTCCCAAATATTGCTCAAATGTTTAGATCTCCATAAAACTCAAGCCACATTGAATGAATTCTTTAAACACTACCAAATGTAGTTTTCTAAGAAGAAAGCTGCCAATTTTTTGAGACACAAGATTTGAGCCTCCAGATGGCCTTTTTCGGAAGGGGTGAGTGCTAATTGGGTTTTCATGTCCTCACTTGACTCTTTAGTCAACAAGACATTGCTGGGCATCCCTTTCGAGAGAAGAGACTAGGAAACCAAAGTTCACCAAAGGCCTAGTTGACGAGTAGAGAGATAAAGCAGTTCACTATGTGATATTGATCTATGGGAACTAGGAACTCTCTGTTAACCCATTTATTTTTAAACAAGCTTCTTCTTGTCTGACAAAATGCCTAAAAATCAACCCATTAGAAGATTTTTTTCTTTTGACACTGAAAAACTTATTTTTCTAGTTCCCTTAGGAAAGGTACAACAGTCAGGGTTTATTAGCGGTATTTGCATTCCCTTAACTACTTTAGATGAAGTGTCAAGGAAGGAAGCAGAAATTCAGAGAGGTAATACGGTTTGTGTATGGTTACTCAGCTTATAGGTGGCTAATCCTTGCAGTGCTGAGTGAACTTTTGGAACAAACCAGGCAACTAGCTTTGACTATATTTCTCTTTTTGGAGGGGTCTGCAGGCAGGCACATAGTATAAAAAGCTATTCATATTTTCTTTAGAGCAGAATCTCTAGGAAAGAGTCAGAGAGGAGAAACATCTCTCTGTGCTTAGAGGAAAAAAAGTGGGCTTTTATGTCAGGAACCCTCCACTCCAATCCATGAAAACAAAGCCCAAGGTCAAATCACTTTGGAAATATTCTTAGTATATATCCCTCTGGAAGATTTTTTGGTGGTTATTAGCATATTAGAATAGTCCTGAATGCCGCTTACAAACTTTTTTAACCTCACTATTTCCCAAACTATTAAACCATAAAAGAAAGTTATTTTTCTTAATATCTATAAACATCTCTCTGGAGCAGTTTGGGAAATTCTGCTGTAGTGGAGGTTCTGATAATTTTTGTGTCCTCATGATGCCCTGAAGCTGTCGTGTAACCGAGAACAGAACTCCAGGCCGGTCGAGGTGGCTCATGCCTGTTATTCCAGCACTTTGGGAGGCTGGGGTGGGTGGATCACTTGAGGTCAGGAGTTCAAGACCAGCCTGGACAACGTGTCAAAACCCTGTCTCTACAATCAATACAAAAAATTAGCCAGGCATGGTGGTGCACGCCTGTAATCCAGGTACTCAAGAGGCTGAGGCGGGAGAATCGCTTGAACCCAGGAGAAGGAGGTTACAGTGAGCAGAGATCACATCATTGCACTCCAGCCTGGGCAACAGTGAGAGCCATCTCAATAAATAAATAAGTTTATACATACATACATGCATGCATGCGCGCGCACACACACACACACATATACATATAAAACTCATAAAACTCTTCTTCCTGTCCAAAGTTATTTATATGCCTTTTTCCCAGCAGACACAATCGAGGGTGTCCACTGCTTGTCCTTTGGAACGCATTTTCATAAAGGCCACTAACATTCCAGAGAAAATCTGTTGAAGGTCATGTGGTAATAAAACCCAGTATCCTCTTTTCAGTCTTCTACCTGCAGCCCTGTTCTTGTTTCAAGACTTCCCTCTCCTGAGTGGATTCTTTTCTAGGAAACTTCCCTCAACATCCCCAGGCATAGGTAAGTATCCATTCTCTTCTCACCCAAAGGCAAGTTTTTATTAGTACTAGAGTACTTGATACCTTTGCATTGTATTATTGGCTCATAAGTCTGAGTCTCCCAATACCTTAAGGGCAATTCAAGGCCTGGGACTAAAAAATATTATATCTTCTTAGCTCCAGCAGTTAATGCATTCCCTGGAAAATGGTAATTGCTCATAAATACTCATATGTGATAGGCATAAAAATTCTACAAATTCAAGAGGTCAAAATCAGCTGTATATATGAACTAAATTGATTTAAAATTTAAATATGGAAAATCAAATTCTATTATAATAATAATTAATGCCTAAATACCCATGGCCATCTAACTTTGCAAATAGAAGGAAAAGAAGAGAAAGGAAAGGGGAATAAAATAGAGAATCAGAAAGGAAATATAACAACAAAAAAAGAACAAGATAAAAGGTAAAGAGAGAAAATAGAAAAAAAAAAAAGAGAAATTCACACAAAAATGCAGTTAAAATGAGAAGTAGAAAGACAAAAGTAAAGCAAAAAAAAATTAGCTTAGGTGAAAAAGAAAGAGAAGAAAGCAATAAATAGAAGAAAAACAAATCAACAGTGTGAGTACAAGCGTATATACTCCAATTTGTTAGACTTAGCATAAACTAACCATAACTAAACTAACCTTCATTCACAGCTCTGTGACCGCTTTTTATCCTCCACCTGCTGATTTCTCATTTTTGAAGGTCCAGTGGGTTGGTCCATAACTGCTGTCATTGTAATAACTACTCTTTGGGAAAGAATTAAAGGGTCTAAATTTTTGTTCTTATTAATCTAATGGGTAAAATTGGCCTATTCCATTTGCAAATCTGAAGATTTAGCAATTTTAAAAGCCTTCAAATAGAAATTTACTAATAAGCTATTTAAGTTGAAAAAAATGGAACAGCAATAAATGTCTGAATTGCAAAAAATTAAAGATATTATTTGCTTTAATTCATTTGACTGGTTTCTAAGTATAGGCTGTATAGAATATTAGTTTCATTTTCTTACTAGATTTCCTTTTCTGAGATTTTCCTTTCCACCTCAGTCTTATCTTTCTAAAGTACTTGCAAGTTTCATAACAGTTACCCACTTTCCTTTGTGGGCCTTATCTATTTTTATTACTTAGCAACAGTCAGTATCCCTCAAGCAGAGTTGTGGTAATTAACCAGAATAACAAAGAATGACTCAGATCCCTGCTCCAGATTTCTCTACTAGCTTCACATTCCAAAAATAGCCCTCTATTAGTCAAAAGGGCCATTTCAGTAATATTTATAGCTTAGCGGGTCTGTGAGAATATTACTTATACTCAGGAGCATCCAAAATGCTTTGTGTGTTGGCTTCCCAGCAGGAGATTTCCCTAGACTAATGTAAAACATCAACTCTTACATCCTTTTCAAGCTTTCAAGTCCAAAATGTCATCATGAATGTCTAACTAGCTCCAGGAGTCAGGAAAGCAGCAAGTTATTTGGCCCTGTTTCATGATTCATAAAATGAATTCCTATACAAGTGAAGCCTACTAACTCTAAAATATATTCTATGTCTAAAAGGACTTGCTCTTCAAGGTCCACCCAAAACTTTTAGGGAATAGAATTTGAAGTAGCAATTCTGCCCAGAAATTGAAAAGAAGGACTTTCTGCAGGATGTTTTCAGCGGCTTTCCAAAATCAGTCAACCAACCAATATCTATTGAGTAATTGCAATGGTGATCAATAATCTATTGATTGCTTGCAAATATATATAGCTAGAATTCACAGGAAGAGGTCCCTGGACTCTGCCCTTCAAATAGTTTGTCAACTGTCTATTGTGATAGGACATATGATAAAAATACAAGTGACAATAATACAGATGCAATCCGAGCCCTAAATGGATCATAAAACAATAAAAATTCAAATCAGGGAAACCTTGCATAGGCTAAGAAGGTCTTGAAAAGCTTCAGTGGAAAACTGGAATTTCAGTTGAGCCCACAATAAGAATAATATACACTTCAAATTAGGAGTAGAAGGAGCCAGAGAGATTTACCTTTGTTTACCCACACTACTTAATTTAAAGTCTTTCATTGTTCATTAATTCATGAAAAAAGGTGAGTTCAATAGGATCTTCCCTCTCAGCAACAGGAAACCTCGCTGGAAAGATTCTAAGCTTCAAGGTCAAAAAGCCCAAATTCTGGGCTGAGAATTGATAATGAAACACTGAATCTCTGAGCCTTCGATTTCTCTGATGTGAGGAGAGTATCACTGTCTCAAAGAATCACAAAGGGGCAAGAGTAAGGTAAGGGTAGAGAGACGTATGTGTCCTCCATAGGCAGTTTCCTTCTTCTGTGTAGCCATTCCCTCAGGCTCTCTGTCACACCCCCACCCCAAGCTAGCGCTGACAGTCCTGATAGCTCCAAAGGAAGAACAGTGCCTTGTCCCTCCATCTGATTAAGAACATGCTAGACTGCTGAACAGAAATGAGCAATTAAAACTTATTTGCATTATGGTATTAAAATATACTAAATAGGCAAGGCAAGAGGAGGTAAATCCCTTAATTTCTTCCATAATCAAACCACTGAAGTGTCAGAAGGAAGAAACCACAGGCAGGAGTATTTGTTCCCAGGATCAAACTAGGCTACTGTGGAAATGAGCAGGATGTTGCTCAGCAGCCTCTCTCTGGGAAAAAAAAAAAAAAAAAGTCAGTTGATCAGAGCAGACAGACTTCACAGACAGGGAGAAGAGAGTTCTGAAAAGAAACTTGACTCCTCTCCTTCAGGATCATTTCCCCCTTGAGTCAATAAGCCACTCCCACTAATGTCTAAATGCTAAACCTAGATACAAGAAAAAATCAGAGAAAGCTCTAAAACACTCTGAGGACCTTCCAGAGCTACAACTGCTTCTGAGAGAATAATACTGCTTGGCACACAGTAATTGTTCCACAGCACTTTTTTGAATGAATGAATGAAGGAAGGAAGGAAGGCATTTGTGGTTTCTTCAGCATAGCCCATGCTCTGTAACACATGACTGCACTGCCACAGAGGACTGGACCATGGGTAAATGTCTCACCCAAAGGCAGATGCCTCTGGCAAGGTGCCCAGCATTCAGCACTCAAGAGTGAAGAAGACATTCAGTGGAAGGAACAGAAGGAGAAAAATAAAAGGAGAGACAGAGAAAGCACAAGCAATGGGACCCAACAAGCCATGAGGGAGAGAAGACATCAGCAAGCAGAAGCTGCCTGATCTAATGAGTGAAGTGACTACATAGCAGCCTCCCCAGAGTAACTGGGACACCATAAGGGAATTAGCAGAGGGTGTTCAGACACCTGCTTCCCGAGGGGTGCCCTGGCCACTCTAGATGCGTTTTGTCCTGGTGGCTTTCGTTATCCATGAGGCCCAATGGTGTAGTTATCACTGTAGCCAAACAACAAGGATTTGAGACTTACTTTCTCTTGATTCCTTAAAATAAACCTACATTAAATGAGATTCTCTGAAACTATGTCTGAAAACATGAAACATTTAGGTAAGGGAAAAATAGTAACTAAAATCGTAGAGATGCCACAAGATTGAACTCTCCTGGGAATTTCCAAAACCCCATTAGTTAAAGTCTACATCAGAACTTCCTGGAGAATTTGATAAAGAAGGAGTCCAGGATTCTGCATTTTTTATCAAGCCCTCAGGTTGTCTGGTACTCAGTCCACTCGGGATTTCTCTTTCATATTATTTTTTGAAGTATGTCTCATGAGGTAAGGCATTTATCCTTCTAACAATGTATGCATTCCTGTGTCAATATTCTTCTTAAAATTGTAATTTTTCTATATAAAACTAATGCATGTTTATTACAAAGATGTTGACAGAATTCAGACAAGCAAAAAAAAAAAAAAAAAAAAAAAAATTAAAAAGCGTCTAGAAAGTCCTAGCCAGAGCAATCAATCAAGAGAAGAAAGTAAAAGGCATCCAAATTGGAAAAGAGGAAGTCAGATTATCTCTATTAATGTGATGACATAATCTTATACCTACAAAACACTAATGATCCTCTGAAAGATTCTTAGTCTTGATAAACGACTTCAGAGAAGTTTCAGGGTACAAAACCAACACACAAAAATGAGTAGCATTTCTTTATTTTATTTTATTTCATTTAGACAGAGTTTTACTTTGTCACCCAGGCTTGCGTGCAAGGGCATGATCTTGGCTCATTGCAACCTCCACCTCCTGGGTTCAAGCGATTCTCCTGCCTCAGCCTCCTGAGTAGTTGGGACTACAGGCAAGTGCCACCACGCACAGCTAATTTTTTGTATTTTTAGTACAGATAGGGTTTACCGTGTTAACCAGAATGGTCTCCATCTCCTGACCTCGTGATCCGCCCGCCTTAGCCTCCTAAAGTGCTGGGATTACAGGTGTGAGCCACTGTGCCCGGCCAAAAATCAGTAGCATTTCTACACATCAATGACCACCAAGACAAGAACCAAATCAATAATTCAGTCAGATTTGTGATAGCCACACACACACACACACAAATACCCAGGAAAAATTTAACCAAGGAGGTAAAAGATCTGTACAAGGAGAACTACAAAACACTGATGAAAGAAATCACAGATGACACAAACAAATGGAAAAACACCTTATGCTCATGATAGGAAGAATTAACATTGTTACTGAATCAACAACTGTGCTGTCCAGAGCGATATACAGATTCAGTGCAGTTCCTATCAAATTGCTAACGTCACATTTCACAGAATTAGAAAAAACAATCCTAAAATTCCTATAGAACCAAAAGAAATCCCAAATAGCCAAATCAATCCTAAGCAAAAAAAAAAAAAAAAAAAAAAAAAAAAAGCTAAAGGCATCACATTTTCTAACTTCAAATTATACTACAAGGTTTTAGTAACCAAAACAGCATGGTACTACTACAAAAACAGACACATAGGTCAATGAAACAGAACAGAGACCCCAGAAATAAAGCCACATAACCACAATCAACTGATATTTGATTAAGTCAACAAAAATAAACAATGGGGAAAGGACACTCTATTCACTAAATGGTGCTGGAAAAATTGGCTAGCTATATGCAGAAGAATGAAACTGAACCCCTATCTTTCAACATATACAAAAATTAGCTCAAGATGGATTAAAGACTTAAATGTAAGACCTGAAACTATAAAAATCCTAGAAGAAAATATAGGAGAAACTCTTTAGGACATTGGCTTAGGCAAGTAATTTATGACTAAGACCTCAAAAGCAAACGCAACAAAAACAAAAATAGACAAATTGGACTTAATTAAACTAAAAAGCTTCTGCATAGCAAAATAAGTAGTCAACACAGTAAACAGACAACCTACAGAATGGGAGAAAATATTTCCACACTATGTCTCTAATGAATGACTAATATTCAGAATCTAGAAGGAACTCACACAACTCAATAAGAATAAAACTACTCCCCATTAAAAAGTAGGCAAAAGACATGAATAAACATTTCTCAAAAGTAGACATATAAGTAGCCAACAAGCTAACAATCTTGCAATTAACACCACATTCAGACCACAATGAGATACCATCTGATATCAATCAGAATGGCCATTATTAAAAAGTTAAAAAACAACTGATATTGGCAAGGATATGGAGAAAAGGAAATACTTATACACTGTTGGTGGGGATGTAAATTAGTACAACTTCTGTCGATGTGGAAAACAGTATGGAGAGCTCTTAAAGAACTAAAAATAGCACAACAATTTGACCCAGTAACTCCAGTACTGGGTATCTACCCAAAGGAAAAGAAATAGTTTTATCAAAAAGACACATGTACTTGTATGCTTATTTCAGCACTGTTTGCAATAACAAAGTCATGAAAGCAATCTAAGTGTCCATCAACAGATGATAGGATACAGAAAATGTGGTATATATACACCATGGACTACTATACAGCCATAAAAAGAATGAAATTATGTTTTGTTTTGTTTTGTTTTCAGCAACATGAAGGGTGCTGGAGGCCATTATTCTAAGTGAAATAACTCAGAAACAGGAAATTAAACACTCCATGTTCTCACTTATAAGTGGGAGCTAAACAATGGGTACACACAGACATGCAGAAGAAGATAACACTAGGTTTAACACTAGGGATCTCAGAATAAAGGAGACTGGTGGAGCGGGTGTGAAGGTTGAAAAATTACCTGTTCTGTATGATGTTCACTATTTGGGTGATGGG
Organism: Papio anubis; assembly: GCF_008728515.1. NCBI lineage: Eukaryota > Metazoa > Chordata > Mammalia > Primates > Cercopithecidae > Papio > Papio anubis. The sequence continues at coordinate 81,092,588 of NC_044982.1, forward strand.
TATACTAGAAGCCCAAACCCCAACACTATACATATATATATATATCCATGTAACAAACCTGTACATTTATCCCCTGAATCTATAAAAATAAAAAGAAAAGATTTTTTAAAATTTAATCATCTGAAATATTATTATTTATTATTATTATTATTATTATTTTGAGATGGAGTCTCACTCTGTCACCCAGGCTGGAGTGCAGGGACACGATCTCGGCTCACTGCAACCTCCGCCTGCCCTTTCAAGCAATTCTCCTGCTTCAGCCTCCCAAGCGGATGGGATTACAGGCACCCACCACCACGCCCAGCTAATTGTTGTATTTTTAGTAGAGACAGGGTTTCACCACATTGGCCAGTATGGCCTTGAATTCCTGACCTCAGGTGATCCACCGGCCTGGGCCTCCCAAAGTGCTGGGATTACAGGCGTGAACCACCGCCCCTGGCCTAAAATATTATTTAACAGTGATATAGTTAAATACTTTGTTGTGGCTTTTCCAATTCTTTCTTTAGTATGGGCATTATACATACTACTTTGCAACTGCTTTCCTCACTTTATACCTTGAACACTTCCACACATCACTAAGCATTTTGCTATACCATCTCTAGTAGTTGTGTATCATTATAAAAACAATTGCTAAAAAGAATTGACTAGTTTAACTAATCCCCTATTGCCAAGGTTTTAAATTGTTTTCAGTTAGCTTTTGTCGTAGAAACACTCTGAAGAGCAACCTTGTATAAAATCTTGGTCCATGTACCAAATGGTTTCTTTAGTGTGGACCCCTTAAGTCGAATTGCTAGGGGAAAAAAATATGAAATTGTATGGTGCTTGAAATATATTATCAAATAGTCTTCTAGAAAGTTCAGAGCGATTTAAACTCTCAGCAGCAGTGTGAGACAGTATCCATATCCTATGCCTTTGTCAATACTGGGTATTATGATTTGTAAATCCTGTTAAGGTTTCTTTCGTGGCCTTCTAACAGTAGTTCTCAACATTTGGCTTCTCATTAAAATCACATGGTGAGTTTTTGAAAAGTGCCAATGCCTGGGCCCCATCAATGACATAATTCAGAATCTCAGGAGTAGACCTAGACATTTACCTAAAAGAAACTATAAATTTAGAAGAAAACAGTCACACAAAATGTTCTCAATTGCAAAGTGAGATATTACCCTGAGTAGGCAGAATCTACACAATTGTTTGCAAGACTGTCTTGCCATAGTTCTAGCCCCTAGCTCTAGTATTTACATGTGCAAAGGAAACAACCATTTTCATAATGATTATCTGAAAATTTTCTTCAACCAACCATCACCAAATCAACTCTAGTCATCAGTTTAAAATGTGCCTTAAGCATCTAGTCTTCCCTCTCTCTCTTCCTTGTTCTTTGCTGCCCTTCCTTCAGATCTCAGCTCCATTATCACTTCCTCAAGAAACCTTTCCTGACCCCTTAACTACATCCCATCCCCGTTTCCTTTCTCTCACACACCAAATAACTTTCTTTGGGGACTCTTAACACAGTTGTACTTTTTTTCATTCAAGTTCTGAGATGGAAGTATGCATTGTGAGTCAGAATAGTTACGGAAGGTTCACAAACAATGAAATTTGATTTTGGAAGATATATAGAATTTGAATATGTAGAAAGGAGTGTGTAGGGGTATGCAAACCAGAGGTATTAACTGTTACAGATTTATGAACACATTTGAAAATATGCAGAAAGTTAAAAACTTTTCAGAAGAATTCGAACATGTCCATACATTGAAATACTGAATGTAATTTCAAAGGGCTGAAAGTTTGAAACCTTTCAGAAAAATTCAAATATGTTAATACACTGAAATACTGCCATAATTTTGGAGAACTCATAGAACTCTGAGCATTCTCCTTGGTCCTTGGCCCGCATTCAGTTCTTTTGAGTCAGCGTGAGCATTTTGTCTCTTCCAGCTAAACAACATGAGCGCAGGAACCTCCGAAAGTTAGTCACCACTATCCGAAGTAAATGGAAAAAATGCCAGACTTCCAACTCTTTCTGTGTCCAAATTAATGGACCCATATATGATTTGCCTTTGTCTTAGTAAGATGGGGTAGTTAAGAGGCAGAGGGAGGAAGGAAAAGGACAAGTGAATTACAGTGCCCAATTACATAGCTAACAGAGCAGCTATTCCTTGATCTATTTCATGCAGTTAATGCTGAGTACCTGTGGCAAGACAAGAAAAGTTAAAAAAAATTCAGAAGGTAAAATTATCTCATTTTATTACTTTCTATCTCTATATTCACGGTTAAGTTTTTTAAAATTTAATGAGCACACAGCAAACTGGTATTCGTTCTGTTACGCCACTAACTCCTTTCAGGGCACCAGCACCTTAGGGTAGGAAATTCATCCTTTGCTATAATGCCCTCTGTTGTATCATTCTGCAGTGCTGCATTAGAAAACTAACACACCTTAGTTAACTTCATTGTGTCTAGAAAGCTTAATTACCGCTGCAGACATGATGAGCAGGCAGACCCATGAGCCTCAGATCCAGCCTCCACTAAGAGCACTCTCTGTCCCAGCTGTGCACCTTATCCCAGCTCCTGTATTCTGTCTTTTTCTAGCACCTGAAAAAATAATTAGCATTTTACTAGAGAGTTCACCAGAATATAATCTACAAGGACAGAGCACTTTTTTGTTTAAATTATAAAGCCCCTTGACAAGGACTTTCTTAAAAAGTGCTAAACAGCATTAGTGATATTCATCAATTTCCACTAAGTTGTTGTATGCCAAAGTTAGTTTTACTGTTTCATTTACATTCTACATTGTACATGGTTTTACTACTCCAAACTTTAAACCAAAAATAATCTCCCTTCAAAGGACAAAAGAGACCTTGGAGGAGGTTGTCAGTCAGTTTACAGCTTACCCTCCAGAAAAATTCCTAATGCACTTTTCCAGGCATGCTCCCAATGGGTAGATCCCTGCTCAGAGCCTGGCTAGTTCTTGGCAGTAGATCAACCTTCACTTGCTGCCCTCTCCCCCACTTTCCCTCATCCTCTGTTACTCACTCATTAGAGGTTTGTAAGGCAAAGTTATCAAGACAGCCTTCCGAGAATAAGCATAAGGAGGCTCACCAGCTATACAATCACAAGAGAATATTCCTGTGGCATTTATCCTTTCTGTGTGATTATACCACCTTATTGATTTTCCCACCTGTAACTGTGTAAAGCAAAAAAGACAGAACTTCACCTTCGGGACTTCTTTTTCCTTAAAAATTCTAGCACGTTTACTGGGTTTGAAATGAAAAGCCCCTACACCTGAATTTAATGTCAGGTAACTGACTTTTGCTCAATTTTGTTGCCTAACATGTCTGGCTATTTCTGTTCCTAACTGTCCTTTCCATTAATCTTTACACCTTAGAAAATACCATCATCGAAAATTGTGCAGTACGGAGTAAATTTTGGAATGAAGAGGCTGATAAACGGAAGTTCTACTGGATAGGAGGGAAAAAAACAAACAAACAAAAAAAAAAAACAAGATGCAATAGACAGAACATGAGGTCTGCATAGAAGACATATAATAGTGCCTTGTAAACATTATAAATATTCACATTCAGGTATATCAACTGGGAGACAGAATAACAATAATCATAACTCTGACTTTGAGCAATTACTATGTCCCACATACCTTTTATGAGCATAATTTTATTGAATAGTTACCAAAAAACTAAGGATAATATCATTATTCCCAAGTTATAGAAGAAACAAAGGGCACAGAAAATTAATCAATTTTCCCAAAGTTATTCAATTAGAAAACAGCTTCACTGGGATTCAAATCAAGATCTTTCTTGCTCCAAAGCCTGTGCTTTAAATCACTATGCTAGCCTGCTTTTGAAGCCATATAGAAATCAATATTAATTTTAAAAGTCACACAGATATAGAGGCATTTGTGTCTATATTCTGCTTGTGTTTTTATATGCTATTTAACCTTCACAACTACAGTGAAGAATTCAGCAAGGCAAGTATCAATCTACCCACTTACAAATTTGGAAAACTGTATGCATTCATTAATTAATTCAATAAATATTTATAAAGCACATACTTTTTTGCCAAGAAATATTCTTAAGATCCAATGGTACACAAGTTGGAAAAGAGCCCTGCTTTCTTGTAACTCACATTCTAATAGTCAAACAAACAATTAACAACACATGAAAAAATTAATAAGATTAATGAGCAATAAAACTGGGTAAAATGGTTACATGTGATGATTTGCCTAATTACATGGGATGTTGCAAAATGAACTCCTGTCTTCCCTTCACACTTCTCCATATCAGCTACTGGCACAAAAGCTTGGAATTCACCTCAATATCTCTCTTTTTCTCATGTTACCCCGTCAATTGACACATCCTGTTAGTCCTATAACCAAAATATTTTCAGAATCCAGTCTCTTCTCGCCATATCTGCTGCTACCTCTGGTTCAATAGCCCTTAGTTTGTCTATTGCTCTCTGTCTTGCCCTCACAATCTCTTATCAACAGCAGCCACAGTGATCCTGTTAAAGCACAGTCTCTCTGTACTGATTGTCCTGTTGTTGTTCACTTTATTACCTCCTTCAAGCCTTTGCTCAAATGTCACCTTCTTGATGAGGTCTGACTTGTTGACATTTACCATGCTCTATTTTTTCCACAGTAATCAACACTTTCTAAACTACTGTATAAAATACTTACTTATTATACTTTTTGTTTATAGTCTGTGTCCCTCCAGAGAATATAAGTTTTACCAGGGCAGGATTTTTATCTGTTTTGTGCACTAACACACCCCCAATGCCTAAATTGGTTCCTGACATATAGCAGTTTCTCCATATTTTCTGAATTAACAAATATTTGGAAAAAGTCCCCTTTCCAGCAAGTTGAGCATAGCCAGAGAAAAGATCAGTGAACCGGAGATACATATTGAAACAGGTAAAGAAAGGGATTAGAAATTGTAGAGAAAAGGAAAGGGACTTATAGAACACAATGAAAAGGTTGTTGCATGAATGAAACTGGAGTTCCAGAAGGCATCAGTAGAAAAAAAAAAAAAAAAAAAAAGGTAGAAGTAATATTTTAGAAGACAACATCCAGTAATTTTTCAAAAATGAAGAAAAATGTCAAGTCAAAGATTCAAAAAGTATGAAACTCAAGAAAGATAAATACAAAGTAAACCATACCTAAGCACATCATAGTGAAGCAAAATCATAGAGGAAAATCATTCTAAGTATTACTGTCCTGAAAATTGTTGCAAAGTGTCATGTTACCTGCTACTCAATTTTGTGGCCCTTTGTTTTGCTACAGAAACCCACATGCTTGAGAGACACAAGTGCAAGGGTAGAACCCTAGAATACAATCAGATTTCCCAAATATTAGGAACTTTTGAGCATCATTTCTCATACTGTTAACACAAAATTAAGGCAAATATTTTTACATGAATAATGTCATTCATTTATAAAAGATTCACTGGCCTCTGTTAGATTGCAATATTTCCTAAGTCCTGTTACTTCTTCTTCCTTGAAATCCTATGATGGTGGTGGGGCTAACATAGTCTACATTTTATTATTAGATCACACTGAATCAGATAACAGAGGCAACTGCAATGCACCCAAATGCCAAAGTTCTTTCTCCACTGTATCAATGAAAAAAAATGGAGAAAACTTGGAAAGAAAAATTACAAATATCTTGGTCTATTATACAGATACTAATCTTAAATATATCTTTTAGTACACAAGTAAAATATAAAATTTTGTGTATTTCCAGCAGCTAAAGTTGAAAGAAAACAGTAGCTTAAAGACATTTTCTCAGATGCTTAAGAAAATGCACATCATTACATCCAGGAACCATCAGACATTTTTTAATGTGAAAATGAGCCACCCTGCCATGCCTCTGATCCAAATATAGGGTGTTCTAATTTAGTGTCAATAGACATTTAGGCTTGATTATTTGGAAATAAGAAACTACTTCTACCCTACCCTATCCCCCAATCCCTACCTCACCCCCAACTCCACACACAAAGTATGTGTGAAACAAGTTAGATGATGAAAATCTTGAAAAAATATTTTAACTGATGATTTGGAGAGTTATGATAACTTTACTAAATTAGCAATTCTCTAGTGAAAGTGGTTACATTCTCTCTTCAATGCCTGTCACCCTTTTCTTATAGATTAGAAACAACATGGTGGCAAGAATGCCATTGTTCTTTGATGGTTGTCAGAAGTCATTTTGGAGACTTTCATCTGACTCTGGAAAAGCCATTTTGAAGTGGAACTAAAGAGAGCATTCATGATTTCATGACAAAATTGCTTTGTGCTTCAGAAAAAGCATTATAGAAACATGCAAAAATTTTCTAAATGACAAAGCTATCATTTTAGTCAAATCAATGTGGCATGATATTAGACTATGAGACAGAATTCAGAAAAAAAAAATCAGAGAGGAAAAGTTATCCAAGGTCATTTTAGTATCAAGGCTGAGAAGAAAATTATATGGATTACAGCTGGGGGTCAGGGGGAAGTGTAGACTCACACAGAAAGTCATGTTAATGGGAAGATAATGGTCTTGAGATAATCAAGCCAGGTCTCAGACTCTACCTGAACCAAGTCCCAAGTGTTCCTTGGGCTAAAAGTTTTAATAGATGGAGGCTTTCTATTTCTATAGTAATGGGAACTACAGATTAATATAGATGTCAATGTCAGGTAAAAAGTTTGAGGAGAGGGTGACTTTCAGACGCAGACAGCCTTTAGGATACTACCTGAAACAACTTCAAAGTTGCAAAGCCACAAGGACATCATCATGTTATTTTGACAATATTTACTAAATCTATTTATGGCCTGTTATCATTGCATATGCCAGACACTGTGCTAATTCTTTACATGCATTATCCCATGTAATCCTCACAACAGATTATAGGACAGGTACTATTATTATCCTATTTTACAGATGAGAAATCTAAGGTTAATTTACTTGCCCAAAATTATAGCTAGTCAGTGGAAGAGCTTATCTGAGTTCTAAAATATGTGTTTTTAACCACTAAGTTTACTATTTCCCGTTGGCTTTCCAGCACTGCTAGAGTTCTGCTCCTCCCAACGCCTTTGTCTCACTGCTGTGCTCTACCATTTCCTTAAAACAGTCATATAAAAAGATATCAGCACCGAAATGCTCATCCAGCCACCAAGACACAATCATGCTGACACAATCATGCTTGCATACCAAAGTGAAGTGCCAAGCCAAAATACAGAATTTATAAGGAAATATTCAACAAATGTTTCTATCACTTTTGGAACCCTCAGCTAGACCAAGAATCTAAAAAGTGATTAGAATGTGAAGAGCAATTTCCAAGAGGAGATTGTGGATCATGGTGGTGTCTAAAAGTAGCCAGTGAGCATGTACAGAGACAGAAAAAAGCCAAAAAACACAAATATAGCTCCTTCCCCAAAAGTGGGCAATTGCCAAATCAAACTTTCAGCATTTGAAAGGACACAGAGAATCAAACTTTCAGCATTTGAAAGGACACAGAGGAGGACACAGAGAAGGTATTCTTCTGAATGAAAAATCAAACATTGGTTTATGTTTTGGATTGGACAATGAAAGTTTCTAACTTGAAAATATGTTTCTAGACTTAAACTATTCATTATTTATGAGTAAGAAGGAAGGTAACCTAGTGGCAAGAAAAAAGATGCTCTTACTGAATACATTTTTAAGAGACTATTGAAGACAACAGAAACTGTTTTTGATTCATCTCCCATGAGTTGTATGTTAATCATGTCTTTTACATTAGCAGCACCTTACAGTGGAGCATATTGGAAATGGGTAGCGCATACGTGTATTCAATAATCTGGGCTCTGAAACTCCTGATGAGAAGAACAAGACTCACCTGCAAGAAATGACAACTTTCCAAGAGCAATAGGAGTAAGTGCTCACCCAAAAAATCATTCTGCCACTCCACTTTTGCCAAAAGATTTAATATATCAATTTCTAAAAATGTCAAAACACAAAATAGGATCATAAAAACACATTATTCTTATTCAGTGGTTACTCTATGCAAGACATTATGCTCATTGCTTTATATGAATTATCTCTTTTAATTCTCCTAATAATGTTATGAGATAGATATGGTTTTTATTCTTTAAGAGATTGACAGGAAAAAATAAAATCATATCACTAAACAAAGTGATACAGAGCAACATATATTCAGAGAAGAAAGATACTAAATTTTGCTTAGGAAAATGGAAGATGGCATTTAAAAGAAGATATTTTATTTTTGAACATAAGAGTCACTCACAACTATTGCACAATTGGAAAATGTAAAAAATTGTGAAAAGGAAAAGTACATTTAATTTATTTTCATTTTACCCAGTTAGAATCATGTGATACATACCACAACGTAAAGTGCTTTTGATTGATAACATCATGAGTATTACTTCCATAATTAAATATTCTTCCAACACAGACTTTTTAATGAATGTTTAGTGTTCTATCTTGTTGATGAATAATTAATTTTAAAACCTCTTAATTTAATGAAACTCTTTTTACACTACTAAAAAATAAAGGCAAAAATACCTGAACAAAAATTTTTGTGTAGCATTCTCATTATTCTCAGCTTAGCTCAAGTTAATCAAACAACCTCAAAATTTAATGTCTTACAAAAATTAAGGTTGTGGGGAGTTTTGTTTGTTTCCTTCCTGCCACAGACACTCAAAAAAGGTAGCTGTGTCACAGATGCAAAAACAAGAAAAAAAAAAACCCCTTAGAATCAGTGGCAGTGACCATAATCCAAACTTCACACAAGCTTGCCATTCATATATACATACTCTGCCTGGTCAAGGAAACCTGAATCGGTAAACATGGTTTAAACTGGTCCCTGAATGCTTTCAGCATCTGGTAGAAACTGCTATGGTCTGAATATCTGTGTCCCTGCAAAACACATATGTTGAAATTTTACTTCTGAAGGTGGGGTCTTTGGGAGGTGATTAGGTCATGAGGGCTCCCCCTTTATGAATAGAATTAGTACCCTGAGAAAAGATACCCTAAAGAGTTAGCTAGTTCTTTCTACCAAATGAGGATACAACAAGAAGTTGCTGTTTATGAAGAAGGGGCCCTCACCAGACCCCAGATCTAAGCCTTGATCTTAGACTTCCCAGCTTTCAAAACTATGAGAAATAAATTTCTATTGTTTATAAGCTACTCAGGATAAAGTATTTTGTTAAAGGAGCATGAACAGACTAAAACAAAAGGCAATCCACATTCTATCCAGAGGAAGACACCATCTTCTATGAACTGACTCTCTCCAAAATTTATATGTTGAAGCCCTAGTCCCCAAGATGATGGAATTTGGAGCTGGGGCCTTTGAAAGGTAAAAAGAGAAATGAAAGAGATGATCCCTTTCTCTTTGCCATGTGAAGATATAGTTAGAAGGTGCTGGTCTGCAAACCAAGAAGACCCTCACCACACAGTGAATCTGTTGGCACCCGGAGCTTGACTTCTCAGCCTCCAGAACTGTGAGAAGTAAACATTTGTTGTTTAAGCCACACAGTCTGTGTTATCTTGTTATATCAGTCCAAACTAAGATGCTATAATTCTAGGTTGTGGAGGACCACCACAAATCATTTTTTAAGGACACTGAACAAAATAGAATGAAAGTGACACACAAAAGAAAACAAGGAACCAGCGAGGAAAAACGAACCAAAACAAATAGAAGCAGATGTCAGATAGGAATTATCAAAAAGACTATAAAACAATGATGTTTACTATAATTAAATAATGAAAATGCAAGCTGACATGCTTAGAAGTACAAAGTAAAAAAGATCTATTTTGACTTCAGGCCAGACTGCAGTGACATAGCCTCCAGTTTGGGGGTGATCAGTGTTCACTCTGAGTCATTCTGCAGGAGGAAGAGCTTCTCTAGCCACATTGGGATCTTATGATTTGCTGTTTCCATTGGAACACATTAAAAACCACAATGTCCAGCAAGTTATATCAGAGTCTTTCGTTCTCTGACACAGTCCATGACCCCTACTGGGGAGGAGAGAAATACACACTGAGCTGCATGTTGTTTCTAAATGGATACTAAAAAGTGTCTTACTGATGATGGACAGCTGCCCAACTTTAGGATAACTCAGGCCTCACCCAAAGGCAGACATAGACAGAAGAATACATATCCTCCAAATTTCTTTCAGGTTGACAGGGCTGCCTTGATTCAGGTAGCAGACACAGATCACTAAGTGTTTTTCTGCATGCAACTTCATTGTCCTTCCAAATAATAGAAATTCTTTCATTTTCATCAGTAGATTGACTCTCAGTGTCTGTTTGAAGTGGTAATATAAATTCTATCTTTTTTCAATTTGGGTAGAAATCACAGACAGGGCATGTGTCACACATTCAGTAAGTATGAATGAATAAAGAAATAAGTGAAAAAGTGAAACTTTAAAAAGAATGTTAGAAGAGATGGCTCCAAAGATTGCCAGACAGATATTATTTAAAATCAGCTATATTTCCCTAATCATTCAATGCTAATTTTTGTCTGAACCTTTAACTGATATCATAGAAAATGTTTTGCCAATAACTAGCTTTGGTAATTTCAAGAATCATGGTGGCTTACAAAGGGAAAAAAATGGGGGCAGCACTTTGGTCCTGCTGATCACCCATATTCACGTTTGATAGTTCCCAGAAGTCTACTGGGAAATATGAACATTAGACATCTGCCTTTGAGAAAAGTATCCACAAATAATATTGAAAAGGTGTTTTCACTGCTTCATATGTTGCATTTAGGACCCAATAAAAGACTGACAAATCAAAGCATAAAATTGTGGAATGTTGTGGAAAATAAATAAGAGCTGCCTTCTCATCACTTTTTCTTTTAACACAGATCACACAAAGTAATGTACACAGACAACCTGTGCTGTCAGTTTTTATTCAACAATGCTAGAACATAAGGAAACTTAAAATACTTGGTAAAACAATAAATGTGAACACTCTCCCCCACCTCCCCTGCCACAGAAGTTCCCGCAATATAGTCTGTGAGGGTTTTGAATGAACAGTATTTAGGAGCAGTTTCCTTAGGTAACAAACAGTTCATGTAAAGAATGAAAAAGAGCCAAAGCGGAAAATTGACTCAGAAAAGAAACTTCTAGTATGAGTTCTGGAGATCCTCTCAGATAGGAGAGGATAGCTACAAAAAATTAGAAAATCATACTGAGATCATATTAAAGAGGAGAGGAGAGGAAGTAAGCACACGTCTCTCCCCACTCTCAGGGAAAAATCCAAAACTAATAAAAAGGAGCATGATAGTGAGAAAGTATAACGAAATGGTTAAATGGAAGTGAGCCAGAGATGCATGCAGAAAAACGTAAAATGAGATGCAATGGTTTAAAAATTGCAGTGAGATGGATATATTAACAGGAACATGACAGGCATATTAAAGTTTTAAATAATGCATCAGTTGAAGGTATAATGAAAAGCATTAAAAGATGCATATCTGGAAGAATACATAATCTTGTAGTAAATGTTGAGTGATTCAGGACATAGGTACAATAAGATGTGCTTATTTACAGGACTTAATAATAACCATGTAAACCTACAGTTCAGACCGCTATGGAATATTCTGATTTGAGAACTATGGAAACTTTTGACAGCCACCCAGATAATTAAATAAATACAGAATAACATCCTTGCAAAAAGACTGAAAAAATCATATTATTCCTTATGGTTTTTTTTTTTTTTTTTTTTTTTTTTTTTTTTTTTTTTTTTGCCATTAAGAGCTATTAGAGCAATAGAATTCAACATCCTCTGAGAGAAAAGCTAAAAATGGCTTCAGTTACATTATGAAGGCTTTAGATTTACCCTAAACATGAATGTCCTGTGAGAGATTTACATACTGAAATGCTAAACTGAAGAAATAATTTTTCTATGTAAATTTTCCAAACTACAATAAAAGCTCACAGGTTTATCAATAATAATAATAACCAATTATCCACTTAACTAGCAATGGAAAAAATATGGGAGCATAGTATAGCCTTATTGGATTAGATTTTCAGTCCATATAATACAGACTTTGTTGCCAAAAGTCCCATGAGAAGTCCTGTAAGAACATGGAAGATATTACCCTTTATCTCAGCTCTCTGAATAACTATTTATGACCTTTTCATTATTTTCCCAGAATCCTGTATAGCAGTACTACTTCTTTAACTAATCAATTTAATGCTATATTACCTTCCACGTATGAAAGTTATCCTCTTAATTTGCTCAAATTTAACTCCATAAGATTTCCAAAGATACCCCCCTTTTTAATTTTGGGGACTTGGTAGCATTTAGTGTTCCTTTTATCTCCTTTTAACTTAAGATTCTAGTCAATTCCCTTCTAAGTATTAACCTTTCTAAAACAAATTAAAATTTTAAAGTCTATCTTCAAAGACTATTTATCTATCTCCACTTCATCTCTTCCATCATTTTATTTCCCCTAGTCTGAAGCTCCTAAATGAAGATAAGTTAATATCTTTCATCTGTGGGACAAGCCACTGAGTAATGGTTCTGGAAAAAAATGCAATGGACTCTAATGAACTCTTCCGGTTATTTTTCTGTTAGGCATTTTCTAGATATCTTCTGCATCTGGAGAGAACCTAAGTTGTGTTCTCCCAGCCTAGTTTTTTCCTAAAGAAATAAGACTGAAGGGACTCTAAAAAGTCAATGATATTCAGCTTTTTGTCCCCAAAACCTACATGTATATTTCCTAATGATACTAGCTCACCTTTGTTGATGGATTGTGTTTGCCAGGTACTTAGCTGAAATCTTTATGCCCATCATCTATTTAATCCTTATAACAGCCTTATGGGTATTTATGAGGGACTAACATTTATTGAGCCATTTATATGTGTCAGGCACTTCTTTTAAATGTTTTACAAACACTATCTTATTTAATCATTGAAATAAATTCATGAAGTAGGCATTTCCATTAGCACCTTCTTAAAAATGAGGAAACCGAAGCTTTCCTGAAGTTGAGTAAGGTCACACACTGCTAATAACAGAGAAACCAGGATTCTAACTCAAGCCCATTCTATTAACCAGTATGTTGTACTGCCTCATTCATCAAATGATGAATAAATGAATGAAAACATAAATAAATGAGTGGTAAGTGAATGACTGATTAAATTACCAGCTAAGAATAAGTCATAGAGAATTTGTGGGCACTGTAATGTATGACAGTTGAATTATACCATCAAAGCTAGATTATACTATCATTCAAAATCCTTTTATTTCTAGTACTTTGTAAAATTAGTAGCCCAAATTAATCATTTCAAAAGCTTTTGCTGCTTTTAAGATTTATGAAACCTATTCAAATGCCTGACCTTTTTTTAAACACTAATAATCATGGAAACGCTCTACAAAAAATTAGTAAACTTTGTCAGTCCTTTTCTTTCTGAGAAAAAAACACTGATTCTAATCAAGCTATAAAATATTGAAATTCTCAGCAAAGCACTACATATCAGTTAGTTTAGCTTGCATAATACTACTATGAAGAATATTAAACACATTAGAAATCAGAGGTGAAGAGCATGTGTACAGAAATAAACATTTTTAAAAGTGTTGAAGTCACTATTCAATTAATGTCTAATGAACACTTCTATTCCGTATATTTGTTTATTAATTTCCTAGGTATAAGTTTATTTCAAAAAAATACACTATAGAAGTTATTTTGTTACCTCTTTCCATTTGAATAACAACAAAGAAGGAATCAATATGGCCCTGAGAAGATCTAAAGAAGCAACTTCAAGAAGTAAAAGAGCATGTTACTTTAGTTTTCTAGCACTCCTAGCTTTCCTAATGCCAGTTACAAATTCAAGCCATTTCATTCTCCGGGAAGCCATACAGATCTCTAAACTACTGATTTGGCATTAATTTATCAACCCATATTGTGTATTAAACTTCACTGAAAAGCTATGAAGCACTTCAATCAAAAGTTAACTTTATTATGTGGTATTTTCAGAAATGATGCATGATAATATTCTAAAAGACAGTTTTCAGTTTGGGCAGCAACTTTGTTCTACTGAGATTCACTGGGATCTTCGCATAGGTGCAAAGAATTTGAATGTAGGTAGGAAACTTCAGATTATCTAGTCAAAAACTTTACATGTGAGAAAACAGTGGATTTTCTCTAGGTCTTTGTCTAGTTAACGGCAGAGCCAGAATGAGACTTTGGGGTCTCCTTCATATTTCAGTGCACCACACTGACTCTCTACTGTGGACTGACTTGTATCACTCCAAAATCTGTATGTTGAAGCCCTAACCCCCAACGTGACTGCATTTGGAGATATGGCATTTATAGAAGTAATTAAGGCTAAATGAGGACATAAGGATGGGATGCTGATCTGATAGAATTAGTGTCCTCATAAGATGAGATACCAGAGAGCTCTTTCTCTCTCTACCATATGAGGAGAAACTGAGAAAGTGATCATTTGCAAGCCAGGAAGGAAAACAACTCTCACCAAAAACCATACTCTGCCAGAACCTTGATCCTGGACTTTCCAACATCCAGAACTATGAAAGGATAAATTTCTGATGTCAGAGTCACCACGTCTATGAGATTTTGTTATGGTAGCCCAAGCAGACCAATATACCCTCCTCCTCAGTTCTTCAAGATTTCAGGCCACCCTACACCTCCAGAGAACAGAATTTCCAGCAATAAGCCAATAACCCAGTACTCAAAGTTGCCAGAAGAGAGCAGAAAATGTACAGGGCTAGCTCATCTATACGTGCTTTTAATAAATGTTAGTTGAGCACCAACCGAATTTGAAACACCATATAAGACCTGGGAAGGCAATAGTGGATAAGCGTCTACCCTTATCCCCAAGGACCTTAAAATCTGATGAGGAAGCAGACTTGAAAGAAAGAAGATTTTTTAATAGTGTGATTAAATAAGTAGGCATGCATTTATAGAGCATCCTGACTGAACCGTGCACTGTGTTAAGCACTTAGGATAAATCAATGAACAAGACATACTTCCTGGTCTCAGGGAGTTTACAGCCTAGGTGAAAATGATATTCACACAGGTCTTAAATTTGGATTTATTGATGAAACTGTATTTCTATTTATTTCATTTCTTTGCAATCCTGTATATTTTATTTTATGAATTTAAAAACTTACTCTGAAATAGGTCAGAGAAGTTTGCCAAGATTATGTCCATAGACTTACAGACTGTAGCACTCCAATGTGAAATAAATAAGACATTCTTAAGCAACTCACTTTTTGTGCACAGTAGCAGATCCATTCCCACAATTAAATGCCAGGATTTGTATACATTTGAGAAGATTCTTCGGGAAACAACTGTAAGACAAAGGATGTCAATTTATGATTATATATATTGAAGGTCACTAGAGTCATGGTCATATCCTAACTCTGAGAACGGTCAAGAGCATGCAGACAGTGGGGCTAATGAAAAATAGAAAGACACTGAGAGCACTGAGGAGCTTCAGGCTGTACCCACTTGTACCAAAGACAGCTGCATCCATTTCTCAGTCTCTGTCACTTTTCATGCCAATTAGGCAAATACAGTGGGGATTAATCTACTGTGTCATAACAGCAGATCACTGCTCCTCCAAATTAGTAAAAATGAGAGCTGACAGTATAATTTCAGAGATAAGAGGGACTTTCAAAATCATGTGGTCCAACTTCATTTCATAGATGAGAAAATTGAAGATTAATATATAATTATGTGACTTACCCAAGGTCATCGAGCTTATTACGAATGCAGCTGGACCTAGAAGTTAGATCTCCTAACATCAAAGGGAATGATATCGCTCTTCCATTAGGTCTTCATAATGAACAAGTGACAGATATCAGTACAGATATTCCCATAAAATTAATAGTCATCAATATTTTAATTACCTTTGTATATGCGGATGTGAATAATACAAAGTTAGTAGAAAAAATAGGGTAAACAAAAAAATAATTTAGTAGAAAGCAGAAATTTAAGTCTACAAAACTTCAAATGGGATGAGTGCACCAATATATACCACAATTTTTATCTGACATTTTATTTAAACTTTTTAAAATTAAATCATTAAATACTAACAAAAATCATATTTATTCTTAAAGTGCATCTTTTTAATAGGATCACTAATTTCTGCATAACTCTCTCATGCTGAACTGTATTCCTGAAGCTCGATTTTGATTGTACAATTTCCATTTTTACCTGTAAAACAAACATAGTGTTGTCATTCAGGTTTTCCTGGCCTTTCACCAAGAATTATTGAACTATAATACTTGAATAAACTGAATAGATTCCAATACAGTATATAAGAGCAAATGATATTCTAGGCTTTTTAAAGAAGAATAAGGATAAATTATATTATGTATTTCTTCCAGACAACTTTCAAAGCCAAATACATTTTGATTTATGATATCCTTCTGAACATCAACTTTCAGAGCCTCCTACTTATTCACATGTGAGACTTACTGAAGTAACACCAAGTTCCCTGTTTAAAGTTCTGTTTATTCCTCTGCTGTCCTCTGTGGTACTTCAGCATGGTTGTGTGAGTGGTACCCAAAGTGATGCATGTCACCGTACATCTATCAAGTGTAATAAGGTAAGTAATTCTGCCCAAACTGCTTTCCTCAAACTAGCACAGTAACCAAGTCCTCCTTGTTTAAACAACATGCTAAAGAAAAATATTTGCAGATGCTTATACTCAATAGCCGCATGCTTTAGTTGTGGAAATAAGTAACAAAAACTAAAATCTTTATCATTTGGAGATCTTCCTCCAAATATCCTGTTATTTCTGGAGTAATATTTGTGAAGAGTAGTAAACCATATATGGCCCTTTATGGTCTTAGTTGTTGTTATTATTATTATTTTGGTAGCTTAATAGTCACTTAAAAGATTGATGTGCATGTAAGCTTATAGTTGTTATTATTATTATTATTATTTTGGTAGCTTAATAGTCACTTTAAAATGGATATGCATGACAGCTTATGAGTTATTTGGAAATACACACAGGACCCTTCCCATTCATTTGAGAATAAGCCTTTGAAAAATCTCGTTTTGAATCTCATTCATCCATGTATCTCTTGCCGTCCAAATGTTCTGTGACATATTATGAACACAAGTCTCTAAGCTAATTTCTTTTCTAGTGTCCTATTTGGTGCCCAGCATAGTACCTGGTGCTTACATATTTTATTGAGAAAAGAAATGTTGAAAAAGAAGGGATGGGTGACCCTCCTGGGGCTGAGATATGAAAAATGGTTATGAATTAATAGGGTGGTTTAGAGGGAAAGAACTTTCCAAGCAGAGGCTACCAGGATTACAGTGCACAAATCTTAGGAAGTGAGTATGAAAACAGGTTAAATTACTTGATGAACAAGATTTTAGTAGGGTCCTCCGCATCCATTTGTGGTTATCAAATTCAAAATATTTGTAGAAAAATTCTAACCCCTCACTACTTTGGGGAGATGCCTTGAAAAAGAATTAGAAAGGTGGATTAGTCCATTTTACACTGCCATAACAGAATACCACAGACTGAACAATTTATAGAACAGGAATTTATTTGGCTTATAGTTTTGGAGGCTCAGAAGTCCAAGAACAAAACATCTAGTGATGGCCTTCTTGCTGCATGATCCCATGGAAGGAGGGCAAAGAGAGGGCAAGAGAGAGCAAGAAGGGGTTGAACTTATTTATATAACAAACCCACTCGCATAACTAACTCCCATAATGCTAACCCACTCTGGTTTTAATAGCATTAATTCATTCATAAAGGAAGAGCCCTTATGTCCTAATTACTTCTTATTAGGCCCCACCTCCCAACACTGATGCATTGGTGATTGCATTTCCAACATGTCAACTTTGAGGGACACATTTAAACCACAGCAAGAGGTGAGTGCATTTCATAAACCTTTAGAAAAGAATGGTCAGAAATAGCATCCAGTGCTTAGATCTGTTATTTCATATAGTTCACTAACCATTCATGTGTAGTTTTGCTTTGTTTTGTTATTTTGTTTTCACAAAAATGGAAACACAATCTATAGTTGTTTTCGCCTGATTTTTCATTTAATATTATATAGCGAACAGTTTTTCATGTCAAGCAAAATACAGATTTTCAATATTAGCTTTGTGTTAAAAATTATCCCATCAAATAATTCTAATACAAATTCTTCAACTAGATCTCAATTTTTAGACATGTAAATATTAATAGTTTCAGATTTTTTAAATGTTTACTTGACGTGGTTTGGCTCTGTATCCCCCCCAAATCTCATCTCGAGTTGTAATCCCCATGTGTTGAGGGAGGGACCCAATGGGAAGTAATCAGATCATGGGAACAGTTTCCTCCCATGCTGTTCTCATGATAGTGAAGGAGTGCTCATGAAATCTGATGGTTTTAAAAGCGGCAGTTTCCCCTGTGTTCTCCCTCTCTCTCCTGCCAACTTGTGAAGAAGGTGCCTGCTTCCCCTTCACTTTCTGCCAGGCTGTAAGTTTCCTGAGGCCACCCCAGCCATGTGGAACTATGGGTCCATTAAACCTCTTTTGTTTATAAATTACCCAGTCTTAGGTAGTATCTTTATAGCAGTGTGAAAATGGACTAATGCATTATTGTTTTATTATAAAGGATATTGTAAAGGACACAGATGAAGAGATGCATAGGGCAAGGTATGGGGGAAGGGGTACAGAGCTTTCATGTCCATAAAATATTATATGAATTTCTTTATCAGCCATGTGTGAGACAGCCCAAGGAAATATATTACATAGTAGAGTTTTACTATATCACCACTGCTTCAGAGAATTTTGTTAACAGGAAAGATCTAGTTTAAAGCAGCCACAGAAGCAGTTAGTGCTCTGCTATATCTCTTTAGATCTCTTTACCACGTTCATGCGTGCCAGCTACTGATGTGCTTTTTAATCCTGATGGCCAGCTGTGAGTCTTTGTTGGGCGTCCCTCATGCTGCTGGAACTTGCTTTGTGCAAAAGGAAAGCCAGAAGTGCTTGGGGATTCACTTCCCCTCACCCCAGGGATAACCTTAACCAAAGACCGACTTGTTAAGTGTATATAAATACCCTAGCTTCCTTGCTTCCCCTTGGAAACTACTCCAAGGCGTGGTCTACTCTATGTTCAAGATTCCCTGTGGAGCTGGACCATCATTCCCTGTGAGTCCTGCTTGCCTGGCCTCCTTCCTTTCCCTGACCAATTTCCCATTACAATAAAACATTCTGGGAACGTTTTCTAACAAATCACACTTCACAGAAGTCCCTGTACCACAACTGGCTTGTAAGAAAGGAAGAAGACATTTTGGTTGTGAGAGTTCAAAAATAAATTCTTTAAAAAAATATTTTATTTTTGTCATGAACCCTTAGTCTAACAGAATACAATATATATTTCTTCTTTGGGAATTTGTATACTATGGCATTGTTTCAGTTTAATCAGCCGAAGAAAAAGTAGAGAGCCAAATAGAGGAAGCAATAGTTTGTGTTTTAATGGAAAGCATGCTTATGTGGTACTCAAACATCCCAGAGTCTAGTCTAGGTCTCTGAATAACTAGTTGTGTAAACCTGAGCAAGTCGTTCACCATTTCTAGGCTTCAGAATATCTGCTGATATTCTCTGGGGCTGAAGAACATCTCCAGGGTCTTTAAATACCTATGAAAATATTGCTATCTGGAAAGGCATATCTCAGTGTGGAGTTTGCGTATGCCTGTAATCATTAACTTTCATATTTCTTTGAAGATATCCACATTTCTATCATGTACTTTCTCATTCCAAGCTCATTTTTCTTCTGTCTTGACTTCTAAGGGAGGCCTGTTTTTCAGCCTTTGATGAGTAGCAGATTCTATCCCTACTGCTATAGAAAATTCATCATTCATGCCCCACTGCGAACTTCTGACTGTTTCACTCAACATATTACCAACCATGCAGCTTCAAAGCTTAATATGCTCAGCAGAGCAGTCATGCTTGCAGTAGACCAAAAACAAGAAAAACTGGATCTGCCTCACATATATTTGTGGAATCTGAGTTAGCAGAGTGGGAGAAGAAACAGTCTTTGAGACTAAGAAGCTGTGTCCTCCTCTTGTGTTGTTTAGAAGCTGCAGTGTATTAATGAGGAAGCAGAGGAAGGCCTGAGAGAATTCAAGTTTTCCCTGTAGGGCAGCAGACTCCTTCATTTTATTTAATCATGAAGCACAGTCCAATTTCTCTGCAAACAAATGCATTTGGAGAGGTGGCAACTTCTAGGTGGGATTAAGGAATTTAAAAGAAGCAAATCCCACCTCTATTTAAAACTGAAGCTTCAAGACAAAGCACTATATACACCCACAAGAGGGAAAAGATTTACAAATATGATAATAGCAAAAGAATGGAGAGAATGTTGATCAAGTGGAACTCTTTTACACTATTGGTAAGAGTGTAACTTGTACAGCCATTTTGGAAAGAACCATGCCATAACCTGCTGAAGTTTAGTAGATACACATTTTATAGATATGCCTTGGGTAAATACGTACAGAACCCTTGCACAGAAACGCAAGTTCATAAAAACATTGTTCCTATTCGTTAAGAATGGGTAACCCCTCAAATATCCAAAGGTTCATTGACAAGGATATGGATAAACAAATGAATAAACTAGTAAATTATATTCCTCCACAATAAAAAGGAATAAACCACATCAAACAAAACTTCAGAAATGAATACTTAAACATACTATTGAAGTCAGGTAGCGCAATGCTACCTTTGTTCTTTTTGCTTAGGACTGTCTTGGCAATGTGGGCTGTTTTTTGGTTCCATATGAACTTTAAAGTACTTTTTTCCAGTTCTGTGAAGAAAGTCACTGGTAGTTTAATGGGGATGGCATTGAATCTATAAATTACCTTGGGCAGTATGGCCATTTTCACGATATTGATTCTTCCTATCCATGAGCATGGAATGTTCTTCCATTTGTTTGTGTCTTCTTTTATTTCATTGAGAAGTGGTTTGTAGTTCTCCTTGAAGAGGTCCTTCACATTCTTTGTAAGGTGGATTCCTAGGTATTTTATTCTCTTTGAAGCAATTTTGAATGGGAGTTCACTCATGATTTGGCTCTCTGTTTGTCTGTTATTGGTGTATAAGGATGCTAGTGACTTTTGCACATTGATTTTGTATCCTGAGATTTTGCTGAAGTTGCTTATCAGCTTAAGGAGATTTTGGACTGAGACGATGTGGTTTTCTAAATATACAATCATGTCGTCTGCAAACGGGGACAATTTGACTTCCTCTGTTCCTAATTGAACAGCCTTTATTTCTTTCTCTTGCCTGATTGTCCTGGCCAGAACTTCCTATGTTGAATAGGAGTGGTGAGAGAGGGCATCCCTGTCTTGTGCCAGTTTTCAAGAGGAATGCTTCCAGTTTTTGCCCATTCAGTAAGATATTGCCTGTGGGTTTGTCATAAATAGCTCTTATTATTTTGAGATATGTTCCATCAATACCAAATTTTTTTTTCTTTTTTTTTTTTTTTTGAGACGGATTCTCACTCTGTTGCCCAGGCTGGAGTGCAGTGGCCGGATCTCAGCTCACTGCAAGCTCCACCTCCTGGATTTATGCCATTCTCCTGCCTCAGCCTCCCGAGTAGCTGGGACTACAGGCGCCCGCCACCTCGCCCGGCTAGTTTTTTGTATTTTTAGTAGAGACGGGGTTTCACCATGTTAGCCAGGATGGTCTGGATCTCCTGACCTCGTGATCCGCCCGTCTCAGCCTCCCAAAGTGCTGGGATTACAGGCTTGAATACCAAATTTATTGAGAGTTTTTATCATGAAGGGCTGTTAAATTTTGTCAAGGGCCTTTTCTGCATCTATTGAGATAATCATGTGGTTTTTGTCTTTGGTTCTGTTAATATGCTGGATTATATTTTTCAATTCGTGTATGTTGAACCAGCCTTGCATCCCAGGGATGAAGCCCACTTGATCATGGTGGATAAGTGTTTTGATGTGCTGCTGGATTCAGTTTGCCAGTATTTTATTGAGGATTTTTGCATCGATGTTCATCAGGGATATTGGTCTAAAATTCTCTTTTTTTGTTGTGTCTCTGCCAGGCTTTGGTATCAGGATGATGTTGGCCTCATAAAATGAGTTAAGAAGGATTCCCTCTTTTTCTACTGATGGGAACAATTTCAGAAGGAATGGTACCAGCTCCTCCTCATACCTCTGATAGAATTTGGCTATGAATCCATCTGGTCCTGGACTTTTTTTTGGTTGGTAGGCTATTAATTATTGCCTCAGTTTCAGAGCCTGTTATTGGTCTATTCAGGGATTCGACTTCTTCCTGGTTCAGTCTTGGGAGAGTGCATGTGTCCAGGAATTTATCCATTTCCTCTAGGTTTTCTAGTTTATTTGCGTAGAGGTGTTTATAGTATTCTGTGATAGTAGTTTGTATTTATGTGGGGTCAGTGGTGATATCCCCTTTATCACTTTTTATTGCATCTATTTACAGTAACCAAAACAGCATGGTACTGGTACCAAAACAGAGATATAGACCAATGGAACAGAACAGAGCCCTCAAAAATAATACCACACATCTACAACCATCTGATCTTTGACAAACCTGACAAAAAAACAAGAAATTGGGAAAGGATACCCTACTCAATAAACGGTGCTGGGAAAACTGGCTAGTCATAAGTAGAAAGCTGAAACTGGATCCCTTCCTTACACCGTATACAAAAATTAATTCAAGATGGATTTGAGACTTAACTGTTAGACCTAAAACCATAAAAACCCTAGAAGAAAACCTAGGCAATACCATTCAGGATATAGGCATGGGCAACGACTTCATGTCTAAAACAACAAAAGCAATGGCAACAAAAGCCAAAATTGACAAATGGGATCTAATTAAACTAAAGAGTTTCTGCACAGCAAAAGAAACTACCATCAGAGTGAACAGACAACCTACAGAATGGGAGAAAATTTTGGCAATCTACTTAT
Source organism: Papio anubis (assembly GCF_008728515.1). Lineage (NCBI taxonomy): Eukaryota > Metazoa > Chordata > Mammalia > Primates > Cercopithecidae > Papio > Papio anubis. Next base: position 81,115,485 of record NC_044982.1, read on the forward strand.
CTGACAAGGGCTAATATCCAGAACCTACAAAGAACTCAAACAAGTTTACAAGAAAAAAACAACCCCATCAAAAAGTGGGCAAAGGATATGAACTGACACTCCTCAAAAGAAAACATTTATACAGATACAGCCAACAGACACATGAAAAAATGCTCATCATCACTCGCCATCAGAGAAATGCAAATCAAACCCACAATGAGATACCATCTCACATCAGTTAGAATGGCAATCATTAAAAAGTCAGGAAACAACAGGTGCTGGAGAGGATGTGGAGAAACAGGAACACTTTTACACTGCTGGTGGGACTGTAAACTAGTTCAACCATTGTGGAAGACAGCATGGCGATTCCTTGAGGATCTAGAACTGGAAATATCATTTGACCCAGCCATCCCATTACTGGGTATATACCCAAAGGATTATAAATCATGCTGCCATAATGACAAATGCACATGTATTTATTGCGGCACTATTCACAATAGCAAAGACTTGGAATCAACTCAAATGTCAATCAGTGACAGACTGGATAAAGAAAATGTGGCACATATACACCATGGAATACTATGCAGCCATAAAAAAGGATGAGTTTATGTCCTTTGTAGGGACATGGATGCAGCTGGAAACCATCATCCTCAGCAAACTATCGCAACAACAGAAAACCAAACACCACATGTTCTCACTCATGGGTGGGAATTGAACAATGAGAACACTTGGACACAGGAAGGGGAACATCACACACCAGAGCCTGTTGTGCGGTGGGGGGAGGGGGGAGGGATAGCATTAGGAGATATACCTAATGTAAATGATGAGTTAATGGGTGCAGCACACCAACATGACACATGTATACATATGTAACAAAGCTGCACATTGCGCACATGTACCCTAGAACTTAAAGTATAATAAAAAAGAAAAATAAAGAAAAATAAACTTACTATTGAATGAAAAAAGCACATCTCATAAGACTATAAACTGTTGTCATTTTTGTAAAGGTCAAAATCAAACAATGCAAAACTAATTAAACAATGAATTGTTGAGAAGTGTCTACATATACAATTTTAAGTACTATTTAAGAGAAAAATACAAAATCTAAAGTAGTCATTATTTCTAGGTGGGGGTGATCAGGGAGGCAGAGAGGCAAGAGAGCAACACATAAATAAAAAAATTCTATTAGTATTGTTCTAACTCTTACATGGTTGCTGGTTTTATGAGAATTCACCTTATCATTACGCTTCATAATCCTCATATGTATTTTATCATGTTGCTTTTTAAGTATGAAATATTTCCTAAGAAATAAATTTAATTAAATGAGAATGCAACTCAAAAAGGAATGTAAAACAGAGCAAATCAGCAAAAACGGACTCCTTTCTTGAGTATCCCATTGGCATTTGTGGGCATTCTTTAATGTGTCACTTTCCAAATTTATCCATGTACATTGGACCAGGGGTTGATCCATATGGAATACTGCCTTTTAATTCCTTCATATTTAGATAAGAAGAAGAATTCCTATTCTACCAAACCCACCAATTTTCTGAAAGAATAAAATTCTTTTGTATGAGTTGGTGAACTGAGAAATGTTTCATAAGTGTTACATAGAATTGTTATCATCTTCCCAAGTCTACCTCAGGAGAAAGTTTGAGGACAAAAGTCAGGAAGGAGAAAGCCCTCGAGAATCTTAAAGAGGGATAAAAAGGGCAATGGTCTAAGAAAAACTAACTTAAGAAAAGACTTAATTCAGACATGATTGGTAATTGATCCAGAGCCTTTGCTTATTTTTTTCTCTCATTTATATTCTCTTGATTCTTATAGAAATTTAGCAGATTAAAGAAAAGGACAATAAAAAAGCAAAACAGTTTCTATGCAGTTTCTGTTAATTATTAAACTAATTTGACAGTGAATACTAATACACACCCCAGGTACTTTATAACTTAATTTCTCTGAAGCCACATACCCACCACCTGTATGATCATTATAAATGAAAAATTCTGTGAAGTCAAGTTAAATAGATGTAATTTAGAAATCTGGAGTTTTATCATTGCTATTAGCATCAAGTGTCAGAATCAAATATATAATTTTCATAATATTTTCATAAAATGAAGTTAAGAATTCAAAAGATTATAAAAATGCATTTTAACATATTTTCCAAAAAGTTTGCTTGATGCCAAGAAAATTAGTCAAAAATTGAAAAGCCACTGAAACAATTTTTAGACATTGTTATCTCTCTGACAATAATTTGTTGACTATTTTTCTTTCTCAGTTGAGTGGATTTAATTATTTTACACAATTGACTACCTGAGTAACTTGACATAGTCTTTGTCTTCTTGCTTCTAATGACAGCCCAGCATGACCATAACACCTTGACCAGAGCCACCCAAATGGCCTGTTTTGAGGTTATCCCAAGCACATTTATCATTAGTAAAATAATTGGGCTGTAAAATAATCACATCCTGATTTCTTATTTAGGAAGATGATTAGCAAACAGTTACACAGTTGCAGTGGACAAGCAGAAGCACAGAAATATTCAATGACTTTCTCAAGGTCACACAAGGACAAAACCAAGAACAGAAAATAGGTTTCCTACCTTTCAGTCTAATGAGATGTATTTCCAAGTCTATATTGCCTTCTTTACTTATTCACAGAAAAGGAAAAACTCAATTACCATAAGTATGACACTTTGAACTGGATTTCAGTTCATTACCCAATGACCAGAATACAGAACAATTTTTTTTCTCTCTTTCCTCTGGTGTGCGCACGGGGCCATTGGGAGTAAATACTTTTTATCAAGTCCCATCTTCCTACACAAGAGTGTGAGAGGTGATGAGACAGTCCTGCTGTGAGTGGCCTGCAGCTGTTTGGCTAAGTGTATTGGCATCTCTTCTTCAACCTAGTTTTAACTATCTGAAATTCTGGGCAATAGTCCAGTCCCATTATGTGGGTTCTAGGATTTAAATTAAATGTGAGAGAAAGAGGACTTCCATGACCTCACAGCTAAGCCATAGTCTCTGACTCAGTTTACCAGAGGCCTTGCATTTCCAGGAGTTTGAGCTACATGAGCAGCTATTAATAACTACAAGGAAACTGTTAATCACTCTCCAATGTAAAGGCTGTCTGAGCTGCTTTAATTCAGCACCTCTCCCAGTTACAAGTATAAGGAGTCTGCCTACCACTATACCATTAGTTATCAGTTCCTTGTTTTTATTAGACACTAAGTATAGGGATATCCACAGTGGGCAATGTGATGAGCCCTGAGTATATTCCTATGGAACAGACTGATATTAGCCCTGCTGGTCCACCAACAGTTCTAGATGCAGTTGAGTAAGAAGCTTACCAGATAGCATGAGGGCAACAGCTGAAAGAGCTCCAAGATACAAATAATGAGAAGTGCTCAAAAACTAGGAAGTCTGCAAGTAAAGACCTGGTTTCCATGTGGTGTGATGCCTCTTACTGTGGTCTTTTCCAGGCCCATCCACTTGACTCTTCCCAAGCAGTAGGCTCTCCTCTTCCCATAACAGATGCTATTGGTGTCTCAACAAGATCCCCTTATATAAGCCTGGTCTGTGGGTATTGGATGCAGATGGCTCACTTCTGAACCCTGCCTATCTTGGAGATATCTGGGAGGTCACACACCAACCCCTAGTAGCTCATAGCCAGTGGATGATACCATACCATAATAGGTGAGCCCAGTAGATGCTGGCCACACAAGCTCCAAAGTTCATTTCAATCAGGATGAGACTATGCTTCACCTGAACTCATATTTTTCTTAGTTGCTTCTGGTGTACCCTGCTTTCCTCATTTCCTTACAGATTCCACTACTGGAGAGCCCTCCTTCACTAAATATTTGCATAAGAATCCTCTTCTCAGGCTCTGATTCTAATGGGCCCAATCTTAAAACATTTCCCAAACCAACCTTTCAGAATTAGCTCCGAGGTCACTAGTACTCTTCTCTGGTAATCTCCTATTTTCTTTTCCGCAGGTGAAAATTCTTTTGTCCTTCTTTGTTTTGCCCAGAATATATCTTTTCTTTCCTTCTTCTATCTTCTTCACAACCCCTGTTTCCTCCTATATTTTTCCTCTAATATTATTCCTCTATTATTCTATTATTTTCTTATTCTTCCAGTGGTCCCATATACCCAGAGAGCTTATCATTAGCAATTAAAAAATCTAGCTCTCTCTTTTTCTTGAAGGCAGAAAGAAAAAGATGTTTTATTACTTCATTGGAGGGTTTATCTTTAAACCCTCTTTCAGTAACATCTTTCAGTATTGTTATGAGACTTAAAACCTACAGAGAACTGGTACATAGTAGGATTATAACAAACGGTAGCTAATAGTATTACTTTATCTGCATATGCTAATCACTCCAATTCCATCAGGTAGTGAGGACCTTTAGCTACCAGGTCAGCCTTGCCAGGTCTCTAATGATTGAAAAAAAAAAAAAAAAACTAAATGTACATTAGGACCTTTGAATATCCAGATTTATTCCCTTTCCTCAATTCCAGTAATGTGGACTCCTGGGAATGGAAGACATTTGAAATCTGTTTAAGCTTCATCTGTCCCCTCTCTGAAACCAGAATCAGTTCCTGTATCTTCAGTTACTAGCTGTGATCTCACCTAATCCGAAAGTGTCACAGAACGTATACATTGTTATCCCAATGACTAGTACCACCACTGCTCAGAAACCCTATGAAATACTTACCCCAATCTGATCTAAATATGAAGCACTAGCCATTTTTTCTCAGAAACTTGCTTTATGAATAATTGCTTCCCTTCATCATCTGTCTTATTTTATGCCATTCTCCCCAGTGACAGACTATTAAGCTGCTGGTCAAATTACTACATGCAATTGATTATATGTACTATATACTGTATGATTACAACTACATGGCATTGAGGATGTAAAAGATCAGTGGTTACAAGGAGTTGGGGTGGGGAAAAGGGAAGGAATGGATAGGCAGGGCACAGAGGATTTTTAGAGTAGTGAAAATACTGTATGTACTAGAATGATGAATACACATCATTGTACAATTGTGCAAACCCATGGAATGTACAATACCAACAGTGAACCCTTGACCTAACTCCAAACTTTAGGTGATTATGATGTGTCAATGTGGATTCATCAAGTGCAACAAATGTACCACTCTGGTGGAGGATGTTGAAAATTTGAGAGTCTATGCATGTGTGAGAGCATATGGGAAATCTCTATACCTTCCTGTCAATTTTGCTGTGAACCTAAAACTGCTCTGAAAATAGTATTTCTTAAAACAGAGAGTTGTACATTTATCCAACATGCCTGGATCACAAAAGAGAGATAAAGAAGGCTCTATAGCTGTCATAGGATTCAATCATGCAGTGATTATAATGTAGGTAGGATTCCAGAATACTCTCTTGATCCTATTAAAGACATACCAAAAGAAGCGATATCCAGATATGAAACAACAAGATGATTGAAAGCTACAAGGGCTGAAGAAAATATGTAACCAAACATGCAGCGTTTCTGGCTCCAGATATTTGAGTTTGCTGTTTTTTCTAACCACACTCCATAAAGGATAGCACAGGTATTGATACCAGGCGGTTATGCTGAGGAGCCACCACCAGGCATTCTTGATGTCTCTGTTCTTCAGGCTGTGAATGAAAGGTTCAACGTGAGGGTGACTGTGGTATATACCATTGAGGCTACCACACCCGTTCTTGGGGGAGGTGAGACAGCCAAACTAAGGTATACTCCAAGGCCTGTTCCATAAAATAAGCAAACAACTGACAGGTGAGAGCAATGGGTGGAGAAGGTTTGCTTTATACTTCCCACCTTTTATAGTGTTATGAGGATGGAGAACATAATTTGAGTATAACAGTAAAGGAGCCCTGAGAATGGACCACAGAGATGGCACCAATAAAATGCATTAATGTGTTATTGGTGACAGTGTAAGAACAGGAAAGGTGGAGAAACTGAGAAGGGTCACAGAAGAAATGAGGAATTTCTACATTTGCATGAAAGAACTGTGACACCATCAAACTATACAGCTGGGTTTCCAAAAGACTGATAAAAAAGAGAGAGAGAGAGACCAGAAGCAGGAGGCCACAGAGGTGGGGATTGCTGATCCCCGTGTAGTACAGGAGATGACAAGTTGCCACAAATGGGTCATAGGCCATCACAGTCATGAGTAGATTGTGCTAACATCCAAAAATAATTGTAAAAGGCATCTATTTCAGACAGCTCACATATAAAATGATTCTGCTGTGAGTTTGGATGCCTACAGTTATCTTTGAAATCATGGCAGGGGTGAAACCAATGTCAGCTAAGGACAGGTTGAAGTTCATGGGGTTGTGGAGGTGAGGCCAAAGCTGACAATCAGAAGGATGTGAGCAAGTTTCCAAGCACTGTGACTAGATGCATGCTTCAGGGACAGCCTGAAGAGGAAAGGCTGCAGTTCCAGGTCATCTAAGAAGTGTAGGAGGAAGAATTCCAAAACACGAGGTAGATTCTTTGGTCCCATGTTGCTGAGACACATTTTTCACTTATTTCCTTCTGTGATACTCATCTTTCCTTTACGTAGACCCAAGATTCTGACTTGTATCATTTTCCTTCTCTATGAAGACCTTTTTAAAAAACAAAACAAGACAAAACAAAACATGTTTTGCAAGGAAGATCTACTTGCAACCAATTTCTTCAATTTTTGTTTGTATGAGAAAGCCTTTCCTTTTGAAGGACATTTTCATAGGATACAGAATCCTAGTTTGGTAGGGGTTTTTTTGCCTCAATCTTTTAAATATTTCACTCTACTATCTTCTTGGTTTTATGTTTTATAAGGAGAAGTCAGATGTAATTATTATCTTTGATCCTCTGTAGGTAAGGTATTTTTTCCCTATGGCTTCTTTCAAGATTTTTTTTATATATTTGATTTTCTGAAGTTTGAATATGATATGCTCATGTGTCATTTTTTGGTGTTTATCTTGCTTGGTGTTCTCTGAGCTTTCCAGATCTGTGGTTTGGTGTCTGACATTAATTTGGAGAAATTCTCAGTACTTATTACATCAAATATCGCTTCTGTTTATTTCTTCTCCTCTGTTATTGTCATTGTATGTATGTTACACCCTTTGTAGTTGTTCCCCATTTCTTAAATATCCTATTTTGGTATTTTTGGTTTGAGTTTTGAGTTTCTTGTTCAGTTTTGTTTTTCCTCTGCTATTTTGGAGTTTTTTGTTGTCATATCCTCAAGCTCAGAGACTCTCTCCTCAGCCACATCCAGTTTACATTTTTCTATTAGAGCCCTTAACATATTAATTATAGTTGTTGAAAGTTATCAGTCTAGTAATTTCAACATCTCTGCCATATCTGATGCTGGTTTTGATGCTTGTTCAGTCTCTTCCAACTGTTTCTGCCTTTTTTATGCCTTCCAATTTTTCTTTCAAATCTGAACGTGATGTATTAATACAAGTTGAATACCAATAAATTGGTATTTAATGGTATATAGAGAGGGGAAGTTTTCTACTCTGATTGGGTATCCGTCTTTTGGGAAGCCCATGCCTCTGTATTGTGAACTTCATCAGTGCTTCTCTGTCTCTTTTCCCCATTAGGTGGGACAGAATGGCTAGAATATCATCTCAGTTAGATTCCACTCTAATTAAATTCCAGCAAATTAGGCTCTGGTAAAATAGTTTCTCCTCAGGGTAGGCCTTATTAAGAAGAGCAGAGTGCTCTGGCATATTTTTAAATGATTCCTTTTTCCCTCCCACCTGCTGGAAGTGTTATAGGAAAGGGGTCCAGATCTAGATCCCAAGGGAGGGTTCTTGGATTTCACACGAGAATGAATTCAAGGAGAGTCGCTAAAGTGAAAGCAAGTTTATAAAGAAAGTAATGAATAAAAGAATGGCCACTCCATAGACAGAGCAGCCCTGAGGGCTGCTGGTTGCCCTTTTATATGGTTGTCTCTTGATGATATGCTAAACAAGGGGTGGATTATTCATGCTTCCCCTTTTTAGACCATATAAGGTAATTCCTGACATTGCTATGGCATTTGTAAACTGTCATGGTGCTGGTGGGAGTATAGCAGTGAGGATGACCAAAGGTCACTCTCATCGCTGTCTTGGTTTTGGTGGGTTATAGCCATCTTCTTTACTGCAACCTATTTTATCAGCAAGGCCTTTATGACCAGTACCTTGTGCTGACCTTCTATCTCATCTTGTGACTTAGAATGCCTTAACCTCCTGGGAATGCAAACCAGTAGGTTTCAGCCTCATTTTACCCAGCTTCTATTCAAGATGGAGTTGTGCTGGTTCACACACCTCTGACAGAAGTACAAAGATATTTACATGAGGACCTAGTAGAGCTACTGGAGGTGAAACTCACAAAGTTAGAGTCCCCCATGATTCGGCCCCCACCCCAGGGTCTTGTCCAGACTTGTTCACACCGAGCCCCTAGTGATACATCGATTGCCGTTCAGGTTGTCCTACCCCATCACTGCTTCTGAAGGAATTTCCTGGTTGTGGGTTTCTGTTCCGTTAAGTTGTGATTATCTGTATCTGACTGTCTGTCTCTCCAACTTGGGGAGACACTGGTTTTCCCTGTGATCTCACTTCTCTGATGAATCTAAGAAGAGCTGTTGATTTTTCATTTTGTTGAGTGTTTCTTTTGTTGTCAGGAAGAAGTGGTGACTTCTAAGCTCCCTGCATGCTGGGCTAGAAACCCCCAAAAGACTTTCCAGCATATAAAACTTCACAAGGATTCCATTATCTCATTACCTTGCCACACACTAGAACATCTCTTGTAAAACCTATCTCAATAGGATATTAGAGTCAGTTATATCAAAATAAATTCATATTGGAAAAATATGTTTTCTAGGTAGAAATTCTCATGCCAATTGACTAACTTCTTTATCAAGTTCAGCTCTTTGCATTCTGAGCTTGCTACTTTGGAAAAAACACAATCATTTATGCAATAATTAAAAATAAACAGTGAATATTTTATAGATTTTATTATCTAATAAAAATAGATTTGCATATAATAATTATTCTGAGGATGCTGTCAAAATCAGACCTACCCGCCCCAAAAACTGTCACTTTCTAATTAATACGACCCACAATACCTATATGTACAGAGATAACTTTCCACACTGTTTCATGGCCTTGATTTACAAAAAAGTCACCTCCTTTCCCCAAGGAATCTCTATTTTCCCTCAGTTAATTTATATTTTCCACAATGAAAATTTCAAAGTTTAAAAACTATTCTCTGTCCTAGTCAATTTCACTCTATGATATTAAAAAAGAAACGCTGGAGCTTAAAATAAAATCCCCAACAAAGATAATATTTAGCATTTACCTATGCCATACATTGAAATTCCATTTCTATTTGCAAAATAAAGTGGAAAATTGAAAGAGGTTTTCCATTAATTCAGGCATTAAGTCCACTTATGCTAGAACTTTCTAGCTAATTGAAGCAAACATAGCTTTTAAAGATAAGTCAATAGAAGCCTGACCCAATATATTACCATAAAGTGCATTGGGTAGATGTCACAGCAGCAGATGTTAGGTCTATTTAATCCTGAGTCTAGCTCAGCAGTGGGTAATGCTATCATTAATCCACTGAGAGCACACACCCCTCAGATGATAATTAGAAAGGAACTTTTTTTAAGTATCTATAATTACAGTGACACTCTCAATAGCCTTAATTATGGAAATAACTTTCACATTAAATTCACCTGCTTGATAATATACAGTAAAAGTCTATTTCAGCTAAACTATGTTGTTTGTTAAAGCATTAGTGCCTGAGGTTCAGCTATTCTATGTGTGAATATTAGAGCCATCATCTCTAGAGTTTCAATTCAGATTAAAAGCTGGTATTAATTTGACTAGAGTTAGCGCTGTATGCTCAGCATGAAAAATACATCCCTAGGAAAAAAGCTAGAAGATCCCAAGTAACATTCTAATCTCGGGTTTATCTCCTATTTTCATCTAATGCCCAATATTTTACCCTATCCAGATTCTGTAAGGCACAGAGCAAGGAAGGAGGCTTCCTGCTCTTCTTGTGCTAAAAAGAAATCCATGAGTTTGATACTGATTGCTAATATTCCTACTCATTTTGATCTTGAGAAAATAATACAATTTGTAATTCCCAAGATACCTGTCAAGATCCCAGAAGGAAAATATGTACACATACATACACATAAACACATATATACACACACATAAACACATATGCACACGCTCATACAATGGCTAATAATACCCTAATTTCTCTGTATCAATCTAGTTCTGTTCCACATGGAAAGGACTGGGATGCACATTTCTTTGTCTTTCAGAGACCCTAAGCATGACATAGTAGTGAATTATCTTCTAAGTATTCAATAAATGGTAGACACTGAAAAATGTTGAAAGCAGTGTATTGCTTATAAAGAGAGATAAACAGAGACATCTAAGAACTGTGTGGTCCTTGCCTTCTCATTTTTCATTCTTCATCTTGGTTTGGTCCACTCAAAGTTACTTATTAATTATTCAGTGAGACTAAGAATTCCAAGTTTACTCTTCTAGCATTCATGAAGCTAATCACTCAAATTAGCTTTGCAAACTCCTAAAAGGATATTTTCTCCTTTGCTGTCATCCCTGTCACTGTGAAATTTAAAAGCAGTCCCCAAATCTTTAAGGTAAAAAGAGAAAGAAGAGGACAGAGTGATTTATTTTCCTTTATTTTCACTCAAAATTTCAGCTAAAAATGGCAAATGAGGACAAACTCATGTTACAAGTCATTGTTATGAAGGTGACTTCATTCTGATGAAAGTTGCAAATAGACAGAATATATTAACTCTGTCTTGAACTTTAAGACAACTCTCTCTCTCAGCTGTAGTCCCGGTGGTACAGAGTTGAATGCTGGGAGATATCAGCTGTTTCAGTCCTCATTAAATTTTTGGCCACAAGCCATTGAAATAAATTCAATAAGCCGAAGTCTTGGAATTTGCATTCGTTCTTTAAACAAAGACTTTCCTGAACAATGGAGTTTTTAGTACAATTTGCTCTCTTAACTGTAGAAGGTTCATAGGGAGTTCACAGGGAAGAAATTAATTGGGCTCGCTATTATTTTTTTTCTCTTTTCCCATCCCCAATGTATTAAACATTTCTGTACACCTCAAATGCTACTGTCCTTCATTTGGTAAAATTTAATTCAATTAAATTTTACAAAGGCACAGAATAAAAAATAATATTAGAAGAGCAGTCAATTCTAATAAGAAAAATATTATACAACTATAAGTTGCTTATCAATTTCTCCCCTCTAGTGCTTGTAAGCTTAGTCATGCCAAGTCAAGAGATATGTTACCAACTGGTCTTTGATGAGACTTAAATAATAATCTAGCCAATCTGATTCTATATCATTTCTTAGAACAGAGAAGAGTGCTATAGATTAGATTTCTTATAAGGATGGCCTCTATGCAGTAGGAGAAAAGCTAATTTGTACAGGTATCTATGTTCTCTATCAAGGTTACTTATCATTTATTTCAAGCACCAAAATAAGAAAATGGTATACAAATAAAGATCCTTGGTGGAGGAAAAACCAGCCCAGAATAGGAAAACAACCAGCACTATAAAGTCTAGCTCATAAAAACAAAACAAATGCTGTATTGGTGACTGTGGTACTTAAAAAGAAATGTAACTTACAGGAATGTTCACCATGGCAATAGTATTGACACTTGTAATATCTTTTAAGAGAAACTAAAATGTAAGCTTTTTCTACTCACTTGTTACCTTCTTTGCAGAAGACATTCACAGAGCATAGCCTATACCATTCGGATGATATTACTGCCTTCTGGCTTGTATTGTTTCAGTACTATTTTATTACAGTGAGGTAGAAAGAGTGCCAAACTTCAAGTGAGAAAAAGTGGGTTCTAGTCCCAGCTCATTTACTAGTATTATGGTTTGGATGTTTGACCCCTCCAAAAATCGTGTTGAAATTTGATTCCCAATGTTGGAGGTAGGGTCTAATGCGAGGTTTTTGGGTCACAGGGAAGATCCTTCATGAATAAATTAATGCCCTTTCCTCAGTGATGAGTTCTTACTCAATTAGTTCCCATGAGAATTGGTTGTTAAAAAAGACTTCGCACCTCCCCTTTCTATCTCTTGCTTCCTCTCCTGACATATGATATCTACACACACTGGCTCCCCTTATCCTTCCACCATGAGTAGAAGAAGCCTGAGGCTCTCACCAGAAGCCAAGCAGATGTCAGCACCATACCTGTAGAGCTTACAAAACTGAGATAAGTAAACTTCTTTTATTTATATATTCCAAGCTCCAGGTATTCCTTTATAGTAACACAAAATAGATGGAAACAACTAGCCTCGAGGTCTTGAATAAGCACCTTTTCTGAACCTCAGCTTTCGCATACCCTAAGCAGGCCATTTGAGATAATAAATGTGAACACACTTTACAAAACTACTCATCTCTGTATAAATGTAGGAATTATCATGGTGATGAACATGCAGTTTATCACCATTTTTTGAACATATCAGGTTTTTAAGAATAGGGATGGTCCTAGATCTTTTCCTAGAAACTTCCATATAACAAATCAGTGAACAGCTGTTAAGAATATACCAAGCAACTCAAAAATCTCTTTTGATCCAAATGTAGTCAAGTTGGAAGGAAACTGAAACATCATTTGATCCAATCCAATAATCTAATAGATCAGAAGACTGAACTCAAAACTGACTCACCCGAGTAACTCATGAAGGTGGTGCAGAAACGGAACCAGCCAACATGCCTCCCAACGTCCTCATATCTGAATCACCCAGACTAGATTGGGGCAGACAGGCTTCACTCACGGCAAAGATACTGCAAAAAAAGAAGTATGTTTGTGATGAAAGGAGGCAGTCCCAGTCTCCATGAGCAGCAGACTTAAAGTAGTCTTGTGAACATTTTGACAAAACAGCTCTTTTTTGAATAGGCTATCATTCTGAGGATTTGTCAACTATTGAAAGAGGCAGGGTAAAGCATAGGCAGTGCACAGTGAGTGATCTGACCACTAGCTAGACTTTTAGATAAACAGAATAGGTGTATTAGTTAGGGTTCCCCAGAGGGACAGAACTAATAGGGTCTATGTATATATGAAAGGGAGTCTATTATAGAGAAGTGACTCACAAAATCACAAGGTGAAGTCCCATGATAGGCTGTCCATAAGCTGAGGAACAAAGAAGCCAGTAGTGGCTCGGCCCAGGTCCAAAAGCCTCAAAAGCAGGGAAGCTGACAGTGCAGCCTTCAGTCTGTGGCTGAAGGCCCAAAAGCCCTTGGCAATACACTGGTGTAAGCCCAAGAGTCCAAAACAGAAGAACCTCAAGTCTGATATCCAAGGGCAGGAGGAATAAGAGGAGGCATCCAGCATGTGAGAAAAATAAAAGCCAGAAGACTCAGTAAGCCAACGTATCCCACCTTCTTCCACCTGTTTTATTCTAGCCACTCTGGCAGCCAAATGGATGGTGCCCACCGCCATTGAGGGTGGGTCTTCCTCTCCCAGTCCACTGACTCAAATGTGAATCTCCTCTGGCAACACCTTCACAGACACAACCAGAAACAATACTTGAACAGCCATCTAGGCATCCTGCAAACCAATCAAATTGACACCTAATATTAACCATCACAATAGGGGTTGCCAAAAGAACAAATGAAAAGTGGAATTTTAGGTCTTTCCCTAGAAGACTCTCCACTTCAAACCTGATTAGGAAGCTACATTCAAGCGATTGTACTTGGCATGCAAGTATTAGGAAACACAGGAATGGAGGATGTCCCATTGTCTGTCAGGCACTGAGGCACATTTTAGCTTTCCCAACTCAATGTCCCTGAAAACAAAGTCTTAATGGCCTTTCTTGTTTTCCCTAAATATTCATCTTCAAGAACATTATAAGAGGCAGGCCTCTGGAAAGCCACAGTATCTCTGATTCAATGGACTGTTTATGGGAGAGTTTCAAGGACAAAAATGATGACAGGCAGGGTCAGGAGGAAGTCATCTTCTGGCAAAGCAGAGCAGCAGGAGCTGGGAACAAGCAGTCAAACCCCAGGTTGGAAGCCTAATATGTTTCCCCTCTCTCATCCTTCCAAAGTCTTCATACATATCAGTAGTCTCTCACCGACCCTCAGCAGCCTGTTTAAAGCCAAGAGGCAGCAGGGGAGAGCAGCACATATGTTCCGCTATTAATATCTAATTAATTGACACAAGCGCTACCCAAGGAGCATAACTTCTAGATGCAGAGAAGGCAGCACAAAAGTGACAGCAAAATGTCATCTCTGACCATGCCCTCATTGGTATAGAGAATCTCCTGGGGTGTCCAACAAATATTTTTGAAAGGAGCCTGGGGCTTTGTGGGTTGCTGAGACTTTATGATTCACACATGCAAAGACCTTCAGGTTCTCTCGGAATTAAATCCCACTCTTGAGAATGCATAAAAGAAAATCAACAGTGCCAATAGAACAGAGCACCCAGTGCCATTTGTTCTATGCTTCATTTTTCATCTTCTTACCCTACAGTAGGGTTTAACCTGAAAAATGGCCTGGCATTATTGATGTTGATATATCCAAGTGTTCTTGCTGATATTCCAGCTTGGATAAGAGTAGTGGAAGGAAGCAGAGTTGATAAATGGTACATTAATGAATCCTGATTTGCTATACATTTATATGTGTGATTGGCTTTTTAAGTTTTTCTTCAGAAGCATTATCAGTAAGTTATTGCCGTCTGCTGGACAGAAGGGAGCCAATTGTTCATGGGTGCTGGGGGAAGACAGAAAGGAGAGATTGCACTGGGAAGGAATGAGAATGACTCAGACCACCCACACGCCTCTGAAGTACTGGAAATAGTATCTTCTGAAACCAGGGGTCAGACTGCTTCTGATGCTTCAAAAAGTTTCCCAAGCCTTTTTCAAGTTGCCAAATTCACTCAGGTTTATGCATTTTCAGGTCATGCTTTAACAACCTAAAAAGCTCAATGATTAACACTTGTTTCTAATTCCCGAATGATTTCTGTTGAAAGTCCATTTTATTTTAATTAATTTTACTGGTTATATTATAGAGGCAAGAGGCTGACAAGACCGACACGCAGCAACTTTCATACTGTCAGAGTTCTTGGAAATTGCATTAAATTTTATCTTGCAGCTACTCTAAATGGAAACATTTCCTTTGTTTCCTACAAACTTGAGGCTTCTCTATTACATTGGATATCATACATACAGGAATACCTCATCAAGATTTGCCTTTCCCATTAAATAAGGCTGGATAAGGATGGAGAACTTGTTACTTAATGCAATAAATATTTATTATTGTAATTATAATTATTATAAATATAATCACCATGTGCCTAGGAAACACAGTAGAAGGTAAGCATTTATGAAATATAACACTTTCCTCAGAAGCTGTCACTGGAGATGGGGAGAGGACACACTCAGGTTTCCATGTAAAGAGACAGACAAGCCCAGGCAATGGATAAAAAGAGAACATTACCAATGCTTCCCATCGATGCATCAGGAATGATGGAAGGACACTAGGTGGCATTCTAACCTGGGACATATTTTATTTATTTATTTATTTATTTATTTATTTATTTATTTATTTATTTATTTTGAGAGAGAGTCTCGCCCTGTTGCCCAGGCTGGAGTGCAGTGGTGCAATCTTGGCTCACTGCAAACTCCACCTCCCGTGTTCATGCTATTCTCCTGCCTCAGCCTCCTGAGTAGATGGGACTACAGGCACCCGCCTCTACGCCTGGCTAATTTTTTGTATTTTTAGTGGAGATGGGGTTTCACCGTATTATCCACGATGGCCTCAATCTCCTGATCTTGTGATCTGCCCACCTTGACCTCCCAAAGTGCTGGGATTATAGGCATGAGCCACTGTGCCTGGCCTTATTTTTCATTGTTTTAGATGGGGTATCCATCCCTACAAGCATTTATCCTTTGAGTTACAAACAATCCAATTACATTCTGTATTTTAAAACATGTGATTATTATTGACTATAGTCACCCTACTGTGCCTATCACATAGATCTTATTTGTTATTTCCATTTTTGTAGTACCCTTTAACCACCCCCACCATCCCCCCAATCCCTACTACCCTTCCCAGACTCTGGTAGCCATCCTTCTACTATCTATGTCCATGGGTCACGTTTTAAAGTAAACTTTCCTAAGGTCAAGTTTTTACCTGGTATTTGCAACAGGCTGAAAAATGTGTCTCTCCCCACTCCCAAATATATTCATTTCCTAATCCCTGGACCCTGTGAATGTTATCTTATATGGCAAAAATCAGAGTGGTCTTTGCAAAGGTGATGGAGTTAAGGATCTTGAGACGGGGAGACTAACCTGGATTATCCAGGTGGGTCTTAAATGCAATCACATGTATCTTTATAGGAAGGAAACAGAGGTAGATTACACACACAGTGACTATGGAGGCAGAGAGTGAAATGATGCTGCCGTGACTCAAGGAATGCTGATGGCTGCCAGAAACTGGAAAAGGCAAGAAATAGATTTTCCCCTAGAGCCTCCAGAGGAAACATGACCCTGCCAATACCTTGATTTTAGCCTACTGATACAGATTTTGGACTTCTGGCCTCCAGAACTGTGACAGAACAAATTTATATTATTTTAAGTCACCAAGTTTATTGGCAATTTGTTACAGCAATCGTAGAAAACTAATAAAGTATCTTTGGCCATTATAATTATAACTGGCTATAAATTAGTTTAAAAAGCCAATAGTCCTGGTTACTACTATTTAAATTCCTAAGAAAAGTAAAGAAAAAAATTAACTGATAAACTCTAATTTTAGAGCAGTTTTAGGTTCACAGCAAAATTGAGTGTAAAATACAGAGAATTTCCATATACTCCCAACCCCCACATACCCACACTATCAACATCCCCCACCATAGTGACACATTTGTTTCAACTGATGAACTAATATTATCACATTATTATCTCTCAAAGTTATAATTCATGTTAGGATTTACTCTTAAGTTACATATTCTATGTGTTTTGACAAATGAATAATGTCATGTAGAAAGTTATTCTATGTTTACACAAAATAAATGTTTCATACCATATAAATACCAAAGAGGATTTTTCATGATTTCTTTAGAAAGAAGAATAAAAAGCAGGGTAGCTGTTATTTAAATCAACATGAAGAAACAGAGCTATAGTCTTTCTAAAGTTCTTTCTAAAGTGAGGGTTGCGTTTTTATTTAATTTCTTCCAAAGCTACTATGAATAAGAAAGGGTTACCACAAATTTTAAAGAATATATCACCCTAATGAAAGTATAAAATATAAAAGTTTATGAAATATAAGCCATCGGGGGCTGTTATTGGTCTAGTAAGTCAGATTTATTTTTAAGGACTTTCACAAAAAAAACAAAGATTTTGAAATGTTATGAAATGTTTTGAAGATAAAATTTGATATAAAGCTGTTTATGGCTCACTTTTGATCTTTCAAAAGTAAGAGGCCTATAAATACCCTTCAAAGCATCATTTAATTTAGAGTTTCTTCACTCTAGATGAACATGAGACTCACCTGGGACTTTCAAATAATGTGCTCAAGTCTTGTCTCAGATTAATTAGTATTTTTTAATAGCTCCTCAAGTGATGCTAATGTTCATCCAGGGCTGAAATACACTAATTTACTTCTCACTCTTTTATTGTTACTTTATTTCTATGGCCTCAATGTTTCTCAAACCTTTCCAAAGAGTTTCTATTTCATCAGAAACAGAGAGTATTCATACTCTAATGATTTTATAGGTAATTATCCTATTCTGTTCCCTAATATTCTGGTTGACCTTCTTTTCAATCTTTTTTTCATACAGGGTCTTACTCTGTCACCCAGGCTGGAGTACAACAGTACAATCATAGCTCACCATAACCTTGAACTGCTGGGATCAAGCAATCCTCCCACCTTAGTTTCTCAAGCAGATAGGACTACAGGTGTGCACCACCATGCCCACTATATATATACACACACACACACACACATACACACACACACACACACACACACACACACACACATATATATATATATTTAAGAAATAGGGTCTTACAAAGAGGGGAACAAGAGACACTGGGGCTGACTTGAGGGTGGAAGGTGGGAGGAGGGAGGGGATCAGAAAAAATAAGTGTTGGATACTAAGATTAGTATCTGAGTGATGAAATAATCTGTACAACAAACCCCATGACACAAGTTTCCCTGTATAAAAAACCTGCACATGTACCCTCTGAATCTAAAATAAAAGTAAAAATAAAGAAATGGAATCTTGCTATATTGCCCAGGCTAGTCTCAAACCCTGGTCTCAACTGATCCTCCTGCCTTGGACTCTCATGTCTTTTCAATTTTATATTGTAACCCTTTATCGTGGAAGTTTTCTCTCTTCATTCCAAAACTTTTCCTCTCTGATTTACTTGCATACTACATTTATGTTGACTTATGAATTATTCCTAACCAAACATTACTGCATGGCACACAGTAAACAAGTGACAATCTCTGAAGAGTAATTGGTTCCATAAATTCCTGTATGGCATTCATATTGGGGTTGTCTTACTGAATAATGGACTATTAATAAATCAGATTGACTTATATAGAATTGCAGTTTTAGAAATGTTCCTGTCATAAACTCGGATCCTAGCCTGAACTTGATATGGCAAATGCTTCTAAATTTCAGACAAATGAAGAATTTTGATAAAACAGAGAAGCTTTACTGGCAGTTACTCAATTCTAGTAATGTTGTAGCTCAGAACTCTTGCAGTTGGAATAAAAATTCTCTTCTTACTTATGACTTTATGTTTTCCTAAACCTAGAAAGCCAGTAAAGTCAGTTGACATTTACCAAATGTGTGTGGTGATTTGGGATTTGTCACAGTAGCTGGGTTTGTCACAGCATAATGATAAGCAGATTCTATAGAAGTAATTTCCTCTGCAAAAGAAAGTCTGGCTTCATATATGTTATCATAGAAGAGTTAAAACATGGCCATATTTGAAATGCACTAATTTTCTTACTTTTAATTCCTTAATGAGAAAAAGCCATTCCAATTCAACCTTCAACCTTAAATGGCATTAGGGTCAAGTTTAAACCAAAACCATGTGAACAAATGAATGACTGGCACAAAGGTCAACCTTAACCTTTCTAAATACATGGAGATTAATCTATATTCAAGTGGTCTAAAAAGTATTTAGAACAACAAACATTAAAGTTCAGAAAAGCATCTAAAATTCAGAGCACAGCCATTGTAGCCACCCAGCAAATATGAAACATGTGACCCAAGCAAGCTTTTTAATCAGTCTATTTTTCAATTTTGTCTTTTAAATGGAGATTAGAAAGGGGTAGAGCAAGATGGTGAAATAGGACTCTCCAGTAACTGTCCGTCCACAGAAACATCAATTAGAACAACTACCCATGCAGAAAAATATTTTCATAAGAGCTCAGAAAACCAGGTGAGAGATCACAGTACCTGGTATAACACAAGAGACGCATTGAAGAGGGAAGGAAGGAGTTTTATATTACTTATATTCCCCTTCTGTTCACCTCAAAGACTGACCATCCAATGGGAACAAAGAGAGAAAAATGAGCACAGGACATTGTATTAGACCTCAACGCCAGGCCCACCACAGTAAAACCCAGCACCAGGCAGCCCCTCTTGGCCCCAAACTCCAGGCTGATACCAGCAGACAAAGCCTTCAGACCAATCTCAATGCCAAGCGGAACCACACAGTCCCAGGCTTCATGCTTGAAGTGCACAATCAACCTCTGACCCACCTCAGGGTTCTGCCAGTTGCAGCAAGCCCAGGCAAGCTCCAGCATCACCACAGCTTCAGAGGCTGCAGGATTCTCTTGTGCTCCAACACCTCACCATCCCAGTGGCCGCAGGGTAATTTTGATTTGCCCAGAATCTCTGGACAAACTTTTTTTTTTTTTTTTTTTTTGGCAGAGTCACCTCCTATTACCCCGGGCTGGAGTGTAGTGGCGTGATCTCGTCTCATGGTAATCTCCGCCTCTGGGTTCAAGTGATTCTCCTGCCTCAGCCTCTCAAGTAGCTGGGATTACAGGTGCCCACCACCATGTCCCGCTAGACAAGCTATTTAAAGTCTTTTCCAGATACAGCCAGTCTGCAAGGACTGAAATAAGTACCTACTTCTTCAAATGCACAGACACTGGTGCATAGTCACAAGGATCTAGAACAATCAGGGAAATACAACATCACTGAAGGGACAAAATAAAATGTCAATGACTTACCCCATAAAAATGGATATATGAACTTCCTAGACAAAAAATTCAAAATAACTTCTTTAAAGAAGTTCAGCAAACTTCAAGAAAATCTAAAGAAACAATTTAACCAAAGGGGGAAAAGAGTAAGTGGCCAGAACAAAAAATTCACCAAGATATTGGAATTTTAAAACATCAAACAAATTATGCAGCTGAAAAATATAATGACCAAAATGGAAAATGCAATAGAGAGCATCAACAGCAGAACTGTTTCTTCTGCTTAGAGAAGAAAAAATACATGAAATCAAAAACAGGTTATCTGAAAATATACGGTCAGAGGAGAGAAAATAACAAAGAATGAAAGGAAATGAAGAAAGCATGTAGGATTTATGGTATAGCAACAAAAGAGCAAATATTCAAGTCATAAGAGGAAATAAAGGAGAAAATTTTCAAGTCATAGGGAGAAACTAAAGAAGAAGGAGAAAATAAAGATAAAGGAGTAGAAATATAATTTTAAAAAATAATAACAGAAAAGTATCCAAACCTTAAGAAATATATAAGTATCCAGGTACAAGAAGGTCTCTAATCGGTTTTGATCCAAATAAGACTACCACAAGACATATTACAATCTAACTGTCAAAAATCAAAGATGAAAAGAAGATTCTGACAGCAGCAAGAAAAAAGAAGCAAATCACACGTAAAAGGGTTTTGATACAGCTAGCTGTACACCTCTCATCAGAAACCTTACAGGCCAGGAGATGGTGGGATGATAAATTCAAACTGCTGAAGAAGAAAAAAAAAAAAAAAAACCAACCCTGTCAACAAGAATACTATAACTGGCAAAACTGTGCATCAAAAATAAAGGAGAGGTAAACAAAAGCTAAGGTAGTTTATCATCACCAAACCTGTCTTACTAAAAATGCTGTTCGTGCACGGTGGCTCTCACCTGTAATCCCAGCACTTTAGGAGGCCAAGGCGGGCGGACCACCTGAGTTCAGGAATGCGAGACAAGCCTGGCCAACATGGTGAAACCCTGTCTCTACTAAAAAGACAAAAATTAGCCGGGCATGGTGGCTAAATTAAATTTTAATTTAGTACAGGTACAGGCCACCTGTAATCCCAGCTACTCAGGAGGCTGAGACAGGAGAATCGCTTGAACCCGGGAGGTGCAGTTGCAGTGAGCCACCGGGTAACTGCACTCCAGCCTGGGTGACAGAGAGAGACTCCATCTCAAAAAAAAAAAAGAAATGCTGAAGGGAGTTTTCAAGCTGAGGAAGGGTGTTAATGAGTAAGATAATAGCTGAATGTATAAAATTCACTAGTAAAAGTAAGTACACAGTCAAATTTGCAATATTTTAATACTGTAATGATAGTGTATGAATCATTTATATCTTTAGTATAAATAGTGAAAGACAAAACTATGAAAAATAATAGCTAGAGTAATTTGTTAAGAGATATGCAATATAAAAGATGTAAATGTAACATCAAAAATTAAAATGTTGGTGAGGATATGGAGTAAAATTATAAAGTATTTTGTGATCAAAGCTTAAGATAAAAAAAAAAGCTTAAGTTGTTATAAGCTTAAAATAATCTATTTATTAAGATGACTTTTAAGCCTCATGCTAACCACAAAGAAAAAACCTATAGTACATACACAAAAAATAAAAATAAAGCAATGAAAACACACCACTAGAGAAAATCACTTAGCCACAAAAGAAGAAAGTAACAAAAAAAAAAAAATCCACAAAACAAATAGAAAACAATTAACAAAGTAGAAACATTGTCTTTTGTCTATCAATAATTATTTTGAATGTAAATGGATTAAATTATTTAATCAAACAACGTGGAGTGGCTGAATGGATAAAAAAAAAACAAAACAAAAAAGACCCAACCATAAGCCACCTGCCTCTAAGAAACTCACTTCACCTTCAAGGACACAAATAGACTGAAAGTGGAGGAATGTAAAAAGATATTTTATGCAAATTGAACCAAAATAGGGCAGGAATGGCTATACTTACATCAGACAAAATAGATTTTAAGTCAAAATCAGCAAAAAGAGACAAGATCATATAATAATAAAGGTGTCAATTCAGCAAGAGGATATAACACTTTAAAACATATATGCATCCAACACCAGAGCACCTTAATATATAAAGCAAATATTAATAGATCTGAAGACAGAGACTGCAATATAGTAGCAGGGGACTTTGACACCCCATTTTCAGCAACAAACAGGCCATCCAGAGGAAAATCAATGAAGAAACATTGAACTTAAGCACTCTTCCAGACCAAATGAACCTAACAGACCATACAGAATATTCCATTCAACAGCTGCAGAATGCACATCCTTCTCAACAGTACATGGAATATTCTACACACAGATTATATGTTAGGTCACAAACAAGTCTTAACAAATTCAAGAAGATTGAAACAATATCAAATACTTTTTCTTACTATAATGGTATAAAACTAGAACTCAATAACAGAAGGAACTTCAAAAACTTCACAAACACATGGAAGTTAGACAACAGACTCTTGAACAACCAATGCATCAATGAAGAAATTAAAAGAAAAACTTAAAAATGTCTGAAGGCCAAATGTAAAAGAACAGAAATCATAACAAACAGTCTCTCAGACCACAGTGCAATCAAATTCGAGCTTAGGATTAAGGAACTCACTCAAAACCTCACAACTACATGGAAACTGAACAACCTGCTCCTGAATGACTACTGGGTAAATAACGAAATTCAGACAGAAATAAATAAGTTCTTAGAAACCATTGAGAACAAAAACACAATGTACCAGAATCTCGGACACAGCTAAAGCAGTTTTTAGAGGGAAATTTATAGCACTAAATGCCCACAAGAGAAAGCAGAAAAGATCTAAAATCAGCACCCTAACATCACAATTAAAAGAAATAAAGAAGCAAGAGCAAGCAAATTCAAAAGCTATCAGAAGACAAGAAACAACTAAGATCAGAGCAGAACAGAAGGAGAGATATACATGAAACACCCTTCAAAAAATCAATGAATCCAGGATCCGATTCTTTGAAAAGATCAACAAAATAGACCAGTAGCCAGACCTAATAAAAAAGAAACGAGAGAAGAATCGAATAGATGCAATAAAAAATGATAAAGAGGATATCACCACTGATCCCACAGAAATACAAATTACCATCAGAGAATACTATAAACACCTCTATGCAAATAAACTAGAAAATCCATAAAAAATGGATAAATTTCTGGACACACACACCCTCCCAAGTCTAAACCAGGAAGAAGTTAAATCCTTGAATAGGCCAATAACATGTTCTGAAATTGCGGCAGTATTTAATAGCCTACCAACCAAAATTAAAGCCCAGGATTAGATGGATTCACAGCCCAACTCTACCAGAGGTACAAAGAGGAAATGGTACCATTCCTTCTGAAACTCTTCCAAACAACAGAAAAAGAGGGAATCCTCCCTAACCCATTTTGTGAGGAATCATCCAGATACCAAAATCTGACAGAAACACAACAAAAACAGAAAATTTCAGACCAATATCCTTGATGAACCTCAATGTGAAAATCCTCAATAAAATACTGGCAAACAGAATCCATCAAAATATCAAAAAGTTTATCCATCACGATCAAGTTGGCTTCATCCCTGGGATGCAAGCCTGGTTCAACATATGCAAATCAATAAATGTAATTCATCACATAAACAGACCAATGACAAAAACTACATGATTATCTCAATAGATGCAGAAAAGCCCTTTGATAAAATTCAACTGACTTTCATGTGAAAAACTGCCAATAAACTAGGTACTGATGAAACATACCTCAAAGTAAGAAGAGCTATTTATGACGAGCTCATGGCCAATATCATACCAAATGTGCAAAAACTGGAAGCATTCCTTTTGAAAACCGGCACCAGACAAGGATGCCCTCTCTCACCATTCCTATTCAACATAGCATCGGAAGTTCTGGCCAGGGAAATCAGGCAAGAGAAAGAAATAAAGCGTATTCAAGTAGGAAGAGAGGAAGTCAAAGTGTCTCTATTTGCAGTTGACATGATTGTGTATTTAGAAAACCCTTCATCTCAGCCCAAAATCTTCTTAAGCTGATAGGCAACTTCAGCAAAGTCTCAGGATACACATTCCATTTGCAAAAATCACAAGCATTTCTATACATCAATAATAGACAAACAGAGAGCCAAATTATGAGTGAACTCCATTTCACAATTGCTGCAAAGAGAATAAAATACCTAGGAATACAACTTCCAGGGGATGTGAAGGACCACTTCAAGGAGAACTACAAACCACTGCTCAAGGAAATGAGAGAGGACACAAACAAATGGAAAAACATTCCATGCTCATGGATTGGAAGAATCAGTATTGTGAAAATGGCCATACTGCCCAAAGTAATTTATAGACTCAGTGCTATCACCATCAAGCTACTACTGACTTTCTTCACAGAATTAGAAAAAAATACTTTAAATTTCACATAGAACCAAAAAAAGAGCCTGTATAGCCAAGACAATCCTAAGCAAAAGAACAAAGCTGGAGGCATCATTCTACCTGACTTCAAACTATATTACAAGGCTACAGTGACCAAAACAGCATGGTACTGGTACCAAAACAGATATATACACCAATGGAACAGAACAGAGTCCTCAGAAATAATGCCACACATCTACAACCATCTGATCTTTGACAAACCTGACAAAAACAAGCTATGGGAAAAGGATTCCCTATTTAATAAATGGTGTTGGGAAAACTGATTAGTCATATGCAGAAAACAGAAACTGGACCCCTTCCTTACACTTTATACAAAAATTAACTCAAGATGGATAAGATATGTAAACTTAGACCTAAAACCATAAAAGCCCTAGAATAAATCCAAGGCAATACCATTCAGGACATATGCATGAGTGAAAACTTCATGACTAAAACATCAAAAGCAATGGCAATAAAAGTCAAAATTGACAAATAAGACCTAATTAAACTAAAGAGCTTCTGGACAGCAAAAGAAACTATTATCAGAGTGAACAGGTAAACTACAGAACGGGAGAAAATTTTTTTGCAATCTTTCCATCTGACAAAGGGCTAATTCCAGAATCTACAAGGAACTGAACAAATTTACAAGAAGAAAACAAACAACCTCATCAAAAAGTAGGCAAAGGATATGAACAGACATTTCTCAAAAGAAGACATTTATGCAGCCAGCAAACATGAAACAAAAAGCTAATCATCACTGCTCATTAGAGAAATGCAAATCAAAACCTCAATGAGATACCATCTCATGCCAGTTAGAATGGTGATCATTAAAAAGTCAGGAAACAAAAGACGCTGGAGAGGATGTGGAGAAATAGGAACACTTTTTCACTGTTGGTGGAAGTGTAAATTAGTTCAACCATTGTGGAAGACAGGGTGGTGATTCCTCAAGGATCTAGAACCAGAAATACCACTTAACCCTTCAATCCCATTACTGGGTATATTCCCAAAGGATTGTAAATTATTCTACTGTAAAGACACATGTACACATATGTTTACTGCAGCATTTTTCACAATACCAAAGAGATGGAACCAACCCAAATGCCCATCAATGATAGACTGAATAAAGACAATGTGGCACATATACACCATGGAATACTATGCAGTCATACAAAAGGATGAGTTCATGTCCTTTGCAGGGACATGGATGAAGCTGGAAACCATCATTCTCAGCAAACTAACACAGGAGCAAAAAGCCAAACACTGCATGTTCTCACTCACAAGTGAGTGTTGAACAATGAGAACACCTGGACACAGGGAGGGGAACATCACACACCAGGGCCTGTCGAGGTGTGGGGGGCTAGGTGAGGGATAGCATTAGGAGAAATACCTAATGTTGATGATGAGTTGATGGGTGCAGCAAAACAACATGGCACATGTATACCTATTTTTAAAACCTGCATGTTCTGCACATGTATCTCAGAACTTAAAGTATTAAAAAAATTTCCAATAAATGACTTGTTAAATGTTAAAAAGAAATTAGTTAATTAAAAAAGAGATGATCTGATGATCTGATGAATTAATGTTTTGATTCATAATTAACTAATCCAAATAAATTATTATTTTTTTATTTGATAAGTTTATTTTTATTGATACATATATCAATACAATATAATAGTTTTTATTGATACAAATATTTTACGTATTTACTGGGTACATGTGATATTTCTCGCATGCATAGAATGTGTAATGATAATGTCAGTGTATTTGGCAAATCTATCATCTTGAGTAATTATCATTTTTATGTGTTGGGAACAATTCAAGATTTCTCTTCACGCTGCTGTGAAATATACAATACATTGCTGCTAACCATTGTCATCCTGCTGTTTTCAAACATTAGAACTTATACCTTCTATCTAACTGTATATTTGTAGCCATTGACCAGTCTCTATCGCCAACACCCAGCGCAACCCACACACCCTTCCCAGCCTGTAGTTTCTATCATTCTAATCTGTGCCTTGATGAGGTCAATTTTTTTCAGCACCTACATTTGAATAAGAACATGGAGGAAATTTGTCTTTCTCTGCCTAACTTATGTCATTTAACATAATAATCTCCAGTTCCATCTGTTTTGCTGTAAATGACAGAATTTCATTTTGTTATGGCCAAATAGTATTCCACTGTGTGTGTATAGCACATTGTATTTATCCATTCATCTGTTGATAGACACTTAGATTGATTCCATATCTTTGCAATTGTGAATAGTGCTGCAATAAACATGGTAGTGCAAGCATCCCTTTGATATACTCATTTCTTTTTCTTTGGATAAATGCTCAATAGTGGGATTACTGAATCTTATGGTATTTTTAGTTTTGGAGAAATTTACATACTGTTTTCCAAAGTGGCTGTACTAATTTACAATCCTACCAACAGTGCATGAGTTCACTTTTCTCCACATTCTCAATAGCAACTGTAGTTTTTTGACTTTCAAATAACAGCCATTCCAACTGGGGTAAGGTGATAACTCATTGTAGCTTTGATTTGCATTTCTCTGATGATTACTGATGTTGAACATTTTTTTCATACACCTGCTTGCCTTTGTATGTCCTCTTTTCAGAAATGTCTCATGTCCTTTGCCCATTTTTTAATTGAATTCTTTTTTTTTCTGTTGCATTGTTTGAATTTATTGTGTATTCTGGATAAAAATTCCTTGTCAGATGCATAGTTTGCAAATATTTTCTCCCATTCGACAGACTGTCTCTTCACTCTTTTGACTAATTTTATTTGCATAAGCTTTATCTTAGGTCGGTGCAAAAGAAATTGTGGTTTTTGCCATTAAACGTAACAGTATAAACTGCAATTACTTTTGCACCAAGTTAATAGTTTAATTTAGTCCCATTTGTCTTTTGTTTTTGTTTTCTGTGCTTTTGAGGTCTTATCCATAAAATCTTTGCCTAGACCAATATCCTAAAATGTGTTTTCCCTATGATTTCATCTAGTGGCTTATAGTTTTATAAAATCTTATATTTAAGTCTTTAGTCCATCTTTTTTTTTTAGGTTATGAGAAATGGGGGCCAGTTTCATTCTCCTGCATATGGATGTCCAATTTTCCCCAGCAACATTTATTGTAGAGTATGTCCTTTCCCTGATGTAGGTTCTTGATGTTTTTGTCGAAAAACAGTCTGCTGTAAGAGCAATCAATGAAGTTATTTCTGGATTCTCTATTTTGTTCTATCATTCTACGTGTCTGGGTTTTTTTTGTTTGTTTTTTGTGGGTTTTCTTTGCTGTGGGGGGGCAGTCAATACCATGTTGTTTTGGTTAATTATAGCCTTGAAACGTATTTTCAAATCAGGTAGTGTGATGATGCCTCCAGCTTTGTTCTTTGTACCTGATACAGTTTGACTGTGTCCTCACCCAAATCTCATCTTGAATTCCCACGTATTGTTGGAGGGACCCAGTGGGAGTTAATTGAATCATGGGAGCAGGTCTTTGCCATGCTGTTCTCGTAGTAGTGAATAAGTCTCACAAGATCTGATAGCTTTAGAAGGGGAAGTTTCCCTGCTCGCTCTCTCTTTGCCTGCTGCCATCCACATAAGACATGACTTGCTCCTCCTTGTTGTCTGCCGTGATTGTGAGGCCTCCCCAGCCATGTGGAACTGTGAGTCCATTAAATCTTTATCCTGTATAAATTACCCAGCCTCGGGTATGTCTTTATTAGCAGAGAGAAAATGGATTAATACAGTGCCCATATTGTTTTGGCTATTCAGGCTCTTTTTTGGTTCTATACAAATTTAAGGATTGTTTTTTCTATTTTGTGAAAAATGACATTGCTATTTTGGTAGAAATTATATTGACTGTGTAGATTTCTTTAAGCAGCATGATCATTTTAGCAGTATTTATTCTAATTCATAAACATGGGATTTTTTCCATTTATGTCTTATTCAATTTCTTTTGTTAGTGTTTTGTAGTTTTCTTTGTATTTCACTTCCTTTGTTAAATGTACTCCTAGGCATTTAATTTTACTATTTGTAGTTATTGTAAATGGGATTGTCTTCTTGATTTCTTTCTCAGATAGTTTATTATTGGTATATATAAATGCTACTGATTTTTGCATGTTGATTTTGTGTCTTGCAACTTTACTAAATTTATTTATTAGACCTAAGAGGCTTTTTTTGGAAATGCCTTTAGGTTTTTCTAGATATAATATTTTTTTAAAAAATTTTTTTATTATTATACTTTTAAGTTCTAGGGTACATGTGCATAACGTGCAGGTTTGTTACACATGTATACTTGTGCCATGTTGGTGTGCTGCACCCATCAACTTGTCATTTACATCAGGTATAACTCCCAATGCAATTCCTCCCCACTCCCCCCTCCCCGTAATAGGCCCCAGTGTGTGATGTTCCCCTTCTGGAGTCCAAGTGATCTCTTTGTTCGGTTCCCACCTATGAGTGAGAACATGCGGTGTTTAGTTTAAATCATCAGTAAAAAGTGACAATTTGACTTTCTCTTTTCCAATTTGGACAACTTTTATTTATTTATTTATTTCTTGCCTGATGCTCTGGCTTGGATTTCCAGTACTTTGTTGAATAGTTGTGATAAAAGCAAGCATTCTAGTCTTGATCCAGTTCTTAGGAGAAAGGCTTTCAACTTTTTGCAGCAAGTATGATGTTAGCCATTGTTTGTCATATATGGTCTTTATCATATTGAGATATGTTCCTTCTTTGCCTAGTTTGTTGAGACTTTTATAATAAAAAGAT
Organism: Papio anubis; assembly: GCF_008728515.1. Lineage (NCBI taxonomy): Eukaryota > Metazoa > Chordata > Mammalia > Primates > Cercopithecidae > Papio > Papio anubis. Next base: position 81,144,902 of record NC_044982.1, read on the forward strand.
GTTGAATTTTACCAAATGCTTTTTCTACATCTTTTAGGATGATCATAGTGGTTTTTGTCCTTCATTGTGTAATGATATATCACATTTATTCATCTGCATGTGTTGAACTATCCTTGAACCCCTGGGATAAGTCCCACTTGATCATGGTGTATTATTTTATTGATATGTTGTTGGATGCAATATTTTGTTGAGAATTTTTGAGGCTATGTTAGCCAGGGATATTAGTTTTCTTGTTGTTGTTGTTGTTGTTGTATCCTTTGTCTGGTTTTGGTAGCAGAGTAATATAATTTGGATATTTGTCCCTCCACAAATATCTCATGTTGAAATTTAATCCTCAATGTTTAGGGAGGAACCTAGTGAGAGGTGGTTGGATCATGGGGATAGATCTCTCATGAACGGCTTTGTGCCATATTTACCATAATGAGTGACTTCTCACTCTTTTACTTCCTGTGAAAACTGATTGTATAAAAATAGCCCGGCACCACTCTCCCTTGTCATTCTTTCTCCCTCTCTTGCCATGTGATATTCTGGCTCCCCTTCACCATCTGTCATGTGCCAAAGCAGTCTAAGGTCCTTACCAGAAGCAGATACTGGTGTCATGCTTTTTGTACAACTTGCAAAATGATGAGTTAAATAAAGCTCTTTTCTTTCTAAATTACATAGCTTCAGCTTCAGATAATACTTTATAGCAATACAAATAAACCAAGACACAAGATAATGCTGGCCATATAGAATCAGCGAGGGAGAAACTCCTCATCTTCAATTGTTTTGGACTAATTTAAGGAGAACTGGTGTTAGATCTTCTTTGAAAGTTTAGTAGAATTTGTCAGTAAAGCCACCTGGCCCCGGACTTTTCTTTTTTGGGAGATGATTACTGATTCCATCTCATTATTCATTATTGGTCTGTTCAGGTTTTCTATTTCTTTCTAATTCAATTTTGGCAGGTTATATGTGTCTAGGGATTTATCCATTTCTTATAGGTTTTCTAGTTAGTGTACAGTTGTTTATCACAATCTTTGAAGGTATTTTGTATTTTGATGGTATTAGTTGGAATGTTTCCTTTTTTCATTTCTGGTTTTATTTGGGTATCTCTGTTTTGTGATTATTGTAGCAAGTGTTCATCAATTGTATTTATCTTTTCAAAAAACACCTTTTATTTCATTGATTCTTTGTACTTTTTTTAGTCTCTATTTTGTTTAGTTCTGCTGTGGTCTTTATTATTTTTTCCTTCTATTAATTTTTGAGTTTGATTTGTTTTTGCTTCTCTAATTCCTTGAGGTGCATCCTTAAGTTGTTTATTTAAAATATTTCTATTTTTTTGATATGTGTTTATTACTATAAACTTCTTCTTTAGCAGTGATTTTGTTGTATTGCATAGGTTTTTAGTGTGTTGCATCTTCATTTTTGTTTGTTTCAAGTTTTCTTATTTCCTCCTTATTTCTTGACCCTATGGTCATTCAGAAGTATAGTGTTTAATTTCCATGTGCTTATAATTTTCAAAATTTTTCTCAGTATTGATTTATAATTTTTTTTCACTATGGTCTGAGAAGATACCTGATATGATTTTAACTGTAAAAAATTTGTTGAGACTTGTTTTGTGTTTTGACATACGGTCTATCCTGGAGAAATTTCTGTGTGCTGAAGAGAAGAATACATATTCTGCAGCTGTTGGATAAAATATTCTATAAATATCAGTTAGGTACAATTTGATCTAATGTGCAATTTAAGTGCAATGTTTCCGTCTGAGTGAGCTGTCTAATGCTGAAAGTGAAGTGTTGAAGTCCCCAAATACTCTTGTATTGGAATATATCTCTTGCTTTAGATCTAATAATATTTGCTTTATATATCTGAGTGCTTCAATGTTGGGTACATATATGTTCAGAATTATATTCTCTTGTTGAATTGATTCCTTTATCATTGTATAATGACCTTGTCTCTTTTTACTATTTTGACTTAAAATCTGTTTTATCTGACATAAATATAGCTATTCCTGCTCACATTTGGCTTCCATTTGCATGAAATATCTATTTCTGTCTCATTATTTTTCTATATGTGTTTTTATAGGTGAGATGAGTTTCTGGTAGACAGAATACAGTTAGGTAATTTTTAAAAATTTATTTAGCCATTCTGTGTCTTCTAAGGGGGAAGAGAGTAAGTTAGCTGACAGTGTTTTTTTGGTTTTATTTTGTTTTTCCTTCAGCACTTTGAATATATCATCTCATTCTTTCCTGGCATCTAAAGTGTCTGCTGAGAAATTCGCTGTTGCTGATAAGGATTCCTTTATAGGTGACAGATACTTTTTGATTACTGTTTTAGAATTTTCTATTTGTCATTGACTTTTGACACTGACTATAATGTGCCATGGAGAAGACCTTTTACATTGTATCTATTTGGAAATCTTGTTCTGGGTGTCTAAATCTCTTGCTAGACTTGGGAAGTTTTTAGCTATTATTTGTTACATAGTTTTTCTAACCCTTTTGTTGTCTATTCACCTTTTCGGATGTCAAAATTTTTAATATTTCATCACTTTATAGTGTCCCATATGTCTAGATGTCATGAATACTTTGCTCATTCTTTTTTTATTTTTTTATTTTTTATATGACTTGGTTATTTCAAAAGACCTGTCTTCAAGTTCTGAGATTCTTTATCTGCTTAATCTAGTCTGTTGTTGAAGTTTTCAAATGTATTTTGTATTTTATTCAATGAGTTATTTAGTTCCACAATTTCTGTTTGGTTCATTTTTATATTTATCTCTTTGATAAATTTCTCATTCATATCCCAAATTGGTTTTCTGGTTTCTTTGCATTGTTTTTCCAGAATTCTCTTGTATCTCACTGAGTTTCTTTAGTACTAATATTTCAAATTATTTCCTCAGGGTTTTCTAAATGTCTTTTTAGTTGTGATCTCTTACTGGAGAATTATTAGTTTCCTTTGGAGATGTCATATATTCTTGCTTTATCATGTTTCTTGTTTCCTTAAATTGATACCTGTGCATCTGCTCTAACAGTAACTTCTTCCAATTTTTTAAATTTTCTGTCATAGGGGAAGAAATTTTCCTGAAGATATATCTATAGTGATAGATGGGTAGGGCATTTTGGTTTTTATTATGGGTGTGTTCAGTAGTGTAGTCTCTGTTTTTTTTAGCTGTAAACAGTGTCAGTGGTGTCTGTGATTTCCTTAGTGCCTTAGGGTATGATTGTTAGTGGAGGCTGTGATGAATTTTTTCTGGGGACTGGGATGCTGAGTGGGCCAGTCTTCAGGCCCCAAGAATGGCAGCTGTGGACTGAGAGTGCCTTTTCATGGGACCCAGGGCAGTGTATGCCCTGGTATTTGTATTAGTGGGTATAGACAGGTCAGTTCTTAAGCCCCCAGGTAGGTTTTTTGTTTTGTTTTGTTTGTTTTGTTTTGGTACAAAAATTGGATATGGTGGGTCAAATAGGTGAGCGGTTTCTCAAGCCCCTGGGCAACAAGCATGGCATGGGCAATGACAGTAACAGTAGTGGAACAACCCTGAGGGACCCAAGCAGCCCACACTGATGTTGGCAGTGACTGTAATGTGTTGGGTGGGCCATTCCTCTAACCTATAGGTGGTGCATGTGGGTGGGTGCCAGCTATGGGGGTAGTGGCAGGTTGAGTGGGTCTGATTTCAAACCTTGGGAGGAGTGCTCAGGTGCCACTGGTAGTAAACTCGGTTGAGTGATTCCCCAAGCCCCTCGACAGTGTGTGAGGGTAATTGCAAGACCCCTGGATAGTGTGCTCAGGTACTGGAGGCAGTGGAGCAAAGCTGGGCAGACCTGCCTTCAAGCTCCCTCATGGTCCATGCAGGTGCTCCTTGTGATAAGAATGGGGTGATCCCCAGGAAACCAGTGGAATGCTCAGGTAGGGGTGGTCACAGCTGCACTGCAGCCCTGCTATTAGATATAGGAGGGATGTTATCCCTGGGTGCAGCCATAGGCAGGCAGCTGCTCCTCAGCCCTGTAGTAGCCTGCAGTCTTGGTGTTGCACAGGCAGTGGAATTTGTCCTTAGGGCATGTGAAATGTAATGGCTGCCATTCTGCTGGGGGTAGGGGGAAATGAGATTGCTGCCCATGGCTCCTTCCTTGACCCTGGCAGCAGGGCAGGATGTAGGCTGCCAGGGGCTGTGCTTTCAAAATGGTGCTGTGCTGCAGCAGCTCAGGATTTAGGGGTTTGTGAGATCCAGTGTGAGCTCTCTCTTTGGAGCAAAGCTTTTTCCAAGTCTCCAGGCAGTTCCCTAGAGGCTCAAGAGGGTTGACGGGCTCTCCAACAGTGTATATTATAGGAGTTCATGCAGGAACATGGACTGCTGGGGGATTTTCACTTACTTTTCCCCCTTATTAGGGAGCCACTTCAGATGCCCAGTGGATCCTGGTCAAACAGGCTGCCTTGTTTCCATCTCCTTTCTTGCTGTTAGGACTTCTCATCATTTTGTTGATTTCCAGTGTTCTTTCTTAGATGGTCTATTTGAAGTTTGAAGATCTACTTGCTATTTTGGTTCCCCTCTATACAAGAGGTGAGTACCAGATACATCTAGTCAGCCATCTTGAAGCCCCTCCTAAATAAACATTTCTTATTCCAAGTCCTACAGATACTAAAACAAAAGATGCAGAGAAAAGATACAAAGGTTGTATACCTAGGTGTTTTATTCTCTTTGTAGCAATTGTGAACAGGAGTTCACTCATGATTTGGCCCTCTGTTTGTCTGTCATTGATGTGTAGGAATACCTGTGATTTTTGCACATTGATTTTGTATCCTGAGAGGTTGCTGAAATTGCTTATCAGCTTAAGGAGATTTGGGGCCGAGATGATGGGGTTTTCTAAATGTACAATCATGTCATCTGCAAACATGGACAATTTGACTTCCTCTTTTGCTATTTGAATACCCTTTCTTTCTCTTGACTGATTGCCCTGGCCAGAACTGCCAATACTATGTTGAATAGGAGTGGTAAGAAGGCATCCTTGTCTTGTGCTGGTTTTTGAAGGGCATGCTTGCAGTTTTTGCCCTCTCAGTATGGCATTGGCTGTGGGTTTATCATAAATAGCTATTATTATTTTGAGATACCTTCCATCAATACCAAGTTTATTGAGAGTTTTTAGCATGAAGTGCTGTTGAATTTTGTCGAAGGCCTTTTCTGCATCTATTGAGATAATCGTGTGTTTTTTGTCATTGATTCTGTTTATGTCATGGATTATGTTTATTTATTTGCATATGTTGAACCAGCCTTGCATCAAGGGATGCTACTGACTTGATCGTGGTGAATAAGCTTTTTGATGGGCTGCTGGATTCAGTTTGCCAGTATTTTATTGAGGATTTTTGCATCGATGTTCATCAGGGATATTGGCCTGAAATTTTCTTTTCTTGTTGTGTCTCTGTGAGGTTTTGGTGTCAGGGTAATGCTGACCTCATAAAATGAGTTAGGGAGAATTCCTTCTTTTTTTATTGTTTAGAATAGTTTCAGAAGGAATGGTACCAGCTCTTTGTTCCTCTTTGTACCTCTGGTAGAATTCAGTCATAAATCCGTCTGGTCCTGAACTTTTTTTGGTTGGTAGGCTATTAATCACTGCCTCAATTTCAGAACTTCTTATTGGTTTATTCAGGGATTTGACTTCTTCCCAGTTTAGACTTGGGAGGGTGTATGTGTCCAGGAACTTATCCATTTCTTCTAGATTTTCTAGTTTATTTACATAGAGGTGTTTATAGTATTCTCTGATGGTAGTTTGTACAAGAGCTGTGAAGGCCCTCTTCAAGGAGAACTACAAACCACTGCTCAAGGAAATGAGAGAGGACACAAACAAATGAAAAAACATTCCATGCTCATGGATTGGAAGAATCGTTATTGTGAAAATGGCCATACTGCCCAAAGTAATTTATAGATTCAATGCTATCCCCATCAAGCTACCATTGGCTTTCTTCACAGAATTGAAAAAATCTACTTTAAATTTCATATGGAATGAAAAAAGAGCCTGTATAGCCAAGACAATCCTAAGCAAAAAGAACAAAGCTAGAAGCATCACACTACCTGACTTCAAATAATACTACAAGGCTACAGTAACCACAATGTCATGGTACTGGTACCAAAACAGATATATAGACAAATGGAACAAAACAGAGGCCTCAGAAATAATGCCACACATCTACAACCATCTGATCTTTGACAAATCTGACAGAAACAAGCAATGGTAAAAGGATTCCATATTTAATAAGTGGCATTGGAAAAACTGGCTAGCCATATGCAGAAAACTGAAACTGGACCCCTTCCTTACAGCTTACACAAAAATTAATTCAATATGCATTAAAGACTTAAATGTAAGACCTAAAACCATCAAACCCAGGAGAAAACCTAGGCAATACCATTCAGGACATAGGCATGGGCAAAGACTTCATGACTAAAACACCAAAAGCAATGGTAACACAAGCCAAAATTGACAAATGGGATCTAATTAAACTAAAGAGCTTCTGCACACTAAAAGAAACTATCATCAGAGTGAACAGGTAACCTACAGAGCAGGAGAAAATTTTTGCAATCCATTCATCTGACAAAGGGCTAATATCCAGAATCTACAAAGAACTTAACCAAATTAAAAAAAAAAAATCAAAAAGTGGGTGAAGGATATTAAGAGACACTTCTCAAAAGAAAACATTTATGCAGCCAACAAACATATGAAAAAAAGCTCATCATTACTGGTCATTAGAGAAATGCAAATCAAAACCACAATGAGATACCATCTCACGCCAGTTAGAATGGCAATCATTAAAAACTCAGGAAACAACAGATGCTGGAGAGGATGTAGAGAACTAGGAATGCTTTTACACTATTGGTGGAAGTGTGAATTAGTACAACCGTTGTGGAAAATAGTATGGTGATTCCTCAAGGATCTAGAACCAAAAATACCATTTGACCCAGCAATCCCATTACTATGTATATAGCTAAAGGATTATAAGTCATTCTACTATAAAGACACATATACACATATTTATTGTGGCACTTTTCACAATAGCAAAAAGCTGGAACCAACCCAAATGCCCATCAGTGATAGACTGGATAAAGAAAATGTGGCACATTTTCTTTCTTTCTGTAATACTATGTATTCTTTCTGGAATACTATGCAGTCATACAAAAGGATGAGTTCATGTCCTTTGCAGGTCATGGATGAAGCTGGAAACCATCATTCTCAGCAAACTAACACAAGAACAGAAAACCAAACACCACATGTTTTCACTCATAAGTGGGAGTTGAACAATGAGAACGCATGGACACAGGGAGGGGAACATCACATACTGGGACCTGTCAGGGTTTGGGGGGCTAGGGAAGGGATAGCATTAGGAGAAATAACTAATGTAGATGATGGGTTGATGGGTGCAGAAAACCACCATGGCACGTGTATACATATTTAACAAATCTGCATGTTCTGCACATGTACCCCAGAACTTAAAGTTCAACAATAATAATAACAATAAAGAAAAGATGCAAAGGGACACTGTGTATTATTTGGGAAGTTGTACCCAAGTCAATTGGTTTTCTACATAGGTCCATCATGTGTTCCCTATTCTATATAATTTACTTGTTTGCAAACTTTCTATAAAGTTTTATTTTTAATAAATAAGTGAACTAGATATCATGTCATGTCTAGAGTCTTGATTTCCTTTTTTCAAGAAGTTCTTAAAAGTTGAGTTCAGATCCAGAGCTAGTAGAACAATACTTTCTACTTGACAAATATGAGGATCAGGCCTGAAGCAGGTGGTTTAGAAACATTTACTCAGGTAGAATGAGCCCAGTGCCACACATAGAAACAGTCTCTCAACAACAGTTCCATTTGTGAGATATTATGCTGGTGTCTATCAACCTCCTTCAACACAACCAGAAATGGTACAAGCCAAGAAAGAATGATAATGGAAAATACCTGCCTGAACTCTGCCTTTCTGGCAATGTCAAATAAAATTGGGAACAAGTTAAGCAATGTTTCACTTCAAATCTGCAAACTGCTGGAGTCAGACCGAACAAATGAGAAAAGATCACTTTATTTTCCCACCCAGGCCAGAGACTTTAGATATTTACAACAACTTATAGCTCAGGCAAAAGGAGCAATGTGAATAAGAACTTTTCCTGCAGACAATTGATAAATCCACAGGTCTCTACAAAAAAAATAGGTTCTGCCTTCACTAAGCAGCCATAACATGAAGGAGAGAAGGAAAAAAAGGAGCTGGCTTAAGGTGCTGGAAATTTTACTATTCATGAGAAAATTAACTAAATTTGAACAGAAGCAGGTACAATAATAAGTTGTTAGGGAGAAATTGCTCTTGTAGTCCTATCTAAAATGGGAAGTGAGTTTGCGAAATATCTGAAAGAATCAGTATTCAGGATGCTTGCCGTGGGGATGTGGAAATGACCAGAACCATTAAAGGCACAGAAGTACTGAAGGATTTAAACGTTCATAAACAGAAGAAAAAAACTCTCATAGAGACTGCAGAGGCTCTGCAAAAAGCATTGAAAACTGAAAACTTTTTCTCTTTTGGGTCTCTGTCTCCACATCTGTAAAATTAAGACATTGGCCGACCTGATCCCTAGAAGCCTTCCAGCATTAAGATTATATAATTTCTGTGAAGTACTAAAATGGGAATTATACCAAATAAGCATGATAGCATAGGTAGTAGCAACAACAGTCAATGTGCAGAGACATAGGAACTGCCAAGAAAATAACCTCTGATGCTACACAGAGGATAACCACATATAAGGAAGGCTAGTGCAACCCACCTTTAACCCATCTTCTCCAAGATAAATTTTATATAAAATTGTTGATAAATTTACCATGTTCTGGAAACAATGATGAATATCATGATTTCACAGCAAATGTTATCCTAATTTCCAACTAATATGGTTTGGCTCTGGCTTTCTCTTCAACCTCACCACCCTTGCTACTCCCTCTGGGTCATGTCATCTGAGTTATCTGGCCTATTTTTGTATTTTCTGTGTGTAAAGTGCATCCCCACCTTGATGCTTTTCCTCAGGCTATTCCTTCTGTTTCTGCTGTCTTCTCTCTCATCGTTATTGTATCAGTTCCATCACATCATTTATTTATCAGTTCAAATTTCATTTAACTAATAAGTTATCCCTGACCTCACCCACTAGTCACTTCATCCCATTGTTCTTGAATTTCTTTCAGAGTACTTATCATTCTTTGAAATTACTGATTTGCTTACACTTTTTCTGTCTTCTCAACTGGACTGTAAGTTGAGTGAGGGCCCAAATATGATTGGTTTAATGTACTCCTGGACATAGTAGATGCTGAAAATATGTTTATAAAATGAATAATTAAGTCACTAGTTAAGTATTAGCATCCTCATTTTACTGTTGAGGAAATATCAGAGAAGAGGTTTAGTAACCTGCACAAATGAACAGCTTGATTAAATGGTGTAAGATTATAACTTAGGACTTTGAATAACCTACTATGATTTGTTTCTAACTTTCTGGAATACTCCATGCAATTGACCCAGAAACCACCCTTCACCTCTTTTTTGTATTCAGAGCTAATCTTCCCAGTCTATTGGTAACCTCACTCTGCATAAAATGGGCTATGTTCAAGCATTGTGTTGGAGTGGAGGTGAGGTTCCAGGAGGTCTATCTAAGTATAATACTAAGGATAAAATTTTATTATTAATAACTATTAAAAATTATAATTTTTCTGTGGCAGTGAGAAAAGGGAAAGGGACCAAGAGATAAATGGAGGTATAATTCATTTGAGAATTGGATATACTATGATCTTGGCAGTCATTGGTATAATAATCACAGATTTCAAATTCCATGTTTATTGACATACTGAAATGTTTGGAATCATGGGCTCTAAAGCCTGGGTCTGAAACCCTTCTCGGCCATTCTCTGACATTGCTATGTGACCTTGTGACATGTCTGTGCATTCACTGTAAACAGGGGCTACTAACAGTACACCTGATGATGATTACATAGGTTTATAGATATAGAACTCTTAGATCACAGTCTAGAACAGAGTGAACATCAAACCATTAGCTATTATTATTGTTATCATCGTTAGTCTATACTTATTACTGCGAGATCTCACATTGCAAAACATATCAGTTGTTCAATTTTTAGTTGAGCCCTACTGTACAATAATATCATTGATGGCAACTGATTTTTCACTCATCTATTACATGTACCACCCAAATATCTGTATCTTGAAAAGGGAGACACAGCAAGATGCATGAATAGAAGGCTACACCAATTATTCCCCCTGCAAAAACACCAATTTAGCAACTATCTACACACACACACAAAAGTACCTTTATAAGAACCAAAAAATCAGGTAAGCACTCACAGTACCTGGTTTTAACTTCATATTGATGAAAGAGGTATTGAAGATGGTAGGAAAGAGTCTCAAATCACCAATGCCACCCTTCCCCCATCTCCTGGCAACAGCCACACAGCACAGATAATTTGTGCTCTTGGGAGAGGAAAAGAGTAGCAATTGTGAGACATTACATTAAACTCAGTGCTGCCTTGTCACAGCAGAAAGCAAAACCTGGGTGACTTCAGTTTATGCCTGTTCACAGAAGGATTATTTAAACCAGGCCTATCAAGAGGGAAATTGTACATCCCAGTGGTCAGAAATTGAGTTCCAGTAAGCCTTGCCACTGTGGGCTAAATTGCTCAGGGACTATAAATAAATTTGAAAGGTACCTTAGGCCACAAGGAATGCAACTTCTAGGTGAGTTCTAGTGCTGAACTGGGCTCAGAACTAGTGGACTTTAGTGGCATGAGACCTACTCAGACACCTGCCAGGGTTTCACCCACCCCCCAACCTCAGGCTGCACAGCTCATGACTCCAAAAGAGATCCCTTTCTTTCACTTGAGGAGAGGAGAGAGGAGAATGATGAGGATATTTGTCTTGCATCTTGGATACCAGCTCAGCAACAGTAAGATAAGGCAACAATCAGAGTCATGAGTCCCCCATTCCAGGCCTTAACTCCCAGATAACACTTCTAGACACATCCTAGGCCAAAAGGAAACCCACTGCCTTGAAGGGAATCACCCAGCCCTGGGATGACCCATCACCTTCTGACTAAAGACCCCTTGAACCCTGAATAACCAGCAGCAATACCTAGGTAGTACACCATGGGACTTGGTTGAGATTCTGAGACTTGCTGGCTTCAACTGAGACTCAGCACATTCCAAGGTATGTTAGCTATGGGGAGAGACTCCTTCTGCTTGAGAAAAGAGGAAGAAAAAGAAAAGGAACTTTGTCTTGCATCTTAGGTACTAGCTCAGTCTCAGGGTTGTGAGGACCACAAGGGCTATTGGGGTCCCTGATTCCAGGCCTTGACACTTGGATGGCATTTCTGGACCTTCTCTGGGCCACAGGGAAGCCCACTTCCCTGAAGAGTGAGTCCCAGACCAGGCAGCATTTGCTGCAAGTTGACTGAAGAGCCCTTGGGCATGAAGGGAACGTCACTGGTAGTCTGGCAGTACTCCCCATGGGCCTGTGGCACTAGTGGCCATGGAGTGAACCTCCTCTGCCTGTGGAAAGGGGAGGAAGAGTGGGAAGGACTGCATCTCATGGTTTGAGTGGCAGCTCAGTTGCAGCAAAGTAGAACACCAGGTTTTTTACTCCAGTCCCTGGCTCCTGGATGGCACTTCTACACCCACTCAGGGCCTGACAGAGCTCATTACCCTGAAACAGAGGACACAAGCCTGGCTAGCTTCACCACTTGGTGATAGTAGAGGTCCAGTGCCTTAACAAACATAGGCAAAGGACAGGTAGTGGGCTTCAGGTCTGATTCATCACAGTCAGTGGTGGTGGCCACAGGGGAACTTGTAACACCACACCGCCAGCTCCAGGCAGCTCAGAACAGGGAGAGAGACTCTGCTTGTTTGGGACAAAATAAGGGAAGAGAACTAGAGTCTTTTCCTGGTAACGTAGATATTTCTTCTGGATATTATCCAAGATAACCAAGGTAGTACCTCTATGAGTCTGCAAGAACCACAGCATTACTGAGTTTTGGTGCACCCTAATAGAGATATGGCTTAGATTGAAACAGCCAAGTCATTTTGAATACCCGAAAAGCCTTTCCCAAAAAGATGGGTAGAAAGAAGTTCAGACTGTGAAGACTACAATAAATATCTAACTCTTCAATGCCCAGACACAAGTAAACACCCAGCAGCATCAAGAACACCCAGAAAAACATGACCTCACTAAATGAACTAACTAATGCACCAGGGACTAATCCTGAAGAAACAGATATGTGACCTTTCAGAGAAAGAATTAAAAATAGCTCTCTTGAGGAAACTCAAAGAAATTCAAGATAACACAGGAAAGGAATTCAGAATTCTATCACATAAATTTAACAAAGAAATTGAAATAATTTAAAAGAATAAAGCAGAAATTCTGGAGTTGAAAAATATAATTGGCATAAGAAAGAATGCATCAGAGTCTTAATGGCAGAATTAATCAAGCAGAAAAAAAAATTGGTAAGCTTGAAGGCAGGCTATTTGAAAACATACAGTAGGAGAAGAAAAATAAATTTAAAAACTGAAGCATGCCTTCAGGACCTAGGAAATAATGTCAGAAAGGCAAATCTAAGACTCATAGGCCTTATAAAGGAAGTAGAGAAGAAGATAGGGATGGAAAGTTTATTCAAAGACACAATATCAGAAAATGTCCCAAACCTAGAGAAAGAGATCAATATTTAAGTACAGGAAGGTTATAGAACAACAAGCAGATTTAACCCAAAGATGAGCTCTAGGCATTCAATAACCAAACTCCCAAAGATCAAGGATAAAGAAAAGATTCTAAAAGTATCAACAGAAAAGAAACAACATATGATAGAACTCCAGTATATCTAGCAGCAGACTTTTCAGTGGAAACCTTAGAGGCCAGGAGAGAGTGGCATGACATATTTAAAGTGCTGAAAAAAAACACTTATACCCTAGAATAGTATATCTGGCAAAATATATTCTTCAAACATGAAGGAGAAATAGAGACTTTCCCAGACAAACAAAAACTGAGTGATTTCGTTAACACAGTACCTGTCCAAAAAAATTCTCAAGAGACTTCTTCAATCAGAAAGAAAATGATATTAATAAGGAAGAAGAAATCATGTGAAGATACAAAACTCACTGGCAATAGTAAGTACACAGAAAACTACAGAATATTATAGCACTGTAACTATGGTGTGTAAACTATTTTTATCTTAAGAAAGACTAAATGATGAACCAATTAAAAATAATAACAACAACAGTTTTTCATGACAGTGCAATAGATATAAATAAAAAGAGCAAAAAGTTAAAAAGCCAAAAGGGGACAAAGTTAAGGTGTAGCATTTTTATTAGTTTTCTCTTTCCTTGCTTGTTTATGCAAACAGCGTTATCAGCTTAAAATAATGAATTATAAGGTATTATTTGCAAGCCTCACAGTAATCTCTAATTAAAATTCATACAATGCATACAGAAAAAATAAAAAAGCAAGAAATAAAATCATACCACCAGGGAAAATCACTTTCACTAAAAGGAAGACAGGAAGGATTGAAAGAAAGAAAGAAAGAAGAGAAGACCACAAAAAAAAGAGAAACTGAATAACAAAATGGCAGGAGTAAATCCTTGCATATCAATAATAACATTGAATGTAACTAAACTCAACTCTCCAATCAAAAGACATAAAGTGGTTGAATACATTTTTTAGAAAAGCCCCAATGATTTGTTCCCCACAAGAAACATACTTCACTTATAAAGACACACATAGACTGAAAACAAAGGGATGGAAAAAGATACTCCACATCAACTGAAACAAACAACAAAAAAGAGTAGGAGTAGCTATATTTTCATCAGAAAAAAATAGATTTTAAAACAAAAAAATATATAAAAAGAGACAAAGAAGGTCATCATATAATGATAAAGGGGTCAATTCAGCAAGAGAGAATGTAACAACTGCAAACATATGTGCGCCCAACACTGGAGCACACAGATATATTAAAGCAAACAGTTTCAGAGCAAAAAAGAGAGATTTATCCCAATGCAATAATAGCTGGAGGCTTCAGCACTCGACTCTCAGCATTGAACAGATCACCCAGACAGAAAATCAAAAAAAGAAATATCACAATTAATCTGTACTATAGACCAAATGGCCTTAATAGATATTTACACAACATTTCATCCAACAGCTGCAGAATACACATTATTTTCATTAGCACATGGATCATTCTCAAGGATAGATCATATCCTAGGTCAAAAAACAAGTCTAAAAGCATTCAAAATATTGAAATATCAAATATCTTCTCTGACCACAATGGAATAATACTAGAAATCAATAACAGAAAGAATTTTAAAAATTATACAAACACATGGAAATTACACAATGTGCTCCTGAATAATCAGTAGTTCGATGAAGAAATTAAGAATGAAATTGAAAACTGTCTTGAAACAAATGATAATAGGAACACAAAATCCCAAAACCTATGGGATATAATACAAGTAGTACTAAGAGGGAAGTTTATAGCCATTAATGCCTACATCAAAGAGAGAGAAAATGTCAAATAAACAACCTAAGAATGTCTGTTAATGAACTAGCAAAGCAAAAGCAAAGCAAACCCAAAATTAGGAGAATGAAACAAATTATAAAGGTAAGAGAAGAAATAAACAAATTTGAAACGAAGAAAAAAGCAGAAGATCAACAAACAAAAAGCTGGTGTTTTGAAAAGATAAATAAAATTGACATGTAGTCAGACTAAGAAAAAAAAAGGAGAGAAGTCCTAAATAAACAAGATCAGAGATGAAAAAGAAGACATTGCAACTGATACCTAAGAATTTCAGAGAATCATTAGTGGCTACTATGAACAACTATATGCCAGTAAGTTGGAAAATTTAGAAGAAATGAATAAATTTCTAGACACTCACAAGTTACCAATATTGAACACACAAAGAAATTCAAAACCTAAACAGATAAATAAAAAGTAATGAGGTCGATGCTGTAATAAAAAGTCTCCCAGCAAAAACATAAAAATAAAATAAAGCCCAGACCTGATCACTTCACTGATGGATGACATCAAACATTTAAAGAACTAATACCAATCCTACTCAAAATGTTCTGAGAAATAGAGTAGAGGGAATCATTTCAAATTCATTACACAAGTTCAGCATTACCCTGATAGTTAAACCAGACAAAAATATATATAAAAATTAAACAATAAGCCAGCATCTCTGATAAATATTGATGCACAAATTATCAACAAAATACTAGCAAACCAAATTTAACAACAGATTAAAAACTTATTTATCATGGCCAAGTGGGTGATGCAAGGATGGCTCAACATATGCAAATCAATTAATGTCATACATTATAACAACAGAATGAAGGATAAAAACCATATTATCATTTTAATTGATGCTGAAAAAACATCTGATAAAATTGAGCATCCCTTCATCATAAAAACCCTCAAAAATGGGTATAGAAGGAACATACCTCAATATAATAAGAGCCATATATGACAGAAGCATAGCTAGTATCATACTGAATGATACAAAAATAAAAGCTTTTCCTCTAAGATCAGGGACAAAGAAAGAATGCCCACTTTCACCACAGTTATTCAACACAGGACTGGAATTTCTAGCTACAGCAATCAGACAAGAGTAAACAAAAGGGGCATCCAAATTGGAAAGTAGAAGTCAAATTATTCTTGTTTATAGATTATATAATCTTACATTTGGAAAAACCTAGGGACTCCACCAAAAAGCTATTAGAACTAATAAACAAATTCAGTGAAGTTGCAGAATACAAAATCAGCATACAAAAATCAGGAGCATTTCTATATGCCAACAGCAAACAATCTGAAGAAAACAATTAAGAAAGTAATCATATTCACAACAGAAACAAATAAGGTAAAACAGGTTAGAAATTAACCAAATAATTGAAAGATCTCTACTATGAAAACTATAAAACACTGAAGCAAGACCTTGAAGAAGACACACGAAAAGATATTCCATAGTCATGGGTTGGAAGAATTAATATTATTAAAATGTTCATACTATACAAAACAGTCTTTAGATTTAATGCAATCTCTATCAAAGTACTATCTGTGACACTCTTCACAGAAATAGAAAACACAACCCTAAAATTTATGTAAAACCACAAAAGATGCAGAATAGTCAAAGCTAGCTTAAGCAAAAAGAACAAAACTGAAAGTATCACATTACCTGACTTTAAGATATAGTACAGAGTTATAGTAACCAAGACAACTTGGAACTGGCATAAAAACAGAAACATGGATCAGTGTAACAGAATAAAGAACCCAAAGATAAACCCACACATTTACAGTGATTTTGTTTTTGGCAAAGGTGCAAAGAATATACACTAGGCAATGGACAGTCTCTTCAATAAATAGTGCTGGGAAAACTGGGTATCTATATGCAAAAGAATAAAATTAGACCCCTATCCCTTACCATATACAAAAATCAAATCAAGATGGATTAAAGACTTAAATCTAAGATCTCAAACTATGAAACTACTTCAAGAAAATATTGGAGAAACTCTCCAGGATATTGGACTGGGCAAAGATTTACAAGCATACGCAACCAAAGCAAAAATGGATGAATGGGATCCTATTAAGTTAAAAGTCTTCTGCACAGCAAAGGAAACAATCAACAATGTAAAGATACAACCCACAAAATAGGAAAAAAAATTCTGCAAACTACCCATCTGACAATGGTTTAATAACCAGAATATGTAAGGAACTCAAACAACTCTATAGGAATAAATCTAATAATCCCATTAAAAAATGGGCAAAATGTCTGAATAGAGCATTTCTTAAAAGAAGGCATACAAATGGCAAATAGGTATATAAAAAGGTACTGTACATCACTGATCATCAGAGAAATGTAAATCAAAACTACAGTGAAATACCTTCTCACCCCAATTAGAATGGCTTTTATCCAAAAGTCAGGCAATAACAAATACTGGTGAGGATGTAAAGAAAAGGGAATCCTCATTCACTTGGTGGTAATGTAAATTATTACAACCACTACAGCTTGGAGATTCCAAAAACTAAAAACAGAGCTTCCATATGATTCAGCAATCCCACTCCTAGGTATATACCCGAAAGAAAGGAAATCAGTATGTAAAAAAGATATTTGAAATCTCATGTTTATTGCAGCACTATTTACAATAGGCAAGATTTGGATGCAACCTAAGTTTCCATAAACACATGAATTGATAAAGAAAGTATGGTACATATATGCAATGGAGTACTATTCAGCCATAAAAAAGAATGAGATCCTGTCATTTGCAGCAACATGGATGAAACTGGAGGCCATAATGTTAAATGAAATATGCCAGGCACAGAAGACAAACTTAGCATGTTCTCACTTATTTGTGGGAAGTAAAAATTAAAATAATATAACTCACCAAGATGGAGAGTAGAAGGATGGTTACCAGAGGCTAACAAGGATAGTAGAGGGTGGGAGAGACTGGGGTAGTTAATGGTTAACCCAAAAAATAATAGAAAGAATTAGTAAGACCTAGCAGGTCAACAGGGCGACTGTAGTCAAAAATAATGTAATTGTACATATTAAAATAACTGAAAGAATATAATAGGATATTTTTATAACACAAAGGATAAATGCTTGAAGCAATGGATACCCCATTTAACCTGATGTGAGTCTATACACCTACTATGTACCCACAAAAATTAAAAATTAAAATACAAAATTGAACAAATTCCTTTATTTTGAGTCCATGTCTGCTTTTAACTTATCTATACACTTCTTCCATTAGTGCAGATTTTTTCTACTTATTAAGGCTTCCAGTTCTGAACCTTTTAATTTGCTCTTTCTGATCTGCATTCAGAGGAAAACTAGAAAAGAGCTGACAAGTCCTGAGCAAAGCCCTGGGAGATGAGAAGATTTTACATATTTGCACAATTTTGATGAGCTTTGTTTGTTTGCTTGTTGCTGGTGGGGTGTATTCATCTCATATCTTATTGATTCTAAATAGTTAAACCACTATGTAATATTATATATACCCACCACATAGAATGCATTTAAAAAGTTACTATTATTGGTTTACAAACCCAGCAGGTCTTATGCTCATTTATAAAGGCATGTGAAGGGTAAGACATCAGCAATAATGGAGGGCTAGATAGCTCTAAGTGTCTGCCCTCCACAGAAATATGAAAATATAAATCAAAATCTGTCAGCATCACCGTCATAAATACTCTCGAACATAGTCAAATGTTTACAGAGTACAAATTTTAACACAAATAAAGGAAGTTTAAAACTAAAGCCTTTTGCTATTTTAATATGTTCTTAACCCCATCAACCACCCTGACTTACCATCGGTCAAGGAAATGATAACATATGTTCCCCTGTGTGGTCTCTATTTATGGAGGAAGCCAAGCAGACCTTATTTTCAAATAAATGTTGTTCTCTATTTTTACCTGTCTGGATGCTATGAGAAACTACCAGAAGGACTGAGACAAAGCACTCGACTCACTTCTACCTAACTTGAACTCATTCTGGGTAGAAAAAGCAAGAGAAATTTCTTAAAGACATCGTAAGGCAAACAAACAGCCAGTTATCACCTGGAGTCAAACATTACATTTGAAGCAAAAAAATAGATTGCTGAAAGGCTTATAGGAAAACCTGGGGTTTGAGAAATTAGGGTTCAATAATATCCGTGTCTGCTGGGGAATTCAGAAAGCCCCATGCATGACCAGAGCAGAAGGCATGCTCAGAAAATTCCTAAAAATACCCTAAGTTTTAACCTCTGGCTGATCTCTAGACTCAGCACCATCGGTAAGTAAAGGCTAAGGCAGAGCTATAAACAGCCTGGTTAAGTATTAAAAAGGTGCCCCAACAGAAAACCAATTATCAAGAATTAAGTATTTTTCTCATTTTACTATTTCTATTTTTCTTCTTTCCTTCACTGCTTCCTTTCCTAATTTTTTTCCTTGCATTCAGGGAAAAGTCCCTCAAAACACAAGCTGAACATAAGCTAAGGAAACAGAGACTTCAGAGACTACACATGCAAATACATATTTTACAAAAATAGTTTAGACAAGTCAATAAATGAATAGCTACAGCACACAGCAGACAACAAGAACAAACTCCAAGGAGGGGGAAGTATTTGATATCCAGAGTTACCACACTATAAAAACAAACCATCTAGTTTTTAGTGAAAAATAGCATCAAAGAAATAAGGAAGTATGGCCCATTTACAGAAGAAATTAACAGAAACAATTCCTAAAGAAACACAGATGTTGGAATTACTAGACAAAAACTTCAAAACTTTTGTTTGAAACATGTTCAAAGAGTTAAATTAAACCATGAATAAAAAATTAAACACCAAGAGAATGGCATAAGAAAAAAGAACTTCAAATTTTTAAAAGCATTAACAAAAAACTCACAGAAGATTTGAAGCTGAAAAGTACTATAAACTGAAATGGAAAGCTGAGAACGTTCTAACGGCAGATTTCAGTAGGTAAAAAAAAAAAAACCACCAGTGAACTTGATAACATGTCAATTGAAATTATTCAGTCTGAGGAGCAGGGAGACAAAAAGAAAAATAATTGAACAGAGTCAAAGAAAACTTTAGTACATCAACAATTGTATAGAATTTCTTGTTACCAATGCATATCTAACATACATATAATGGGAGTCTTGAAAGAAAAAGAGAAGAGACAAAAAAGGAAAGAATATTTGAAAAAACAATGAATAAAAACTTTCCAAACTTAATAAAAGGTATAAAACTACATATTCAAGAAGCTGAATGAACTCCAAGCAGAATAAACTCTAAGAGGTCCATACTGAAACACATTATAGCTGTTGAAAGACAAAGAGAATCCTGGAAACTGCAAGAGGGAAGCAATTCATCTCATGTAAGGGGTCCTTGATTAGATTTACATCTGATTTCTCTTTGGAAACCATGGAGACGAGAGACATTAGGATAACATGTTGAAGGTGCTGAAACTGAAAAAAAACCATATCAATCACAAATTTTATATTCAGTAAAACTGTCCTTCAAAAATGAAAAAGAAAATTAAGACATTCCCAAATAAACCTTAATTGAGTTTGTTGATAGCAGACTTTCCCTTTAAGTAGTGATAAAAGGGGTCCTTCTGGCTGAAATTAAAGAAGTATTAGACAGTAATTTGAAGCCATATGAATAAATAAAAAACTTAGGTAAAGGTAAATACATAAATAAACTTTGAAACCACTAACATTGCATTTTTGTTATGTAACTCCTCTTTTTGTTCTCTACAAAATTTAAAAGAAAAATGAATAAAACAATAATTAGATATTTATTTTACTTGACTAGAAGAAGGAAGGAAATAATAAAGATTAAAATGGTGGTACAGGAACTAGAGAATAGAAAACAAAAGAGAGTATTAATGGCATCAAAACCTGTTCTTTGTAAAGATTGACAAGATGAACAAAACTTTAGCTAGACTAAATAAAAACAAGAACGAGTACTCAAATAAAGTCAGAAATGAAAGTAGGGACAGATCCTGCCTAGTATTCAAGTAACTTTCTATCAACCACTGAAGTCCCACAAGGAAAAATATTCTCACTCTTCCAAGTTCTTAGGGAAGTAATGGGCCTCGTAAATTCTTAAGGCCATGCTGGGTAAAATAGCACCCATTGTGTCTATGCTCAAGGGATCAGTCTAACTGAAGCAACAGGTAATCTTGCACTGGAGAAACAGCAAGGGATTAGGTGAAAACACTTGCAACAAACACAACTTCCCCTGTATGATAAACTCGTTGTTCATCAATATCCACATGCATGGGGAAGATATCCTTCTTTCACTTGAACTCGTGCATGGCCTTGTGACTTGCTTGGGCCATTAAAAGTGAGAAGAATAATGTGGGTCTCTTCCAAGCAGAAATTTTTAAAGCCATTGTGTATTTCCCTGTGTATTGTTTATATTTTTATTTTCTGTATATTAGGTTTTGACATCTTAAAAGCCTTTCTGGCTGGAAAGTTTGCTTCTCCCAGGGCTAGTCTATCCTTAGAGACAGCAAGGGGCTTATGTGGGAGCATGCCTTCAACATGCAACCTAACCAATCCAGATGCATACCTCCTTTATCTGTTCCATGCACCTCAAGGGCCAATATTCCTCTACCTTAACCATCCCAGGGCTAGGTTCCAGGCAACTAGGGACCACTCTTATAGCTTAGAGCTCACTGGATTTTTTTTTTTAATTAGCCAGTCCTAAGCTGTCTACCCTGTCCTGCCTTGCTGTTCGTCTAAAACTACAATAAAGACTGTGTCCTATTCCTTCCCCTCATGCCTATCCCTTCTGCCTCCAGACTGACCCTGGTATTTGCACATGTGGCCCTGGTGATATGCCATGCCTCCTGTTGCTAGGACCTGTGCGTATAATAAACTTTGTTCTCTTCAGCCTATCTGGCATCTTCTCTCATGGTCCCACCTGACTAATCATCACAGAAAAGAATACAGAACACACTGTATATTTTCTTTTCCCTGTCCTTATTATGGAAGCATGTGTTGAGATGGAGCTTCTGTTAGCCTGCAACTCTGATTACAATGGGCAGATACCCTGTCAACCCATAATGAACCAACCAGCAGTGTGAGCAAGAAATAAACCTGGTTCTTTCAAGCCTCTGAGATTTTGGAATTTCTTGTTACCATTGCATATCCAAGCCTCCTTTTGCCTAAGACTTAAAATATGAGGAGCGAAGTCCACATACTTCTTCTAAAAATTAGTTTTGAGGACTAAAGAGTAAATATTACTGAAATAATTAACTTAATTTCAGGATGTATTATAAATAACAGTAGACATTTTCCAAAGAGTGAACTAAGAAAGATGAGACAAAAGATAAACCACTCAAGAGGGAAGAAGAAAAACTAAAGATTGTCAAGTAGCTAAGGGATTGAAAAAAGAAGATATCCAGAGCAAAAATTTAACACATTTAAATATTTTTCTGAGGAACTTCCTTGGGGAAAAAAAGAAACATAATTCTTCCTATCAAAGTTAGAACAGTATTTTCTCCATTATTGAATTTTCATTTTTCCTCATTGGAATTTAAATTATCTCTAAGTTAATTTTCTTATATTTTTCAAAAATGAGTTGTTTTCTATTTTGAGAAAATTGCTAGCTGCATGATTTGGAAGAAAATATTACTCATTTAAGTAGGACTTTAGGGTCAAATCGTACATCATTAGTTTCAATATTATTAGAGCCAATATCCGGCAAAATTGCACAGTAGGAAACGTGTGTTCTTCTCACATAAACTTGCTCCTAATCTCTCATTTCAGTGCTCATATGTATGGCTATTCCTTCAAAGAGAGTCATATCCATTTTGTGACCTACCTTGATATTATCTTCCTATTACTTTTAAATTATGCTACTTGCTTTTTTTATGTAGCATTATAATTTGCCTTCATTACCTGTGGAAAAAGTCATGGCATATTTAAACAGTTTATTCCTCCTGTAATCTTAACTAACAGTGAATCGCCATAACCCACTGCCACAAACGTGCAGCTATCACCCTCTTTAACAGCCTCTATGTAATTAAGTCCTCATCAAAATGACCAAATATTTTATCTCTCATAAGGAGACATCCTTACTTTACTTCCAACTCATACTTTTTTCTTCAGCTCTCTAATTAAATTTCCTTTTGTCTATATCTTCTATTGAGCCATCCCCTAAAATTCACAAACCGTGGTGTCACAAAATGTTAGATATTTCAGCTTCCGTGCTTTTTTTTTTTTAATTTCAATCATTTTGGGGAAACAGGTGGTTTTTGATTACATGGATAAGTTCTGTAGCAGTGATTTCTGAGATTTTGGTGCCACCATCACCCAAGCAGTGCATACTGCACCCAATGTGTAATCTTTTATCCTTCACCCCTTTCCCACCATTCCCCCTGAGTCCCCAGAGTCCATTATATCATTCTTATGTCTTTGTGTCCTCAGAGCTTGGCTCCCAACTATAAATGAGAGCATACAACATTTGGTTTTCCATTCCTGAGTTACTTCACTTAGAATAATGGTCTCCAGGGGGGCACCCAAGATGGCCGAATAGGAACAGCTCCAGACTCCAGCTCCCAGCATGAGCGACACAGAAGACAGGTGATTTCTGCATTTTCAACTGAGGTACTGGTTCATCTCACTAGGGTGTGTCATACAGTCGATGCTGGTCTGCTGGTGCACCTGATCAGCAAGAGCTGAAGCAGAGCGAGGCATCCCCTCACCTGGGAAGCACAAGATGGAAGGGAATTCCTTTTGCTAGCCAAAGGAAATTGAGACACACAACACCTGGAAAATCGGGTAACTCCCACCCTAATACTGCTTTACCAACGGTCTTAGCAAACAGCACACCAGGAGATTATATCCCACACCTGGCCCGGCGGGTCCCACGCCCACGGAGCTTCCCTCATGGCTAGCACAGCAGTCTGAGATCTAACCACAAGGCAGCAGCGAGGCTGGAGGATGGGCACCCACCATTGCTGAGGCTTAAGTAGGTAAAGAAAGCCACCAGGAAGCTCAAATTGGGTAGAGCCCAGAGCAGCTCAAGGAGGCCTGCCTGCCTCTGTAGACTCCACCTCTGGGGACAGGGCATAGCTAAACAAAAAGCAGCAGAAACCTCTGCAGATGTAAAAGTCCCTGTCTGACAGCTTTGAAGAGAGCAGCGGTTCTCCCAGCACAGAGGTTGAGATCTGAGAAGGGACTGCCTGCTCAAGTGGGTCCCTGAACCCTGAGTAGCCTAACTGGGAGACATCCCCCATTAGGTGCAGATCAACACCTCACACCTCACACGGCTGGGTACACCCCTGAGAAAAAGCTTCCAGAGCAAGAATCAGACAGCAACACTCTCGCTGTTCAGCAATATTCTATCTTCTGCAGCCTCCGCTGCCAATACCCAGGCAAACAGGGTCTGGAGTGAACCTCAAGCAAACTCCAAAAGACCTGCAGCAGAGGGTCCTGACTGTTAGAAGGAAAACTAACAAACAGAAAGAACATCCACACCAAAACCCCATCAGTACATCACCATCATCAAAGACCAAAAGCAGAGAAAACCACAAAGATGGGGAAAAAGCAGTGCAGAAAAGCTGGAAATTCAAAAAATCAGAACGCATCTCCCCCTCCAAAGGAATGCAGCTCAGCAACAGAACAAAGTCAGACAGAGAATGACTTTGATGAGTTGAGAGAAGAAGTCTTCAGTCGATCAAACTTCTCAGAGCTAAAGGAGGAACTACGTAACCAGTGCAAAGAAACTAAAAACCTTGAAAAAAGAATGGATGAATGGATAACTAGAATAATCAATGCAGAAAAGATCTTAAAAGAACTGATAGAGATGAAAACCATGACACGAGAACTACATGACAAATGCACAAGCTTCAGTAACCGACTTGATCAACTGGAAGAAAGAGTATCAGTGATTGAAGATCAAATGAATGAAATGAAGCGAGATGTGTAGAGAAAAAAGAGTAAAAAGAAATGAACAAAGCCTCCAAGAAACATGGGATTATGAAAAGACCAAATCTACATCTGATTAGTGTGCCTGAAAGTGACAGGGAAAATGGAACCAAGTTGGAAAACACACTGCAGGATATCATCCAGGAGAACTTCCCCAACCTAGTAAGGCAGGCCAACATTCAAATTCAGGAAATACAGAGAACACCACAAAGGCACTCCTCCAGAAGAGCAACCCCAGGACACATAATTGTCAGATTCACCAAAGTTGAAATGAAGGAAAAAATATTAAGGACAGCCAGAGAGATTAAGAAAATGTGGCACATATACACCATGGAATACTATTCAGTCATAAAAATGATGAGTTCGTGTCCTTTGTAGGGACATGGATGCAGCTGGAAACCATCATTCTCAGCAACCTATCGCAAGAACAGAAAACCAAACACCGCATGTTCTCACTCATAGGTGGGAATTGAACAATGAGATCACTTGGACACAGGAAGGGGAACATCACACACTGGGGCATATTGTAGGGAGGGGGTAGGAGGGGAGGGATAGCATTAGAAGATATACCTAATGTAAATGACGAGTTAATGGGTGCAGTACACCAACATGGCACATGTATACATATGTAACAAACCTGCACGTTGTGCAAATGTACCCTAGAACTTAAAGTATTAAAAAAAAAGAAGAAGAAGAATGGTCTCCAACTCCATTCAGGTTCCTGGGAATGCCATTATTTCATTCCTTTTTATGGCTGAATAGTATTCCATGGTATATATATATACCACATTTTATTTATTTATTTATTCACTCATTGGTTGATGGATATTTAGGCTGGCTCCATATTTTTGCAATCGTGAATTGTGTTACTATAAACATGCATGTGCAAGAGTCTTTTTCACATAATGACTTCTTTTCCTCTTGGTAGATTCCTAGTGCGGGATTGCTGGATCAAATGGTAGTTGTACTTTTAGTTCTTTAAGGCATCTCCATACTGTTTTCCATGGTGGTTGTATAAGTTTACATTGCCACCAGCACTGTAAAAGTGTTCCCTTTTCTCCACGTCCACACCAACATCTCTTATTTTTGATCTTCTAATTATTACCACTTCTGCAGGAGTAAGGTAGTATCACATTGTGGTTTTAATTTGCATTTCCCTGATAATCAGTGATGTTGAGCATGTTTTCATATGTTTATTGGCCATTTGTATATCTTGTTTTGATAATTGTCTATTCATGTCCTTAGCCCACTTTTTGATGGACTTTTTAATCAATATCCTATATATTTTTAAATTTATTTAAGTTGGTTTATACCTTTCTCTGGTACCTTGTTGAATAGCTTAATAATCAATCTTCTGAATTCTTTACCTGGCAACTCAGAAATTTTTTCTTGGTTTAGATCCATTGCTGGAGAACTAGTGTGATTTTTCAGGGGTGTTGTAGAGTCATATTTTGTTATATTACCGGAATTACTTTTCTGATTCCTTCTCATCTGCGTAGACCAGTTCAGTGGAAAGATCTGGAACTCAATTACTGCTGTTCAGATTCTTTTGTCCCACAGGGTGATCCCTTGATTTGGTGCTCTTTCCCTTCCCCTAGGGATGGGGCTTCCTGAGAGCCAGACTTCAGTGACTGTTACTGCTCTTCTGGTCTAGCCACCCAGCTGGGCTATTGGGCTCTGAGCTGGTGCTGGGGAACAGCTACAAAGAGTCCTGTGATTTTATCTGTTTTCAGGTCTCCCAGTTGTGGATACCAGCACCTACTTCGGTAGAGGTGAGTAAAGTGGACTGTCTGGGAGTCCTTGGTTGTAGTTTGGTTTAATGTGCTGGTTTTCTCAAATGCTGGTAATGCTAGCAGTGAATTCATCACATGAACAGACTCAGGACCTCTGATTAGCCACGGTGTTGTTTTTTTCTTCTTTGAAGCAGGGTTGTTCTGTTATGAGTTGCTGTAATGACTAGAATTTGTTGACCTTCAACCAGAAGGTGGTGCTTTCAAGAGAGCACTAGCTACAGTAGTGGAAGAAGGATATAATATTTCCCTACATTGGCCAGGATAAGTATTTGTTTTCTCGGGTGGTGGGCGGAGCCATAGAGCTCCCAAGAATTTATGTCTGTTGTCTTCAGCTGCTAGGAAGGTAGAGAAAAACTATCAGGTGGGGGCAGGGTTAGGTGGGTCTGAGCTCAGACTCTCCTTGGCTGGGGCTTGCTGCAGCCACTGTTGGGGATGAAGAGGTAGTTCTCAGGCCAATGGAGTTGTGTTTTCTGGAAAATTATGGCTCCCTCTACTGCATCATACAGGTCGTAAGGGAATTGAGGGAAAGCCAGAAGTGACAGGCTTCACCCAGCTCTCAGCCGGCCAGCAAGGCCTGTCTCATTCCCCCAGTGCCCAACAACAGCACTGAGTTTATATCCAAGCGGCCGGGAGCAGGTCTGAGATCTTGTTCCAGGCTACGAGCCTCCCTGCTGAGAAAACAAGTAGGGCTGTCAGGCCTTACTCCTCCCTGCCTGCCTGTACCATTGACTGTAGCTTCTACTCTTGTATCTGCACTTCCAATTTGCCCTCCCAGATTCTGCTCAGGAAAGTTCATGCAGCGTCAAAATTATTACAAAATTCAGTTGGAAGATTCCTTCATCCTGTGGCCCTCTCCGCTATTCCACTGGCTGCTTTCCCCAGGGACCCCTGTGTGATAAAGCCAGGAATGACTTCTCTGGGTTTGAACTAGGAACTGGGAGTGCCTACAGTGATCTTCCTGCCTTTTCTTCTATTTTTATATTTCACTTGCCCCCCTAAATCTGTTTCAGCTCTAGGTAACGTTAAATCCTTCTCCCCAATCTGTATTTTCAGGTTCTCCAGTGGGGATGTGTGTTCAGAGACAAATTTTCTCTCACACACACTTTGGAAATTCAGTTTTTTAGCTCTCTTGCAGAGTTTGCAGTGGCAAGTTGCTTCTTTCAAAGGCACTGCGAATTCTTTCCATTTTCCTGGTATGTTCTTGCACTGGTTCTTGGAACAAAAGTGTGAGTCTCCACATGCTGTTCTGTCCATCCAAGTGCGAGCTGTGTGTTAGTCCTGTCTCCTGTCTGATATTTTTCCATTAGTTTCTACGCTTGCACTTTTTAATTATTGATTTCAAAAGTAATGTGTGCTTGTAATAGAATATTTGGGACACAGAACCTGCCAAAGAAGTCATAAAAAATAACCATAATGCTACCTAGAGATGGTTTCTAGTTTTTTCCCCTGTGGCTACGTGTGTGTGTGTGTGTGTGTGTGTGTGTGTGTGTGTGTGTGTGTGTAAAATCTGGATCATGTTGCATATACAACTTTATATTCTATTTTTTTGATGTTGAAATCATTGTCATATAAAATATTCAAGAATTATCTTTTAAATGCAATTTATATACATCTCCTACACATTTGGCTGCTGTCTGAGACGGTTTAAGATTCTTAACTGCTCACCCTTCATGTGTATCAAAGACCCAGGCCCGTTATGAAATCAGCCAAGCCCCTATGGACGGATGTCTTGGCTTTTGTCCTACAGTGCTTTCTCTTTAGGTTTGCTCCTGGAATATCTCTGTACTTGCTCCTCACCAGGAATCCTGAAGTCCATCCTGTCTCAACTTGGATCTAGTATCCTGTTATTCTAATTCTCTGGACAGGATCATGAAACCATAAATAGTACAAGAATATATTATTAACACAATAGAGTGTAATAAGACTGAGCTTTTACTACAACTTCTATGGGACTGAATCAAGATTTCTTACTTAGAAAAGATTAAACATAATTTGAATATGCACTATAAATTCTTGTCTTTTTCTTTCAATAAGATTCATAAGTAACATCTCTGCATTCTCACTTTTTACATACATATCTTTTTAAAATTATTTATTTTTAATTGACAAAATTTGGATGTATCTATGGTCTATAACATGATGTTTTAATACATGTATACATGGGAAATGATTAAGTCAAGTTTATTAACAAATCCATCAGTCTCATAATCTGAAGGTCCTGACCTTTCTCACTTCATTAAAAAAAAAAATCCCTTTATTTTAGGTTCAGGAATACATGTGCAGGTTTGTTATATAGGTAAACTCACAGGAGTTTGTCGTGCAGATTATTTTGTCACCCAGATACTAAGTCTCGTACCAAATAGTTATTTTTTCTGATCCTCTCCCCCATCTCAACCGCTACCCTCAAGTAGACCCCGGTGTCTGTTGTTCCCCACTTTGTGTCCATGTGTTGTCATCCTTTAGCTCCCACTTATAAGTGAGAACATGCAGTATTTGGTTTTCTGTTCCTGTGTTAGTTTGCCAAAAGTAATGACCTGCATCTCCATCCATGTTCACACGAAAGACATTATTTTATTCTTTTTATGGCTGCATTGTATTCCATGGTGTATATGTACCACATTACCTTTATCAAGTCTATTGTTATGGGTACTTAGGTTGATTTCATGTCTTTTCTATTGTAAATAGTGCTGCATTGAACATTCAAGTACACCTGTATTTATGATAGAATGATTTATATTCCTTTGGGTATACACCCAGTTATGGGATTTCTGGTTTGAACAGTATTTTGGTCTTTTTTTGGTTCCATACAAACTTTAAAATAGTTTTTTTCTAGTTCTGAGAAGAATGACATTGGTAGTCTGATAGGAATTACATTTAAACTATACATTGCTTTGAATAGTATGGCCATTTTAATTGTTTCTTTCTATCCATGAGCATAAATTTTTTTTTCCATTTGTTTGTATCATCTCTAATTTCTTTGAGCAATGTTTTGTTACTTCTCATAGTGGAGATTTTCCAACTCCCTAATTAGCTGCATTCCTAGGTATTCTACTCTTTTTGTGGCAGTTGTGAATGAAATTGTTTGTTTGGCTGTTTGCTTGGGTGTTGTTGGTGTATAGGAATGTTAGTCATTTTTGTGCACTGATTTTTGTATCCTAAGACTTTGCTGAAGTTGATTCTCAGCTTACAGAACTTTTTGTTCTCAACTATGGGGTTTTCTAGATATAGAATTATGTCATCTGCAGACAGGGATAGTTTGACTTCCTGTCTTCCTATTCGAATGCCCTTTACTTCTTTCTCTTGCCTGTTTGCTCTGGCCAGGACTTCCACTACTATGTTGAGTAGGAGTGGTGAGAGAGAGCATCTTTGTCCTGTGCCAGTTTTCAAGCGGGATGCTTCCAGCTTTTGCACATTCAGTATGATGTTGACTGTAGTTTTGTCATAGATAATGCTTATTATTTTGAGGTATGTTCCTTCAACACCTAGTTTATCAAAAGGTTTTAACATGGAGGGATGTTGAATTTTATCTAAAGCCCCTCTGGATCTATTTAAATAATCATGTGGTTATTTTTAGTTCTGTTTATGTGATAAATCACATGTATTGATATGAGTGTGTTCAACCAACCTTGCATCCCAGGGATATAGCCTAATTGATCATCATGGATTAGGTTTTTGATGTGCTGGTGGATTCATTTGCTAGTATTTTGTAGAGTATTTTTACATCAAAGTTCATCAAGAATGTTGGCCTGAAGTTTTCTTTTTTTGTTGTGGCTCTGCCATGTTTTGGTATTAGGATGATGCTGGTCTCATAGAATGAGTTGCGAAGGAGTCCTTTCTACTCATTGTTTTTTAATAGTTTTAGTAGCAATGGTATGAGCTGTTCTTTGTACATCTGGTAGAGTTCATCTGTGAATCCATCTGGTCCCGGGCTTGTTTTTTTTATGATTGTTAGGCTATGTATTACTGATTCAATTTTGGAGCTCATTATTGGTCTGTTCAGTGATTTAATTTCTTCCTGGTTTAGTCTTGGGGGGTGTACATGTCCAGAAATTTATCAGTTTCTTCTAGATTTTCTAGCTTGTGTGCATAGAGGTATTCATCATAGTCTCTGATGGATATTTGTATTTCTGTGGCATCAATGGTAATATCCCCTTTGTCATTTCAAATTGTGTTTGTTTGGATCTTCTCTCTTTTCTTCCTTATTAGTCTAGCTAGTGATCTATTTACCTTATTAATTTTTTAAAAACTCATGGATTTGTTATTTTATTTATTTATTTATTTTGAGATGCAGTCTCGCTATGTTGCCCAGGCTGGACTGAAGTGGCATGATCTCAGGTCACTGCAGACTCTGCCTCCTGGGTTTCAGCGTTTCCCCTACCTCAGCCTCTGTAGTAGCTGGGATTTGTTGATATTTTAGACGTTTTTTTGTGTGTCTCAATCGCTTTCATTTCAGCTCTGACTTCAATTATTTTTTTGTCTTCTGCTAGCTTTGGGGTTGGTTTGCTCTTGCTTCTCTAGTACTTTTTGTTGTGATGTTAGTTTGTTAATTTGAGATCTTTCTAACTTTGTGCTGTGGGCATTTAGTGCTGTAAATTTCCCTCTTAACACTGCCTTAGCTGTGTCCAATAGAATCTGATATATTTTGTTTTTGTTCTCATCAGTTTCAAAGCACTTCTT
The DNA here is from genome assembly GCF_008728515.1 of Papio anubis. Classification (NCBI taxonomy): domain Eukaryota; kingdom Metazoa; phylum Chordata; class Mammalia; order Primates; family Cercopithecidae; genus Papio; species Papio anubis. The sequence continues at coordinate 81,175,829 of NC_044982.1, forward strand.
GACTTCTGCCTTAATTTCATTATTTACCCAAAAGTCATTCAGGAGCAAGTTGTTAAATTTCCATGTAATTGTATAGTTTTAAGTTATTTTCTTGGTCTTTTTATTTTTATTATGCTGTGGTCTGAGAGACTGGTTGATATGATTTTCGTTCTTTTGTATTTGCTGAGGAGTGTTTTATGTTCCATTGTGTGGTCAATTTTAGAGTATGTGTCATGTGGTGATGAGAAGAATGTATTCTTTTGTTTTGGGGTGGAGAGTTCTGTAGATGTATATCACATCCCTTTGGTCCAGTGTTAAGTGCAGGTGCAGAATATCTCTGTTAATTTTCTGCCTCAATGATCTGTCTAATGCTGTCAGTAGGGTGTTGAAGTCTCCCACTATTATTGTGTGGGAGTCTAGGTCTCTTTGAAGGCCTCTAAGAACTTGCTTTATGAATCCGGGTGCTCCTATATTGGGTACATATGTATTTATGATAGTTATGTCTTCTTGTTAAATTGAATACTTTAACATTATGTAACTCACTTGTCTCTTTTGATCCTTCTTGGTTTAATGTTTGTTTTATCAGAAACTAGGATTGCAACCCCTGCTTTTTTCTGTTTTCCAATTCCTGGGTAAATTATTTTTCATTTCGAGCCTATGGGTGTCACTGAAGGTGAGATGGGTCTCTTGAAGGCCATACCATTATGTCTTGCTTCTTTAATTAGCTTTCCACTCTGTGCCTTTTAATTGGGGCATTTAGCCCATTTACATGCCAGGTTAGTATTAGTATGTATGGATTTGATCCAGTCATCATGTTGTTAGCTGTTTATTATGCCAACTTGTTTGTGTGGTTGCTTTATAGTGTCACTGTTCTGTGTACTTAAGTGTGGTTTTGTAATGGCTGGTAATGGTCTTTCCTTTCATATTTAGTGCTTCTTTCAGAAACTCTTGTAAGGCAGGTCTGGTGGTAACAAATTTCCTCAGCATTTGCTTGTCTAAAAAGGATCATATTTCTCCTATGAAGCTTAATTTCACTAGATATGAATTCATATCTTATGAAGCTTAATTTCACTAGATATGAAACTTGTAATTGGAATTTCTTTCCTTTAAGAATGTTGAATATAGGCCTCTAATCTCTTCCAGCTTGTAGAATTTCTGCTGAGCAGTCTGCTGTTAATCTGATGGATTTGCCTTTGTAGGTGACTTGTCCTTTCTCTCCAGCTGCCTTTAACATTTTTTCTTTCATTTTGACTCTGGAGAATCTGATGATTATGTGTCTTGACGGTGACCTTTTAGTTAAGTGTCATGTGGGGTTTCTCCGCATTTCCTGAATTTGAATTTTGGCCTCTCTAGCAAGGTTGGGGAAGTTTCATGGATTATATCCTTAAATATATTTTCCAAGTTGCTTCCATTCTCCTCACCTCTTTCAGGGATATCAATGAGTCATAGATTTAGTATGTGTACATAATCCCAATTTCTTGGAGGTTTTATTTGTTCCTTTTTATTCTTTTTTACAATTATTGTCTGATTGTCTTATTTCAGAAAAACAGTCTTCAAGCTTTGTGACTCTTTCCTCACCTTGGTTATTCTGCTGTTAATATCTGCAATTGCATTATAAAATTCTTATAGTACATTTTTCAGTTTTATCAGGTCAGTTACATTCTTTTCTATCCTGGCTATTTTGTCTGTCAGCTCCTGTATCATTTTATGGTGATTCTTGTCTTCCTAAGAATTGGGATTCAATTTTTTCCTGAATCTTATGATCTTTGTTACTATTGGATTGGGTTTCAATGTTCTCCTGAATCTCAGTGACCTTTGTTTCTACCCATATTCTGAATTCTATCATTTCAGCCATCTCAGCCCAGTTAAGAACCCTTGCAGGAGAACTATTGTGGTTGTGTAAAGAAAAGAAGGCACTCTGACTTTTTGAGTGTCAGAGTTCTTGTGCTGTTTTTTCTTCATTTTTGTGGGCTGCTGTTCCTTCAGCCTTTGAAGTTGTTATCTTTTGGATGGGTGTTTTTTTCTTTTATCCTATTTGTTGCCCTTGGGGGTTTGATTGTGGTATAAGGTAGGTTCAGTCGATGGGTTTCAAATAAATATTAGAGTAGCTCTGTTGGCACCAAGAGTCCTAGAATCCTTTGTTTCCAAAGATCCCCTTGTTTAAGGAAATAATCACATCTTTAAGGAAATAATCACATCTTTAAACCAGCATCTTATAGCTGTCACTCGATTGACCCACAGGATTTTTATAAACTCCTTTGAGATTTCAATAAATATTAATCCATTCTCACTTTTTAATACCACAATCCATGAGTTAGAAAAGATTTCTCAACAAATTACTTTACATTTTTCCCCTGCTTCATCAAAGCACTGTGTGCTTAATATGTCTTTAGATATGCTTGAAGGCTATAAAAGGCCACCATAATTTTCTAGATTTTCATCTAAAGTCTTGGCTAGGAAATATCTCAGATTCTCCATGCCCTTCAAACATTTACAGATTTTCCATCTCAGAATTCTTTACAAGATTACTTTTAAAGGTAAATTTTAGCTATGTGTTTCCAAGAAGCAAGGATACATCAACTAAAATATTAGTATGTTTCACATGCTTTATGGTCTTATTTTTATTAAAGAAGTATAGCGATTCTGCTTTGAAAACTAGTTACCTAGGAAGCATATTCCTGAAAATTCTAGTTTCCCACACTGTGCTTGCTAAGTGTATTGCACACTCAGTTCACAGAAGTTGATTATCCAAACCAAGCAGCATCAGTTTATCAATTCAAGTGCCCCATTTTGAATAATGAGAAAATGCCCTTAATGAGCACATACATTAGAGCTACTAAAGGTAAATAGCTCTATTTCAAAATACTCCCTCCCTGTGTGAGTATCTCTTAAAATAGATATCACAGCCAATGAATAGCAGTACCACTGCACACTGACTTTTGACTTTCAAGTCAAATACATGCAAATCAGACAAAGCATAGGGAGGGAGCATGGCTAACTTGTAAATGCAACCCTTTCCCAATTACTTTACCTACCATTTGAAAAAGCACTACAAAAGTAACTCAAAAAGCACCTAAGCCTAAGCAGGATGAGTGACAATGCTGACATCACTGGTGTTTGATGATTAAATTAACATTTATGATGGGACTGGAAAAATGCAGCAAAACATTTTCACCAGAACTGAGGTCAACTATCAGGAGAGGGTAGCTGGGAAATAGGCACTATAAACTATTAGATCTAGGACTGTCTTCTCTCTTCTGGCTATCTATAGTACTTGCATTTTCTCTGCTAAACATGAGATTTTCCCCTACCTCAGCAAAAACCAGGATAAACAACAAAATATCACTTCCTAAGTGAGAATGGCACAGGATTCATATCTGGAAATAACTCTAAACAGTCACCAATCAGTGACCGCAAAGACAGGTAGGACGACCAGTGAAAGGGCTTTGGCTTTGAGGACTCACTCTGAAATATCTTTGTTGTCCATGAAATATATGTTATTTATGCCATGGAGCAACTGCAGCCAGAGATAACCAGTGATGAAAGCAGGTGGCATTGGAGTCTTGAAGCAGCAATGTGGACTCATTACAAATGGCACTATACTCAAGACATAAAAACATCAATAGGATCTGCTAATGTCAAACGCCAGTGATCAGATATTTAAGGTATACATTCATTCCTCATTAAACACCTAATGAAAGTCTTTTATATACCAGGTATTGAGCTGGTCTTTGAGGATACAGAAATATCCATAACAAGATTTCTGACCTCGACAAGTTCAGACTATAAGATGAGACAGACGTGAAAACACATGGCATCAGATATCACATCAGTGGTATGTAAAAGAGACAATGGTTGGCTTAAAGGGAATATTAATTATGTTATGCTTGAGTTATCATGGTATGTGTGTCAGTGAAGGCTTCACAGAGAAAGGGGTTATTAAACCTACTCTTAAAAGATTGACCAAAAGTCCATCAACTAGACAGAAAAACATTCCATGTGGAGAAAAAAAGCAGGTGCAAAAACACATTAAGTGTAAATATGCATGCCCTGTTGGAAAAACTGCAGTTAGTCTTATACCAGTAGAAAGGTGGCAAGTGTGAATTAGCACCTAATAATGCTAAATAGGCAGGCAAGGAATAGATCATAGGGGGCCTCATATGTAAAACAAAACTGTTTGACTTTTAAGCAGGGGTGAAGCACTGTCAGATCTGGGCTTTCGAAAGACCACAGTTCAGACAAAGTCAGCACTGAAAGGATGATCAGGTAGGATGATCAGCTAGGAACATTCTGTAATACATCTGAAAAGAATACAAATTAAGTATATGACAAATTTGTTCAAATATGACAAATATGTTCAGAAGGCAGAAGCAGTAAGACTTGATACCCAATTGGATATGGGGAGGAATGGAGAAGAAAAAGTGTGTGGGTAGGTGGATGCTTGGGCGGCATTAGCCAGGACAAGCAGAATAAGAATGAAGAGCAAGTGAGTATGTGTGCATGTGTGTGTGCGCACATGTGCATCTGCAAGTGTGTGTGATTTGGGGGCAGTGAGGAATTGGAAATAATTGCTGCTTTGGACATGCTGAGTTTGAAAGACTGCAGGACTTTAAGAAGACATATCCAGTAACCCATTGGGCATAGGCTTCTGGAACCTACTCCAAGTTAAAGTCTCATAGATTTGAAACTCGTCCACACATATATGGTAGCAGAAATCTTGGGCATGGATGGGGAGCCTCTTGCCGGTCCATCCACTAAATTATTGTATTTAATGTATTTTGATTTCCTCTATTTTCTTTTTACTACTATTTTCTACCCTTTGTTTCTTTACAAAAAAACAGATTTCATGTGCCCCTTTTCAGTTCCTTTCTAGCATCAAGCATAACTCTTACTTTTTGATCCATTATTATCTTCATCACCTTCCTTCTTATACTTTTACTTTTTTCATATTTGTTTCTAATCATCTTTCTTTTGTAATAAAAGCTTTATTCCTTAATACCACTCCAAATATAGAATGATTCTAAATTAGGGACCTATAGTTTAACTTCTTAACATTATCATGTAAAATCAATACATACACAAAAACAGAATATTATAACAAATTCCCATATGCTTCAGCAGGTAGCTGTATTCCTCAAGATAAAATAAAGTCAGTACATGACCACTGCAATCATATATCAATCTCATTCTTGTCTCACAACAGAAAATAAGAATTAGAACAGATTTTTGTGTGTAGATATCCACACTTTTATCCTTAAATCCTTTGCCCTGTACTATGTACCATTCTAGCAAACCTCACCCTTATTTTATCCTAATAATTGTCTTGTGGGTAGTCAGGTGGCATTACTTTACCATCTCACATAAAAAATACTTGGGGCTTAGATTAAATGATTTGCCCAAAGTCACAGTCAGTCAGTGTCTGAGTCAGGCAACCTTGGTATATTCCTTGAGCCCAGCCTCAGTACTTTTAATTCACTGAGGACTACCTGACCATTAGTTGATGATAATGATATTATCCTTCTGTGATGGCATCCTTTACATCATTCTTATTCAAACAATTCCCTGATTCAGCATTTCCCAAATTCTAATAAAACTGTGATGAATTTTACATACAAAGCTGTTTAAAAGCCAATTAGTTGCAGACAAGAACAAATCTTCCTTGACAGTACCAGTGGAATCAGGCTTTTAGATTTTGTTTCAAAAGATTTCAGGGTCCCATCAATCTAGGTAACCATTTAGAACCCCAAGGCAGTAAGACTCCCTTTCCAAGCACAGGGATGCTTACATGAGCTCAGAGGCCCAGGCCACTGTCCAGGGTGAGGAAGAAGCTGCTGAGACAAGATAACTCTTTCACATGTGACTTTGATCCTAACTTTCCAGTTCCATCCTACAAAGGGATGCTCATTCTCCCTAGTCCCACCCATCATCCTTCATGGCCATTAGACCAATAAATAAGAGTCAGATCTCATCATGCTCTGGAAAGAAAACTGTAAAGCATGAGCAGGAGAAAATAACTTATACTCAAAGGAATTGCAAGGTTATACCAATTTATATTGGCAGACATCTGAGAAATACATGTGAACGGACTCTAAGAATGTTAAATCAAGGAGAATGGAATTTAATATTAAGTTTAAATTTACAGGTGAGGGCATTGCCAGAGATCCTGGATGGCATGTGCTAGCTCTAGCAGCTGGAAGTACCTGTAACAGTTTGTTTGATAAAGTTGAGAAGCCATAGCTTTCTTAACACCAGGTAGAGGAAGGAAACCAAAAGATAAGAAGATAGGGATGTTGCAGTAAATTTGTCTTGTGAAACTGCACATCCCCATGACCACTATATCTTCCTGGAAAAAAATAAAACACTTACTTTATTAAGATATTGAAAAAATACATCAGTGATAGGAGTACCAATATCTTTGGAAAGTTCTATGGGGTTTGTCTGTGTAGGCCAGGATGAAAGAAGAATGTGTCACTAGTGAGATGTAGTCCCTGGAGTTAGTGGAGCTGATGGGATCTCCAAGTGGCAAAGACCAAATGGCAATAGTTAGCCATGAGAAGCAAAGTAAACATAATTTCTATAAGGGGCAACAGAAAGTAGAGATAATGTGGTAGTCTGAATGTTTTGACCCTCATAGATCTGACAGTCCTTAACTGATTATGTTTTCCCTAGGAAGGAAATAGATGGATAGGTTCTAAAATGTCACCTGATGTGTTTAATAGAAAACCTAGGGCTAGAAACTGGACTTTAAGATTCACACAGGAGAGCCAAAACCTCCCATTCAGTTTTCACAATGAAGCCAGTTCATGGACTTCAAGTTTATTATCTGAAGAAAAGTTTGAAGAAGCCCTTGAGGAAGGGCTGTGTAACACTATACAAATGCATACTGTTTTTTGTTTTTTTTTTTCTTTTCTTCCCTAAAGTCACTCCCCATTTTCTTAAGTGACTACACACAGGAGAAAGGAAATACCAAGATCTTTCAGGGGTCTCTAGATACAGGCTCTCAATGAACTATTTCCTAGGGATTCTTTTTTAGTTTCATTTATTTATTTATTTTGAGACAGAGTGTCCCTCTGTTGCCCAAACTGGAGTGCAGTGGCACAATCTTGGCTCATTGCCACCTCTGCCTCCTGGGTTCAAGTGATTCTCCTGGGTTCAAGCAATTCTCATGCCTTAGCCTCCCAAGCAGTTGAGAATACAGGTGTATGCCACCACACCCAGCTAATTTTTGTATTTTTAATGGAGATGGGGTTTCACCATGTTCGTCAGGCTTGTCTTGAACTCCTGATCCCAAGGGATTCACCGCCCTCAACCTCCCAAAGTGCTGAGATTACAGGCGTGAGCCTGCCTGGCCTTTCCATAGGGATTCAAAGCACCAAGGTGGTCGGTCCACCAGTCAAAGTAGTGATACCTGTGGTGATACACCAGTAATTGGTGATACCTGGAATTTTAACCTCAGGTTCTTCCTAAATTTGCAGTGTGCCCCATGTCTCCATGTGCAGACCCCGTGGTTGCATCCCCTGTTCCTGAATAGGTAATTGAAATTTGACATGCCCACCTCTCGGCAGAATCCTGACATTGGCTTCCAGGTCCCACACACTTATAGATGAAGAGAAAGTGGAGAGAATAGTTCAGGAAATTTAATTATTACCAAAACATCAACAGTTTACAAACAGTACATTCTATAGAATTGCCTAAGTCAATTATGGTTTAAAATACAGAACTTAGAAATTACTTCCTAAAACCAGAGCCAATTAAATATATAGATTTTATCATGTCTGTGCCATGAAGTATCTGCAAGCATTTGATCATTACATTGTCAGTGACAACTTCAATATGATCTCTGCTATTCATCCCCGGAAGATGACTAACTTCTCTAATTTTTGTTCTTCCACCTCTTTGTTAGACATTCTATATTTTAAGTCCATCTATCAGCTTGTCGCCTTTAGAAATAGGCTCACTTATATAAAAAACTTGACCATTGACTTTCTAGATCCATATACATTATCATCAATGGGACCGTGAGCCAAATTAATTGTGTCCCTTCACTCAAAGAAAAGAATGAGTAGGTAATATACATAATTGCTTACTATCACTCTCAGCAATTTTTTAAATTACCACATAACAATTTTGCCTTGAAGAATAAGAATATTTCTTAGTTTCACTATATGAGAGGTACTTAATAGGTTTTCAATAGAATGTACATGCAAATATTTTTAAAATTTGGCACATTGGAAACCATGTAGAACCAAACTCCTGGGGGAAAATGTGCTGCTTTGAAATATAATGGTAATATTCTTTAAAAACATTTCATCTTTGACCCTCAGGAAGATACAAGTAATTGAGAAAGAGATTTATTTTTTTAATTTAAAGCCATATATTATGTAAAATACAGAATTTCAAAAAATATGCTATACGATTATGAGAAATAGGGTGTCCTATGCAGCATCCTCTGCAAGGGAAGCAAGTATATAAGAAGATAGTTACATTAATAACTTTTTTCATTTTTTTAAAGGAAAGAAATTACATTAGCACAAGTATATTATCTCAGTTCCTGTTGTATGTTCACATCTACTAGCAACAGAATTTTATTGTTAGAGCACAGCCATGAGTTAAAAATGAAAATAAGGTCGGGCATGGTGGCTCACGCCTGTAATCCCAGCACTTGGGGAGGCTGAGGCTGGTGAATCATTTGAGATCAGGAGTTTACAACCAGCCTGACCAACACTGTGAAACCCCATCTCTACTAAAAATACAAAAAAAAATTAGCCAGGCATGGTGGTGCGGGCCTATAGTCCCAGCTACTTGGGAAGCTGAGGCAGGAGAATTGCTTGAACCTGGGAGGCAGAGGTTGCAGTAAGCCGAGATCATACCACTGCTCTCCAACCTGGGCAACAGAGCAAGACTCTGTCTCAAAAAGAAAGAAAAGAAAAGAAAAGAAAAGAAAAGAAAAGAAAAGAAAAGAAAGAAAGAGAGAGAGAAAGAGAGAGAGAGAGAGAGAGAGGGAGGGAGGGAGGGAGGGAAAAGAAAAATTTGTAATTAGAATTTACTATACAGACTTTTCTTTATTTTCATATATCATATATTCCTTTAAAACACAAAACAATTACTGTGAAAACATTTTGTAGATATAATAATAAAACTTTTATTCCAAGAGCTAAAAACTGCTATAAAAATAAACCATTTTTCCAAAACCATTTTTCTAATATATAGCCTCCATATTTCATACATCACCTCTAATTCTGTTATTTTCCTTCACATATAAACTCAGTGTATGTAAACTTGAGCTTAGATTCATGAGTGTGAGTTTAATAATAACAACTCGACACATTAGGCCTTTAACTAATAATTTCCAACTCTGCGTTATTTTAATTTTGTGAGACTAAGCATTTTAGCAATAATATAATCACCTTAACTTTTATTATTCCTCATGTTTCTTAAAAAAATAAGAAAATAAAGTAAAATGTTCAGATAGTTGTGAACTTTGCTACTACCAATAGTTAATATTCCTAGTATTAAAATTTTCTAAGAGTTTCTTTTATGTAAGGACTATATAAAACATCTTTATATGCATTATTCCATTTAACACTGCAATACTACGAGTTGCCACAATTATCCATTTGAAACTGAAGCTTAGTAAGTTAAAGTCATTTGCATATGATTTCATAGCTAGTAAGCAAAGGAACCAGTTAGTAAGATGGCGTGATGACTGGTCACCTCTGTGTAATATATTTAAAAATGTATTGTCCAGCTGATGTACAGCATTTAGTATAGATAAGGCAGTATAGAGATGCTTATGTTGATTATATCAATGTTGATTATAAGAATGTTGAATTATGAGAGTTGAGAGCTGCATATTTTCTTACATAATTGTAACATGTTACTTTATAGTGAGATATGTATTCTCAGTCTGAATATTAGCTCTAGCAGAATTTAACGTATTAATTCAGCTCCCAAATTTTAGAGTTTATTTGTCTCACCCATTTGTTCATGACCTGAATCTTTTAGGCGAGCAAAGTGTATATTGAGATTATTAATGAGGTTAAATGAAGAAAAATCTGTGATAAGAAATGGAGATTTTGTCTTAGATATTCCAAATCTACTCCCTCATCTAAAATATATTATGTCATGTGTTGTTTTATATATAAATAATACATATAAAGCATCAAAGTCATGAAGTCAAGACTTGAACAATTTGGCTAAAAAGAGTGTGCCTATATCATCTTGGTATGTACATGCAATGTTTATGTCAATTGTAATATTCTAAGTGCTTAATAGTACATTTTTGAAATAAATATTAACATTTTCAATATAATATGTCAAACACTACTTTTTTATAAATTAGTTTAATTTTACCTCCAGATGGAGTGCTTTAAAAATAAGACAGAGCAACTATCCAAACCAAATTTAAATACAGTGTCTAATTAAGGGTAGAAATTTGAGTGCCTTCATTTAAAATGCATACAGATTTATGCATGATTTGCCAAATATGTGCTCACCTTCAAAATATTCTGATGTATATATGTGTAGTATAATGTAAATAATTGCTAGTATTTTTTACTTCAATTTGATATTTCAATCAAATACCCATATTCAAAGCTCAAGTATTGATTTATACTGTCTATAACCTAGTCTCTGACTGCAGCGGGCTCAAATATCTCTCTTTGGCCTTTTAAAATTGATATATGTCACATATATGTTTGTATAATGTTAAAACTCAACCCTTTTAGACCAAAAACTCCCCCTTTATAACACACATTTTGTAATGAGCACTCTCATAGATAATATAAGTTGTCTATATTTATGATTACCAAATATATATAAACATATATTAAACTTTTTAAACAATGAATAATAAAATAATTGGTATTTAGAGATATAAGTGATCAGGTAGCTACATTTGCAATACTGCGCCTACTCTGGAAGGCGTAATGAAGAAGTCAGATTCTTATACCTCTATATAGAATCACCATGAACTGGACAATAGCAGTAAATGCAGACTGATGAGAGGCAGTGTATTAGTTACTCAGGTATCTACTATAAGCAGCAGGCATTCCCATCGATGGCATGATTTATCAAAGTGGAAAACACATCTTTGTAAAATTGAAAGTAAAATAATATAAAATTTTTCTTCAGTATACATTGCAACTGTGATTCTGAAATATTCAGTGTATATTAAAGCTCTAAAAAAAGAACTTTGTGTTGATATGTAAAACCAAGTTAGGTTTTAGATTCAAATAAGTGTAAAGGAGGTTCTCACCTATGTGAATGACCAATAGAATATTCAGAAATTCTGCAATGTAGGGTAAAATTACATGATGTATAAAACTGCCCTGCACATGGCTGGATAGTCAACATCTTGATCCCACCCACTGAACAGCAGTAAACTGTTGCAGTCATTGTGACAACCCAAAATACTTCCACATATTTGTTTTTTCTAACTTTTATTTTTAAGTTCAGGGGTACATGTTCAGGTTTGTTACATAGGTAAATTTTTGTCATGGGGGTTTGTTGTACAAATTATTTCACCACCCAGGTATTAAGCCTGGTACCCATTAGTTACTTTCCCTGATCATATCTCTCTTCCCACCCTCAATTCCCCAATAGCCCCCAGTGTGTGTTGTTACCCTCTACGTGTCAATGTATTCTCATTATTTAACTCCCACTTATAAGCAAGAACATTAAGTATTTGGTTTTCTGTTCTTGTGTTAGTTTGCCAAAAGTAATGGCCTCTAGCTCCATTCATGTTCCTGGAAAGGACATGATCTCATTCTTTTTATGTGGCTGCATAGTATTCCATGGTGTATATGTACCATATTTTCTTTATCCAATCTATCATTTCTAGGCATTTAGGCTGATTCCACATTTTTGCTGTTGTAAATAGTGCTACAATGAACATACATGTGCATATGTCTTTATAATAGAATGATTTATATTCCTTTGGGTATATACCCAGGGCAAAGGACATGAACAGACACTTTTCAAAAGAAGACTTCCACAAATTTCTAAAACAATCCATACAGGATCATAACGGCATTGTTGTGAGAACCAGTGGTCTAAAGTATCTTGCTTATCTGTGTGACCCAAATTCACTGAAAAACTGCCTAGACCATGTTTTTGATTGAGCTGTGAAGTTCTTGCAATGAATGTAATCAAGAGTTTGAAAATAACCTCCCATATGTGCTTTACAGTTCATGAGAATTTATGTCTCAAGAAAGGGCATAAAAGCAAAGTTAAATTTATGGGTTTAAATATCCTTATTAGCTCTTATACAAGTGAGCCAAAAGTAAAGCATTAATTAAAAATAGCTTCTAGTGAGGCAGTTTCTTTTATATCTGAACCTTACTTTGAAATACATTTACTACCCTTTTTATCACCTGAAGGTACTATTCCAGTCCACTTGCTTGCAATGTTCAATTGCATTTCATAGCACTTTTAAGCTAAATTAAAATTTTGCAACAGAGTGGGTCTGTTCTTTAAGGCAAAGCATTGCTTTCAATCAATCTGATTTTCATACGGAAAGGAGCTAGCAATATTTTTTTCTTGTCTTTTTTGGAAAGAAAATACTCTTTGCCAATAAATAAGTAAATAAATGCTAGTTTTCTATGACTCTGTTTAAGGGGGAAAAAATAGTTTGTGGCAATCTGAATGCATTTGAGCTTGAAGGCAAAGCAGTACACTTTAATCTCTTGAGCTGTGATCTAATCTTAGGGCCCTCTATTTTATTAGATTCTAGACAATGAAAAAATACAACTCATCTTGAATCAAAACTACTTACAATTATCCAGCTTTATTATTCTTCTACCATTGATGTAAAAAAATCTATATACAATTTATATGATCTATATATTCTATACTTACATTGTAAATAAAACCATATATTGTATAATGGATATGAGAATAATCCTGAACTTAATAAGGTAATTCTTGTCCCTATATTTAATTTTGTTCACCAGAAAAAGTGAATTTCTTTTTCTATTTTTAATTGTATCTATATTTTTGTGGCAACTGACAACTACTAGTTTGCAACAGTAAGACGAAAAGTCATAGACAAACAGGAGTTTCTCTGCTAGTTATCCTAGACTGCATTTTTTCCCTATATTTCAATCCTCAAACATTCCAGAGTGGACTTAACCTAGTCCCAAAAATAATCCATTAAGCAAGTCTGTCCTCAGTAGTGTCACTGTCCACCCAGTTGTACAAGTCAGAAACCAAGTAATTCTTGACACTTCTTTTGCCTCTCTAAAATTCAATTCACAAAGTCCTTGCAATTTTACCTGCTGAAAAGCTTTCAGATCCATGCCAACCTCCCATTTTTTGCGGAAGCAGCCTTGTCTAAACTATTATTGGGGGAAACCAGCCCCCAATATTTCAACGTGGGTTATTTTCTATTTTCCCTAACTGTCAGCCGGTCTGAGAAATAAAGAGTACAAAAGAGAGAAATTTTACAAGTGAGTCTCTGGGGGTGACATCCCATGTCGGCAGGTTCCGTGATGCCCCTTGAACTGCAAAACCAGTAAGTTTTTATTAGGGGATTCAAAAGGGGAGGGGTGTACGAATAGGGAGTGGGTCACAGAGATCACATGCTTCAAAAGGCAATAAAGTATCACAAGGCAAATGGGGGCAGAGCAAGATCACAAGGCCAAGGTGAAATTAGAATTGCTGATGAGGTTTCATGTCCCACTCTGCACGAGTTGTCATTGATAAACATCTTAACAGGAAACAGGATTGGAGAGCAGACAATCAATCTGACTAGAATTTCACCAGGCTGAAATTTCCCAATCCTAGCAAGCCTGGAGGCACTGCAGGAGACCAGGGCGTATTTCATCCCTTATCTACAAGTAGGTAAGACAGACACTCCCAGAGTGGCCATTTTAGAGACCTCCCACGGAATGCATTATTTTCCCAGGACTGTTCCTTGCTGAGAAAAAGAATTCAGCAATATTTCTCCTATTTGCTTTTGCAAGAAGAGAAATATGACTGTTCTGCCTGGCCCCACAGGCAGTCAGACCTTATGGTTATCTCCCTTCTTCCCTGAAAATTGCTGTTATCCTGTTCTTCTAGGATGCCCAGATTTCATATTGCTCAAACACACATGTTTTACAAACAATTTGTACAGATAACACAATCATCACAGGGTCCTGAGGTGACATACATCCTCAATTTACAAAGATGACAGGATTAAGAGATTAAAGACGGGCATAGGAAATTATAAGAGTATTGATTGGGGAAGTGATAAATATCCTTGAAATCTTCACAATTTATGTTCAGGGATTGCAGTAAAGACAGGCATAAGAAATTATAAAAGTATTAATTTGGGGAACTAATAAATGTCCATGAAATCTTCACAGTTTATGTTCTTCTGCTATGGCTTCAGCTGGTCCCTCCTTTTGGGGTACCTGACTTCCCACAACAAACTACCGTAACTTCTTGTTTGGCATGATGTGATGGCCCTGAAATGGCCCATTTGTATCTCTGCTGCTCCCCCCACTCTCTCCCCACAATATTTTCAAAATGAGTATCTAAAAATGTGAACTCTGTGTAAAATGCTTCAATATCTTATAATTCCTTTAGAAAGAAAGAGAAAGAGAGAAAGAGAGGAAGGAAGGGAGGAAGGAGGAAGGGAGGAAGAAGGGAGGGAGGGAGGAAGAAGGGAGGGAGGGAGGAAGAAGGGAGGGAGGGAGGAAGGGAGGGAGGGAGGAGGAGAGGGAAGGAGAGTCCTTCAGTTGGACTACAGAGCTTGTATCCGTACTCCTTATCTGCCTTTCCTGCCTGATCACATTACACCCTGCTGCTTACTACCTTTGCTTGCTTGACATGGCCTCATTTCATATCATTTTAGAACTCTACCTCTAGACCTTGGAACATGTCATTTCTTCTGCCTAAAATTCTCCTCCTTACCTGGAAAGATGGTATAGTAAACACAGAGATAACAGAATCACTGAAACAGAATGTACGGGTTCAAATGCCAGGTGTACCCTATACTAGCTGTATAACCTTTAACTCTCTGAAAACCATAGTTTCAATATCTGCAAAATGGGGATAATAACAGTCTATATCATAGAGTTATTCTGAAAATGAAAAGATTTGTTATATGTAAGGCATTTAGTAAACATCTGGTACAGAGTAAGCTCTCCACATTGTCAGACACCATCCCTCCGCTGGTTACCTAATTAACCCCTTTTAATCCTCCAGGTCTCAGCTTAAGCGTTGCTTCCTCATGGAAGAATTCCCTGATCTCCCTGACCCTACCACAGAAAACTCTTTGTTGAAGAGTCTTAGCATTGTGTAGCTCTCATTCACAGGGCTTGCTACATATGCAGTTTTACATTTATTTTTAGTTACTGTCTGGCTGATGTCTGACTCCACTAGAAATAAACTCTTGAACGGCAAAAAATATTTTTGGTTTTGCCTAAAATTACACCCCAATATTTAGCACAGTACCCGGAACCCAGTAGCACTCAGTAACTATTTGCTAAATAAATGAATGTTCTACTGTCTTTCTTGTTTGCTTTCCCTCCCCTATTACTTGTTTTCCATTTGTGAAAGTCATTTTGATGCCTATCTTATTTATTGATCTTCCCAAAATCTCCCCGATAGAATTAATTTTTCTGCTCTCTGTTCTCCCTCTGCTGTATTTTTTAAATAATAATTATTGTCTACCTTGCACCAAATTACATTTGTCTCTATTCATGTGTTTCTCCTTGTGTCTTTATTCAATTATCATGAGGGTCAAATTTCTACAACATAAATCTTATATATTCAAATTCAATGTATTCAAAGCTTTCTGAAGACTCCTCAGAGGGTAAAGTCAACCTCCTTAACCTGATATATGTATAATTTACGTCCTGATCCCAGTCAATTTTTTTTTCCAACCTCATATCATGTTATACTATCCCAACCCCTAAGTCAGCTTGAGGCAGGAGGTCTTTACGCAGAATAGAGGGTACCTGTTACCTTTATGGAGAAGCATGACCATCACCTCTCACAGTGAGGAAAAACAAGCAATAATCCCCAAATAAGCAAAAAAAAAAAAAAAAAAAAATTAAAAGAACAGGGTTGCCTTGTCTAGTTCTAGTCTCCAAAATAAGTGAAACCTTAAGCTTTTCCCATAACTGTCTCCCAAACAAAAACAAAGTTATTTTTAACTTTTGTAGTATCGATGTCTGAAAGGTATATGTGTGTGTGTGTACAATGTTTATGAATACTGCAATCATGACAAAACTTACTGTTCTGCACCATGAACTGTCAGCATAGCAGAATATTTTCAGTTCTTTACCCTCCCTCCAACCTTGCTTTTTGACATGTAGCTTTGCAGTCTCACCCAGTAGAGGTGAGTATGCTTCCCCACACCATTGGTTTTGGGCTTCATCACATAATTTTTTTTGACCAATGGAAAGTAAGTGAAAGTGACAGCTTGCCAGTTTAGGTCTCACTCCTTGAGAGACATCACCTTTATCTATTCACCCCTGAGCTTCGGCCATCACTTGAGAATAGGCACCAGCTAGCCCACTGGACCAAGGAATTCAGGATGCAAGACACTTAGAGTAGGCTTGAGACCAATCGTAAGGTTGGAGCCACAAGTCAAACTCTGACTAGAACTAATACACCTCAGCTAACATACTTATATGCTTGTTAACCCAGTGGATTTTGTAGTTGTTTTTTCCACAGCATTTTGATAAGAGTTGGCTAATAAACATGGTCACCTTAGTAATCTTGTAAAGAGTGTTTTCTTTAAAGAATCACTTTAGATTTAAGTTTGTGAGTCAGTAATTTTAAAGCCTGATCTCTCTTGCAATCTTAGCAATTAAACTTATTTTCATTTTCCAAATGCTTTATTACTGATTCATCCTTGACAAGAGCAATCCATGAAACTGCATTCAAAGTCAGTTTTTAATAACTGAGGGAGTGGTTTATTCCTGAGTCAAGCTTGTCCATTTGATGTTCTCGTCTTGGGATGAGTTATCTCCCAGGAGTCTCCTGAATTCTTTGTCTAAATAGATTTCTGGCAGTCTGCTGCTCTACCATTTCACCAATTTCAGACCACATGCATTGAGGCTGGAATATATTTTCTGCCTTTTTACATTAACTCATGCAGTTCAATCTACTTAGAATGTCGTTCTCTCTCTTGTCCAGTCAGCGCAGTCCTAGGCATAGCACAAGGCTCAGATGAAATGTTGTCTCCTACTCTTAGTATGTTTATCACCAATCTGTAACAAGATGAAGCCTAGTCTGAATTGCAATAGTGATGTCTGAAGTTGTGTGTGTGTGTGTGTGTGTGTGTGTGTCTACAATGTTTATGGATATGGCAATCATGACACAAATTACTGTTCTCCACCATTTCTCCATGTATGGAGAAAAATCAATGTTCTCCACAGATTTCTGTTTTCTCCTTGCTAGACTATATATTTCTCAAGCACATAGGCTCTTTTTGTGTCTCCATCACCAAACGGTGCCTACCACATGGTTCATTCACAGTAAAATTTACTCAATTGAACTGAATTAAATGGTATTTTATATATGTCTCTCCCAATAAAATACCAAAACCTAAGACTTCTTTATATTAATCCATAGTATCTAACAGAATGCACTGGGCATAATAATATTTAATAAATATTTGTTGAATTAAACTTCATTGAATTTGTGGTTTATATGGTTGACAAGTATGATGGTTAATACTGAGTGTCAACTTGGATTGAAAAATGCAAGTATTGATCCTGGATGTGTCTGTGAGAGTGTTGCCAATGGAGATTAACATTTGAGTCAACGGGCTAAGGAAGGCAGACCCACCCTTAATCGGGTAGACCTCATCTAATCAGCTGCCAGCAAATATAAAGCAGGCAGAAAAATGGGAAGCAACAAGATGGGCCTAGCCTCCCAGCCTACATCTTTCTCCCATGCATCCCATGGATGCTTCCTGCTCTGGAACACTGGACTCCAAATTCTTCAGTTTTGGGACTCAGACTGGCTCTCCTTGCTCCTCAGCTTGCAGAGAGCCTATTGGGGGACCTTGTGATCATGTAAGTTAATACTTAATAAACTGTCCTTTGTGTGCATGTGTGTGTGTGTGTGTATGCACACATATATATACACACACACATATATACACACACACACACATATATATACATATATATATACACACATACACACACATATATATTAGTTCTGTCCCTCTAAGAGAACCCTGACTAATACCGATTTTGGTACCAGGAGTGGTTCCACAGGAACAGAGGACTCTTCTTCTAATAGCATGTAGAACACTGATAGTCCTTGGTGGAAACTGTTTAGAGACTCATGCAAAATAAACGATTTGACACTCCTGATTCACCACTCATGAGAGGCAAGGGGTTTAGTGACCCTCTACATAATATCTCTGACCACATGTGGAGAACCAAGAAATATAATGAAGCTGGTTGGTTGTTCCTAAGTTCAGTGGACAAAGTGAGAAAAGAAAATGATGAACTCAGGGATTCTGCCTCCCAGCTTCAGAAGCAGATACTGAGCCTCAAATCTGCTACGATTATCTTGCATGAGAGTCTTATTTTCTGTAGAGCCTTGAGTGAGAGCTGAAATTGTAGAAAAATAGACACAAGCTCTTGTCATGCAAGTGACTGACCTTCAACAAAAGATGCACGCACAGCCTCACCAGGTGTCTACTGTTAAAGTGAGGACATTGATTGGAAGAGAATGGGACTCTGCAACTTGGAATGGGGATGTGTGGGAGGACCCTGATGAAGCTGGGTACACTGAGTTTATGAACTCTGATTAAAGTTTTTGCCAGGTGGAACAGCTTCCCCATCCCCAGTAGTGGCAACATCCCCTCCCTGACCCATGCTGTCATCAGTCTTTCTACCTTTGTCTAAGGAGATAGAGCCTGTGCTGCCTGAGGCAACAGTAATGGCCTCCCCTGAGGCAGTTGCCAGGCAGGAAAATGTTGATTCTCCTCAGAAGCCACCCCCAACACCTCTGTTTCCTTTTAGACCTATAACTAGACTAAAATCCCAGCTGGCCCCTAGAAGTGAGGTTGAGAGTGTGACCCATGAGGAGGTGTGCTACCCTCAAAAAGGAGCCCAAAAAGTAGGGAGTCTGCTTTTAAGGTTGCAGCTTGGGGAGCTAAAAAAAAAGGTTATAATTGTTTATTTGCTTGGTTGGCTGAAATATGGATTAAAAGATGGCCCACTGTGAGGGAGCTGGAAATGCCTAATATCCCTTGGTTTAATGTAGAGGAAAGGATCCAAAGGCTTAGAGAAATTGGGATGTTGGAGTGGATTAGTCACTTTAGACCTACTCATTCCAGCTGGGAGGGTCCAGAAGATATACTCTTGACAAATGCCTTGCAAAACAGATTTGTGAGGACAGCACCTGCATCTTTGAAGAACCCTATAATTGTTCTTCTCTGTATGTCAGATCTAATGGTGGGAACCACAATCACTCAACTACAAAATTTAAATACAACAGAAATAATTGACTCCCCAGGAGGCAGAGGCCAAGTGACAGTATTCAACCATCAAAGGCAAAGTGGGCATAGCTACCATAATGGACAGCAGAGGCAAAGCGGCAGTCAGAATCATGTAGAGCTCTGGCATTGGCTAATTAATCAGTGTTCTTAGAATGAAATTGATAGGAAGCCTACTGCATTCCTACTTTAATTATACAAACAGAAAACTTCTAGGTTGAATGGACAAAAGACTAACTTGAATTATGAAAACAGAGAATCACGGCCCTTCAATCAATTTCCAGACTTGAGCCAGTTTACAGACCCAGAACCCCTTGAATGAAGGGGAGGCCAAGTCCCCTGGAGGAAGGACCCCACTACACTACCAAAAATTTATACAGTGAATCTTTCTCCCTTCCTTCCCCAAGGAGACCTCTAGCCTTTTACCAGGGTAACTGTGCACTGGGGAAAGGGAAATAATCAGATATTTCAGGGACTACTGGACACTGGCTCTGAGCTGATGTTGATTCCAGGGGACCAAAAACGTCACTGTAGTCCTCCAGTTAATGTAGGGGCTTATGGGGGTCAGGTAAGTTATGGAGTTTTAGCTCAGGTCCAACTTAGAGTGGGTCCAGTGGGTCCCTGGACTCATCCTGTGGTCATTTCCCCAGTGCCAGAATGCATAATTGGCATAGACATACCTACCAGCTGGCAGAACCCACACACTGGCTCCCTGACTAGTAGGGTGAGGGCTATTATGGTGGGAAGGGCAAAGTGGAAGCCAGTAAAGCTGCCCCTACCTAGAAAAACAGTAAATCAAAACCAGTATCACATCCCTGGAGGTATTGTGGAGATTAGTGCCACCATCAAGGACTTGAATGATGCAGGGGTGGTGATTCCCACCACATTCCCATTCAACTCTCCCATTTGTGCAGAAGACCAATGAATCTTGAAGAATGACAGTGGATTATTGTAAGCTTAACCAAGTGGTGACTCCAATTGCGGCTGCTATACCAGACGTGGTTTCATTGCTTGAGCAAATTAACACATCTCCTGCTATCTGGTATGTAGCCATTGACTTGGCAAATGTCTTTTTCTCCATTCCTGTCCATAAGGTCCACCAGAAGAAATTTGCCTTCAGTTGGCAAGGCCAGCAATATATCTTCATTGTCCTACCTCAGGGGTATACAGACTCTCCAGCTTCGTGTCATAATTTTATCTGGAGAAAACTTGATCACTTTTCACTTCCGCAAGATATCACACTGGTCCATTACATGATGACATTATGCTCATTGCATCCAGTGAGCAAGAAGTAGCAAACACACTGAACTTATTGGCGAGACATTTCCAAGCCAGAGGATGGGAAACAAATCTGACTAAAATTCAGGGACCTTCTACCTCAGTAAAATTTCTAGGGGTCCAGTGGTGTGGGGCCTGTTGAGATAGTCCTTCTAAAGTAAAGGATAAGTTGCTGCATTTGGCCCCTCTTGCAACCAAGAAAGGGGCACAACGCCTAGTGGGCCTATTTGGATTTTGGAGGCAACACATTCTTCATTTGGGTGTTACTTTGGCCCATTTATCAAGTGACCCAAATGGCTGCCAGTTTTGAATTGGGTTCAGAACAGGAGAAGGGTCTGCAACAGGTCCAGGCTGCTGTGCAAGTTGCTCTGTCACTTGGGCCATATGACCAAGCAGATCCAATGGTGCTTGAGGTGTCAGTGGCAGATAGGGATACTGTTTAGAGCCTTTGGTAGGCTCCCATAGATGAAT
This sequence comes from Papio anubis, assembly GCF_008728515.1. Lineage (NCBI taxonomy): Eukaryota > Metazoa > Chordata > Mammalia > Primates > Cercopithecidae > Papio > Papio anubis. The sequence continues at coordinate 81,197,013 of NC_044982.1, forward strand.
CACAGTGGAGGCCTCTAGGATTTTGGAGCAAGTCCCTGCCATCTTCTGTAGACAACTACTCTCCTTTTGAGAGACAGCTCTTCGCCTGTTACTGGGCTTTGGTGGAAACTGAACGTTTGACTATGGGCCATCAAGTCACCCTGTGATCTGAACTGCCTATCATAAACTGGGTGTTTCTGATCCATCTAATCATAAAGTGGGTTGTGCACAGCAGCATTCCATCATCAAATGGAAGTAGTATATATGTGATCGGGCTCGAGCAGGTCCTGAAGACACAAGTAGGTTACATGAGGAAGTGGCTCAAATGCCCATGGTCTCCATTCCTGCCACCCTGCCTTCTGTCCCCCAGCCTGCACTAATGGCCTCATGGGGAGTTCCCTATGATCAGTAGACAGAGGAAGAGAAGACTAGGGCTTGGTTCACAGATGGTTCTGTACAATATGCAGGCACCACCTGGACGTGGACAGCTGCAGCACTACAGCCCCTTTCTAGGACATCCCTGAAGGACAGTGGTGAAGGGAAATATCCTCAGTGGTCAGAACTTCGAGCAGTGCACCTGGTTGTGCACTTTGCATGGAAGAAAAAATGGCCACATGTGGAATTATGTACTGATTCATGGGCTGTAGCCAATGGTTTGGCTGGATGGTCAGGGACTTGGAAGAACCATGATTGGAAAATTGGTGACAAAGAAATTTGGGGAATAGGTATGTGGATGGACCTCTCTGAATGGTCAAAACCTGTGAAGATATTTGTATCCCATGCGAATGCTCACCAGTGTTTAATAATCAAGTAGATAGGATGACTTGTTCTGTGGACAACACTCAGCCTCTTTCTCCATCCACCGCTGTCATCCCCCAATGGGCCCAATAACAAAGTGGCCATGGTGGCAGGGATGAAAGTTACACATGGCTCAGCAACATGGACCTGGCTATACCCACTGTTGAGTGCCCAATTTGCCAGCAACAGAGACCAACACTGAGCCCTTGATATGGTACCATTCTTTGGGGTGATCCACCAGCTACCTGGTGGCAGGTTGATTATACTGGACCTCTTCCATCATGGAAAGGACAGAGGTCTGTACTCACTGGAATAGACACTTACTCTGGATATGGGTTTGCCTATCCTGCACGCAATACTTCTGTCAAGACTACCATCCATGGACTCACAGAATGCCTCATCCACCATTATGGTATTCCACACAGCATTGCCTCTGACCAAGGCACTCACTTTACAGCTAAAAAAGTGTGGTAGTGGGCTCATGCTCGTGGAATTCACTGATCTTACCATGTTCCCCATCATCCTGAAACAGGTGGATTGATAGAATGGTGGAATGGCCATTTGAAGTCACAATTACACTGCCAACTAGGTGACAATACTTTGCCGGACTGGGGCAAAGTTCTCCAGAAGGCCATGTATACTCTGAATCAGGGTCCAATATATACTACCGTTTCTCCATTAGCCAGGAATCACAAGTCAGGAATCAAGGGGTAGAAGTGGAAGTGGCACCACTCAGTATCACCTGTAGTGATCCACTAGCAAAATTTTTGCTTCCTGTTCCTGTGACATTACGTTCTGCTAGCCTAGGAGTCTTACTTCCAGAGGGAAGAATGCTGCCACCAGAAGACACAACTATTCAATTAAACTGAAAGTTACGACTGCCACCTGGACACTTTGGGTTCCCCCTACCTTTAAGTCAACAGGCTAAGAAGGGAAATACAGTGTTGGCTGGGGTGATTGACCCAGACTATCAAGATGAAATCAGTCTACTGCTCCATAACAGAGCTAAGGAAGAGTATGCATGGAATACAGGAGATCCATTAGGGTGTCTCTTACTATTACCACGCCCTGTGATTAAGGTCAATGGAAAACTACAACAGCTCAATCCAGGCAGAACTACAAATGGCCCAGACCCCTAAGGAATGAAGGTTTGGGTCACTCCACCAGGAAAGAAACCACAACCTGCTGGAGTGTTTGCTGAAGACAAAGGGAATACAGAATGGGTAGTAGAAGAAGGTAGTCATCAATACCAGCTATGACCACATGACCAGCTGCAGTAAAGGAGGACTGTAACTACCATGAGTATTTCCTCCTTCTTTTGTTAAAAACATGTTTGTGCATCTATATACTTGTACTAAAAAACAAAAATCTTCATTTTATTTTCTTTTCCTTTATCATGTGACATAAGATTTACTAACTTCATATCAGCCTTTAAGTATTGTTAACTTTATGTAATAGTATTTGGGTTGGGGATTGGTATGTTTCTGGTTGTAGGAAGGATAGTTGTATTATATTAGGCATAATTGTCTTTATTTGAAGAACAGTCAAAGTATGATCTCGGGAGATGTATATGGGTTGAAGTTGACAAGGGGTGGACTTGTAATGGTTAATACTGAGTGTCAACTTGATTGGATTGAAGGATGCAAATATTGATCCTGGGTGTGTCTGTGAGGGTGTTGCCAAAGGAGATTAACATTTGAGTCAGTGGGCTGGGGAAGGCAGACCCACCCTTAATCAGGTGGGTACCATCTAATAAGCTACCAGTGAATATAAAGCAGGCAGAAAAATGTGAAGAGGCGAGACAAGCCTAGTCTCCCAGCCTACATCTTTCTTCTGGGCATCCCATGGATGCTTCCTGCCCTGGAACATCGGACTCCAAATTCTTCAGTTTTGGGACTCAGACTGGCTCTCCTTGCTCATCAGCTTGCAGACAGCCTATTGTGGGACCTTGCGATCATGTAAGTTAATACTTAATAAACTCCCCTTTATATATATGATACATAGATATATATGTATGTATCTATATATAATCATATATATATCATATATATCGTGTGTGTGTGTGTATATATGTGTGTGTGTGTGTGTGTATCCTATTAGTTCTGTCCCTCTAAGAGAACCATGAATAATACAACAAGCTTGCCAAAGTGGATTTTCTGAAAATATAGATGGTCGCCACTGAGACACATTGAAATATTAGAGCTTTTAGGAAGCATTACGGTAAGTAAGGTTAGCCTAAACATTGGGCTAATATTGTAAGAAAAATTAATATGCTCTCTCTATATGTTAATGGACAAATAAAAGGTGGTCTACAATACATAGCCTAATAGACTTGTGGGAATGATTTAAGGTTTTATCTGTTAAAAGAGATATCTTAGCCAACTTAAATTTAACAGCGTTTAATTGAGCAAAGAACAATTTGAGAATCAGACAGCCTCCCAAACCAGAGTAGGCTCAGAGAGACTCCAGCACAGCCACGTGGTGGAAGAAGGTTTATGAACAGAAAAAGGAAAGTGAGGTACAGAAAAGGGAAGTGAGGGACAGAAGCAACTGGATTGGTTACAACTTGACATTTGCCTTATCTGAACACTTTTTTTTTTTTTTTGTCAATTCAACAAACATATATTGAACACCAACTGTGTACACGAGAAATCTCCAGAGCTTTAACTTGGGGCATCCCAATGAATCAGTTATAATTCCTCAAGTGTCCCCTGAAACATAGTTTTTTTTAAATACTTTAAGTTGTAGGGTACATGTGCACAACATGCATATTTGTTATATATGTATACTTGTGCCATGTTGGTGTGCTGCACCCATCAACTCATCAGCACCCATCAACTCATCATTTACATCAGGTATAACTCCCAATGCCATCCCTCCCCTCTCCCCACTCCCCATAATAGGCCCCGGTGTGTGATGTTCCCCCAACCCAAATGTCCATCAGTGACAGACTAGATTAAGAAAATGTGGCACATATACACCATGGAATACTATGCAGCCATAAAAAAGGATGAGTTTGTGTCCTTTGTAGGGACATGGATGCAGCTGGAAACCATCATTCTCAGCAAACTATCGCAAGAACAGAAAACCAAACACCGCATGTTCTCACTCATAGGTGGCAATTGAACAATGAGATCACTTAGACTCTGGAAGGGAACTGAACACGTTTTGAACAGTCAGCCCCCTTTGATTGGCCAAAACTCAGTAATTGGCACAAGAGTATGTTACTGTCTGTTTACATCTCTATTTAGGTTATAGTTCACTACGTACAGAGAAATCTTTAGGCTGAAGTTAAAATACGTAGGGAGGCAGCTTTAGGCTAAACTTGATTGAACAAACCTTTGCTCTAGAAACATTTGGAGCCAAGCATGTTGGCATGTACTTGCTGTAATCCCAGCTACTCAGGAGCCTGCAGGTAGGGAAGAGGAGTGTTGGAGAGTTGGGGGTTGTGGCAGTGTGATCCCTTGAGCCCAGGAGTTGGAGGCTGAAGCGATGTTTGTGTCACTGCATCTCAGCCACCTGGGTGGCAGAGAGAGACCCTATCTTTCAAAAAAAAAAAAAAAAAGTAAATCTAAGAATCACTTTGTGGATGGAAATATTAACTGAGTATATGTCATTGTTAGAGGAAGCAGTAATTACAAAAGGGAATAAAAGTATACATGCTGTTTCTGGCATTAAGTCTTAAATAAATTATATGAGCTATAGGTTATAGAGCCCTCCACTTTAGATTAATATTTATCAAACATTCACCTTTCTGTACTCTTTCCAAAGACACCAACTATACCTTTGATATTCCATTCTGTATTTTATAATAAACATCTCTGATTGTAGAAATTTTGAATGGGAATGGTATTTAGAAGGTAAAGAGAAAGAAAAGAAGAAACAAAGAAGGATGCAGGTGAAAGGAAAAAGTAAGTAAGTTAATGACACAGTGAGCCAAGATCGCGCCACTACACTACAGCCTGGGCGACAGGGCGAGACTCCGTCTCAAAAATAATAATAATTATAAGTTAATGACAGAAAAGGAGAGATTCATGAAGGTGAAAACAGATACCTTAAACCAATCAATATGTATGTTTTCCCCTAACAAGAAAATTCCTTTTGCAAGCTCTTGTATCACTTGCTCACTTAACTTGCCCACCCCAAATTCCATCATGCTAATAGTCAAAAATTGTAGTTCTGGGTTTGCATAGGTATTCTATATGCTTTCTCTGTCTCTTCTTTTGTCCTAACTTTTTTCCCCTAAGACAACCATAAATCATACTAAGTTATTTGATCTCCCTAACGCCCAGGCTGATATTCTGCCAACATGCCCCACTTTACCCATGACAGTTGTTTATGGCCAGTGTCCATTCTAATTGATAGTCTCACATCTCCTAGATCATTTTCTGGATTTCTCTTATTATTTGAATATTTCTTCCCAATGTTTATAATGTGAATCTTTGCATAGCAAATTGTATGAGGTCCTTCATGCCTGATAATGTTTTTATTCTTCCCTTATATATGAATAACAGTTTGGATGGATATAAAATTATAAATTCAGTGTTACTTATCTTCTTTAAAATTATTTCTTCATTATCTTTTTGTATGTATTGCTACTATTGAGAAATCTGATATCATTCTGATTCTTGTTAGAAATTTGATGTCAATCTGATTCTTGGTCTTCTTTAGATGATTTGCTTGTATACCCTGGAAGATATTCAAATTTTGTGTTTGTTTTGATATTGTTACATTTCACATAATGTGTGTTAAATTTCACATAAGTTTATTTTCATAGGGTGCTGGAAGTCCTACCGGAGAAAAATGATATTAAAGGGAGATAGGTAAGTCAGCTTGAAATAATAATTAGTCATGAGGCATTAGGGATACTTCTGAGAAAGGGTAGAATCTCTCTCAGATCTGCCCCATACCTGTCTTCCCAGGAACTTCTGGACTACTTCTATGGGAATGAAGGTTGTTTGTTAGAGAAAAGCAAAAGAGTTGCTTGCACTAAAGTTTCTATAAAACATGGCCTCAAGGTGGAAATACTTTGGTACCCCTTTAGCAGTAATATATAAGGAAGAGGAGTAAAGCATTGCGTGCCTGCTCTGTACCCGACCTTGAGTTTAGTGCTGGGACGTTTTACCATATGAAATGATGGAGACTCTGCCCCTCCAGTGATCCAGGGCAACCACAGCCCCAACAAATACAGCCATTCCCAGTGGAATCGGCAGGGGTGCCTGGGAGCTTTGGTGGTGGTGCCTGGCAAAGCAGCAACAAGAACGGGCAGAAGTGGTCGTACCATTGGGACAGGGCAGCATCATGGCAGATGGCCTGGAGCCTAACAGGGAAAGCAGGTGGACACTGCTTTCTACCCAGTGGGTAAAAATCTGGGGTAGAATTGTCTAATACAGAGTGGGAGAGACATTTTCAGATAACTTTAACAAAAGCTACCTTGAGGTTCTATGTTCAGAATCAATTAAGCCATCACATTTCTCTCCAAACATTAATTCCTGCTACACAGAAAATATAGCCATAGAATTGTGAGCTGATGTAGAAGATATAAGATCATAGATCAGTGTTTTAAAGCTGTCTGGGAACTTACTGGCTAAGCTAATCATCATAACTTTTAAGAGTTGCTTAGCAGTTACTATTGCTGAACCTAAAACACAAATAATAAAGCCCCAGATGTGAGCATCTCTAAGCTATTGGGCTCTGTATTTCCTAAGTGGAATACCACAAAGAGTTTATTTGAGAATTCTTATTTTATATTTTCAAAATAAATGAACTATATTCTCTAGAAGTTAGAATGTAGTACAAAATGCCATATAAGACGTTAAATTCTAGTCAATTTTGTACACAGTGGACTTTGGCAGTGGAGAATCAGCTGTATAAAATGGCTTCATCTTTTCAAAACTGATCAAGATTAGTGGAGTCAATGAGATAAATACTAGAAGGGTTGATCCAGGCAGAACCAGCTTGGACAATAGACTTCCTCACTTATGTGAGCTTAATGCTCTCAAGCTCAGCTCTAACCCTGGATCAAACTACTTACACTTCCTCCAAAGACTTAGAGCTAAAAAGTAGAAATCTATTTGATTTTCCTTGAAATATTTTTATACAGTATTTCTATTATCTGATCATAGAGACTATTGATGACTATTTTAAAAGTATAGATAGAGGTACGGGTATGGATACAGAGCTATAAGCTTTCCCAATGCTTTTTATACTTCAAGTACTCCAATACCTAATTCATTTGGAATACAAATTTAATTTTTTCATTATTTCAATCTCAGTGAAAAATTTCCTATCAAACTACCAATATTAAATGTACAACTAAATAGCAAAATGTACTTAATGTGGACTTTACACTCAAAACAATCAGGAATTTTTTAAATGCTGTTTGGTAGGATTCCAAATTTTTTTACTATAATCTTAAACATGTGTTTATCTTTTGCAGTTATACTTCTTTACAATCAAGCTTAAAATAAGACAGTTCGAGGCAGTGATTTACTTTACTTTTTACTTTGAAGGCTTGTTCTCAGTTGATAACATTCCCGAATATTGCCTTAACAAATAAACCAGTAATTCTGCTTACAGGTAGAGTCCTAAGACCATCTTTGCAGGTGCCAGTTTAAACAGGGTCCCTAGTTAGGGTAACATTAATGCTCAGGGTGCCTGCTGTCTGTTGATGCTACCGGAACTTTAATATACTAAACAGATGTATGATTGGTTCTACCTAAGATTACATTTCTCAACTCCAACTATATTTAAATAAAACTCTTCCATTGAAATTTTAGAAACAATGAAATTATTAGAAAATAAAAAAATACAACTTAGATAAACAGTTACAAATTTGTTAAACCTTAAACATTTCAAATCATTCCATACGTCATTCAAAATAAGACTCTCAAGTCCTGCTGTGAAGCCACTGGCTCCACGGCCCAGAACTGCTTTGGTTTCCAATGTTTCATCTGTACTTCTACATTTACTTTATTCATAGCTTTGTGGAAGAGAGCTGTCAGCTCTATAATTCCACAAACTACCTTGTCTTATAATACAAAACCTGTCTTGCATTAATCATAGAAATAGTTTCTACAGGACTTCTCTACCATAGCCGCTGTCCCTTCCTGCCTAAGCTTCCTCTGGCTGTGTCTACTGTCATGGATGCACCATCATCTAGGCTTACAGTCTCACAGCCTCACAGCCCACGTCTGACAACTATGACTTCACCGTGTGATTGCTCAACCTCGTTGATTCTTTACGTATTTTAAGAAACATTTGATTTGATTCTATAATTGGGAGAAAGTAAAAACTAGCTTCCTGACTGAGGGTCATGGTTGGTACATGGTTGTAAGAAATGTATATTAAAATAATTAATGTTCTGTGGTAAGAGGATGTGAATCTTTTTTTAAAAAAAATTAAGACTACAGAGGCTGGTAGAGTTAGATTCACTCGTTCATAAACTCATTCATCAATTCTTTCATACAAATTGAATAAATCTTTGTAACTACTCCTGTTCTGTTATTTGACAAATGAGGACACTGAGGCTAAGAGACATATCTGAAGTGCAGTCACCAAGAATCAGAGTGTGGTGTGATGTGGCTCAGTATGCCCTCTGCTAAGGCAGTGACCCAATGTGGCCACCTCGGGGTGGTTGGCACCCCTGTTTACTCCAGTAGCAACACAGGATCCCAGGAGCAGAGGGAACTCTCTGGCCACAAGCACAGAGGCTTTCATAGGTCACTGTTAAAGCAAAGAAATACATCTTAGGCTCTATGACAGACCTTAAAATAGCTCGCAAGTGGCAACACTGCTTTGAATGACTTTGGAAAGACATCATCACACCCACAACCCAGAGAAAGCTTTTAGTTCAAAGGTGAAGATGCTTGCATGCCAAGGTCAAGGAGCTGGAGCCTCAGTAATGTTCCAATAATCCAGACACGTATTCATCCCTGCGGGTATTGAGGAATGTTTAAATTTAACTGGAGGAAGTGCTGTCAAAGTTAAAACAAGGAATTCTCTTTTATTTAAAGTGCTTGCTCTTGATTCATTCTGGATGGTGAGTAATATATCTTAAGGTGGGAGGGGAATTGACATGCAATTGTAGATGCCTGGTGATGGTTTTCAGCTTGTGTGGCAAAGCTGAAAACTGTTCGGGTGGGGGAATAAATACAGAGAATATCTAAAGTCACTAGAATCCCAAGGTGGCCAAAGTACTCATTAATAGTTTCAAATACTGGGCACAGAATAACTAGTTTTCAAAACAAGTGCACGAATTCATCAGCTGTTACTACCACAAAAGCCAAGCTTGGGAATTGACAGGGCATGTGGCTGGAAAAACTGCTTCTGTTTTGCCTCTAACACAATGTCATAAGAAAGCAGGCATTTAATAAACACTTCGAGTTATCCTGATGAGTTGAGTTTTACCTGTAGTAAGAGTTATAGTAACATCAGTCAAAATTAAGAAAGCTAAAATTCTTATTATATGAAGGTTGCAGAATTATTAAAATAGACAATCTTTGTATTCTTAAAAACAAATAAAAATCCAAGAAATGTTAATGATCAGATGAGATGTGCCAGGAAATTTTTTCCACATTTCAACAGGAAGTATAAAAAGTTAATTCACTGAGATTCAAGTACATAATATACTTATTATCTATTAAGACTTTAATAGATAATACATATTTGAATCTCAGTTAACTAAAATTTTAATAGGTAACAAACATATCAGAATATTCAATGCAAGTTATAACCCAAAATGCAAATTAGAAAACAATAACTAAATTAGCACAGATTATGCCCAATGCTGATGAGGATACAACAAACTGGGCAATTCTATTCTGTTGATAGACATGTTAATTCATTCATTCTTTCTGGGGAAAAAGTAGCAATATACATCTAAAGCCTAAAATTGCTTATAGATTTTTTTTTTTTTTTTTTGAGACAGAGTCTCGCTCTGACACCCAGGCTGGAGTGCGGTGGTCGGATCTCACCTCACTGCAAGCTCCGCCTCCCAGGTTTACGCCACCTCGCCCGGCTAGTTGTTGTTGTGTTTTTTGTTTGTTTGTTTGTTTGTTTGTTTGTTTTTGTATTTTTTAGTAGAGACGGGGTTTCATCGTGTTAGCCAGGATGGTCTCAATCTCCTGACCTCGTGATCCACCCGTCTCGGCCTCCCAAAGTGCTGGGATTACAGGCTTGAGCCACCGTGCCCAGCCTGCTTATAGTTTTTAAATCAGTAATTCTTCTTATAGTTATCTTGCCAGGAAAAGTAATTTTAAATACAAAGCGTTATGTAAAATGTGCTTATAACAGCATTATTTTTAACACTAAAAAATCAAAACCAACTTATATGTTTGTGTAAAGTTGGATTCCAAGAATAATTAATAAAATATATAAAATATCCAAACATATGCACACAAGAAAAAAATGTAAATACTAGAAGGAAAATTTTCAAATATCTGGATAATAAGATTCTCCAAATTCTAAGATATGCATGATGCTGTAAAATCCTGCAAAATCCTAGGGAAAAAAAGGTATCTTTTTTTAAAGATACCTACTAAAGCACTTTGGAAGTAGGTTTTTTGTGTTTTAGAGTATTTTTCAACTAAGAGGATATCCAGCTTCAGTTTAAGTGAGGTCGCATGTGTCAAAGTCTCTCATTACAAAGTAGCTCTATCCATTCCTGGACCCTTATACAGGTTCCAGCCAGCCATATGAAAACTTGATACTGAAGCCAATCTTTGCACAAGTACCTACTCCCTTTTCTCTCTGATGAACTGGGCCAAACTCCCCAAGGGTTAAAAGCCTTGCACATCCTCATATGAAGTGTTTTTCCATATTTCATACCAGGCCTCCCCAGTCACTGGCTGCATTGAAAATATTACTTGCAGTCCTGTGAATCTTACGCCTGACTGGGAACATACACCTGTCCACGCTAAATGGTTTCATTCTATTATTCAGCTACTCTGTGCTGTTCCTACCAGTTAGATTATAGGCCCCCATAAAGCTGGCGGGCTCAAAACATGAATAGAGCTTTCTCTTTCCTAGAATACTTAAGCATACGCTCTGAAACATGGGAAATCCATCTCTTGGTCACAGTTTGCTAATGTTTACATTAAAAAAATACAACTGGCGGCCGGCGCGGTGGCTCATGCCCGTAATCCCAGCACTTTGGGATGCTGAGGCGGACGGACCATAAGGTCAGGAGCTCGAGACTATCCTGGCTAACACAGTGAAACCCCCTCTCTACTAAAAAATACATAAATTAGCCAGGCATCGTGGCGGGCGCCTGTAGTCCCAGCTACTCCGGAGGCTGAGGCAGGAGAAAGGCGTGAATCCGGAAGGCGGAGCTTGCAGTGAGCCGAGATCACACCACTGCACTCCAGCCTGGGCCACATAGCAAGACTCTGTCTCAAAAACAAACAAACAAAAAAAAATGCAACTGGCAATGTCACCTGACATACCTAGGGATGTTACACTTGCCCATTTCTGTAAAGAATTCTTGCAGAAAGAACAAAATATGTTTTCCTTCCTTCTCCAGTCTCATTGATCACTGTGGGCAAGACATCTGTGTGGCACTGGGTATCAGCACAGCATAAACATACAGACCCCAACACACCCCCAAGACTAGGAGAACAGCTGGTGATTCTCTGTGCTGAGCACAGGTGCCTCACTACCTCTTTTCTATGCCTTCTTTCACCACATCCCACCCCCCACCCCACCAGTGCCCTTTCATTACAGCTTCCTGATTGGCTTTTCATCCTGATCTCTTTGCCCCCTCACAATTTCTCTGTTATGGGTACTATTCTTTTAAACCTAATTTCTATTCTGATGTATTAGAAATTCCACTGAAAGTTGACTCCTTGAATTTAAAAAAATTAAGGCACTAAGAATTGTCTTGTCTAGAAGAGCTGCTGCCCCACTTCTGAGCGCTCCTGATGAAAGGAGGAAAGGGCAGGCCCACGCCCACACACCAAGTCCAACCCAAGTTCTCTCAGGGGCCTTTGAGTGGCCTAAGAGCTGAGACTGCCTCCATTTTCAAGAAGTCTGACCTCATTGAGGTCTAGCCAATGTAAGGCAGATTTACAAAAGAAAAGGTAAACCAGATAAATTTATTTATAGAAAAACAAAGACTCACCTGGAGGTGGACAGATGAACGAAGACTCAGCAGTGGGAGACTGGTAAGGAATACTTCATGGCTGGCAACCTGAAAGGGCTGGGAATTAAATGCCAAGTTGCTTTCTTTACTAACTAGAAACAGAAATATCTAAAGTCTTTCCCATTGTCCCAGAAAAACTTTCTGGTTACATTGGCAACTCAGCTTTGTTTGTATGCAATTGTAGAGAAGAAAGAGGAATGGCATAATTTTAAGAAATTGGTAAAGAACATTAAGGAAAGATTATAATATGAGGAACATCAGGCACCCTAATAGATAAGATATTTTTGGTCAAGAATTTCAATACCTTCCTTAAGAGAAACAATTGAAACAGCATGCAGTAGTGTTTTTTTTTTTTTTTTTTTTCTAAGAGAGCTAAATTAAGAAGTCACCCATACGCATTCAAGATCTCACCTGAAATTATTTACAAAAATCATGTCTTGAAATCTCAAGGGTAAGAGTGACCCACTCTCAGAACTTATATCTTTTAGCAGTGACTTTGGATAAAGCTGAAATATATTGAGGCATCTCATTAAAAACTGGCCTTTGCTTTATCCAGTCTCACAATCCTCTGAGGAATATGCTAGGGCTGTTTGCAAAGGTAAATTTTACCTATTAGGGAGGCTGAAATGCAGCCTGTCTCCAGAACAGTTAATTGTCTGAATCTTCATTCTTTATATATGATACAATCCACAGCTATAGTTCCCTATAGGAAATTTTAGAAGACTGGGGAAACTATATCTCTATCTAATCTCTCTCTATGTTATCACTTGCCTTAACTAAATATCTCTGAAAATCTCCCTATTCTTTTTGCAATTAAATAAACTTTAAGCCTCTAACTGTATCCATATATATCTTTCTGAAAATCACATTACTGCCCCAATGAGACGACTACACAGGAAGTAATTTTATCTAGGCACAGAGACAGTGTATGTGAACCATTGCCCAGGGTCTCAATTTTCCCTACAGGAAAATGACATGCAATTTGAAAATGTCTATTGGCAATAGTTATTAAACAAACTTGTAGGCATCTACTATGAGCACAGCCTAAATCTGGAATTTAAAAGGATACAAAAGTAAATGACTGTTTTCAAGTAATTTACAACTTAATGGAGAAGATTCAATAAATAAAAAGTGGAGAATAGTAAGTACCACTAAACAGGAAAACAAAATGCCTCAGGAGTTCAGAGAAGGGAGCAATTAATTCCTACTAAGTGTCTTAGAAAATGCAAATCAAAACCACAATGAGATGCCATCTCACACCAGTTAGAATGATGATCATTAAAAGTGAGGAAACAACAGGTGCTGGAGAGGATGTGGAGAAATAGGAACACTTCTAAACTGTTGGTGGGATTGTAAACTAGTTCAGCCATTGTGGAAAACAGTGTGGCGATTCCTCAAGGATCTAGAACTAGAAATACCATTTGACCCAGCCATCCCATTACTGGGGATATACCCAAAGGATAATAAATCATGCTGCTATAAAGACACATGCACACGTATGTTTACTGCAGCACTATTCAGAATAGCAAAGACTTGGAATCAACCCAAATGTCCATCAGTGACAGACTGGATTAAGAAAATGTGGCACATATACACCATGGAATACTATGCAGCCATAAAAAAGGATGAGTTTGTGTCCTTTGTAGGGACATGGATGCAGCTGGAAACCATCATTCTTAGCAAACTATCGCAAGAACAGAAAACCAAACACTGCATGTTCTCACTCATAGGTGGGAATTGAACAGTGAGATCACTTGGACACAGGAAGGGGAACATCACACACCGGGTTCTGAGTATGTCCATGTGAACAACTACACTGCTAGCATGACCAGCATTCAAGAAAGCCAGCACACTAAACATATATAAAACCAAGGACTCTCACAGAGTCTACTTCACTTTCCTGCCACATCTACCAGAGCAGGTACTGGTATCCAAGGCTGGGAGACCTGAAGATGGATCACATCACAGGACTCTTTGCAGACGTCCTTTAGCACCAGCCTGGAGCCTGGCAGCCCTGCTGGGTGATTAGACCCAGAGGAGCAGTAACAATCACTGCAGTCCAGCTCTCAAGAAACCACATCCCAGGGGAACAGCAAGAGCACCACATCAAGGGATCACTCCATGAAACAAAAGAATCTGAACAGCAGTCCTTGAGTTTCAGACTTTTCCACTGAAATAGGCTACCCAGAACAGTAATTCTGGGTAGCCTATGATAAGGAACCAGAAAAGTAATTATGGTAATATGAACAAAACAGGATTCTATAATACCCCCAAAAGATCACAACAGCTCCCTAGCAATGGATCCAAACCAAGAAGAAATCTCTGAATTGCCAGATACAGAATTTAGAAAGTTGACTATTAAATTATTAAAGGAGATACCAGAGAAAGGTGAAAACCAACTCAGAAATTTTTTTAAAATACAGGATATGGATGAAAAATTTTACAGAGAAATAGATATCATAATGAAAAAGCAATCACAACTTCTGAAAATAAAAGACACACTTAGAGAAGTACAAAATACACTGGAAACTTTCAACAATAGACTAGAACAAATAGAAGAAAGAACTTTAGAGCTCAAAGACAAGGCTTCCAAATTAACCCAACTAGAGAAAGAGAAAGAAAAAGGAATTTTAAAAAATGAACAAAACCTCCAAGAAATTTGGGATTATGTTAAACAGCCAAACTTAAGACTAATTGGTGTTGCTGAGGTAGAAGAAAAACCTAAAGGTTTGGAAAACTTATTTGAGGAAATAATTGAGAAACACTTCCCTGGCCTTGCTATATATCTAGACATCCAAATACAAGAAGCTCAAAGAACATCTGGGAAATTCATCACAAAAAGATAATCACTTAGGCACTTAGTCATCAGGTTATCTAAAGTTAAGACAAAGGAAAGAATCTTAAGAGCTGTGAGACAAAAATCATCAGATAACCTATAAAGAAAAACTTATCAGATTGACAGCAGACTTCCCAGCAGAAACCTTACAGGCCATAAGGTATTAGGGTCCCATCTTCAGCCTCCTGAAATGAAATAATTGTCAGCCAAGGATTTTGTATCCAGTGAAACCAAGCTTCATAAATACAGGAGAGATAAAGTATTTTTCAGACAAAGAAACAGAGAGAATTTGTCACTACTAAGTCAGAACTACAAGAAATGCTAAAAGGAATTCTAAATCTTGAAACAAAACCTCAAAATACGCAAAAATAGAACCTCTTCAAAGCATAAATCTCACAGGACCTAGACATAACAGAAAAAAAAAAAGCTATTAAGGCAACAACTAACATGATGAATGGAACAATATCTCACATCTCAATACTAACTTTGAATGTAAATGGCCTAAATGCTCCACTTAGAAGATACAGAATGGCAGAATGGATAAGAACTCACCAACCAAATTTCTGCTGTCTTCAAGAGATTTATCTAACACATAAAAGATTCACATAAATTTAAGGTAAAGGGGTGGGAAAAGACAGTCCACACAAATGGAAGCCAAAAGTGAGACAGAGTAGCTGTTCTTATACAGATAGACAAAACAAACTTTAAAGCAACAACAGTTAAAAAAGACAAAGATGGATATTATATAATGATAAAAGGACTAGTCCAACAGGAAAATATCACAACCCTAAATACATATGAGGCTAACACTGACAATCCCAAATTTATAAAACAATTACCGCTAGACAAACAAAATGAGATAGACAGCAATGCAATAATAGTGGGGGATTTCAATACTCCACTGATAGCACTAAACAGGTCACCAAGACAGAAAGTCAACAAATAAACTATGGACTTAAACTATAACCTAGAACAAATGGACTTAACAGATATTTACAGGACATTCTACCCAATAGCTGCAGAATAGACATTCTTTTTCCAGCACATGGAACAGTCTCCAAGATGGATCATGATAGGTCACAAAATAAGTCTTAATACATTTAAGAAAATAGAAATTATATCAAATATCCTTTCAGACAACAGTAGAATAAAAGTGGAAATTAACTCCAAAGGGAACTCCTCAAACTATACAAATACAAGGAAATTATATAGTCTGCTCTTGAATGATCTTTGGGCCAATAATGAAATCAAAAGGAAATTTAAAAAATTATATGAGCTGAACAATAATAGTGACACAACTTATCAAAACCTCTGGGATACAGCAAAAACAGTGCTAAGGGAAAAGTTTGTAGCATTAGATACCTACATCAAAACTCTAAAAGAGCACAAGTAGACAATCTAAGCTCACACCTTGAGAATCTAGAGAAATAAGAACAAACCAAAATCAAACCCAAACCCAGCAAAAGAAAGAAATAACAAAGATCAGAACAAAACTAAATGAAAAATACAAAAGATAAATGGAACAAAAAACTAGTTTTTGTTGTTGTTGTTGTTGTTGTTTTGGTGGGGGGAGACGAAGTCTTGCTCTGTCTCCCAGGCTGGAGTGCAGTGGCACGACCTCAGCTCACTGCAACCTTTGCCTCCTGGGTTCAAGCGATTCTCCTGCTTCTGCCTCCTGAGTAGTTGGGATTACACACACGTGCCACCATGCCTGGCTAATTTTTGTATTTTTAGTAGAGACGGGGTTTCACCATGTTTGTCAGGTTGGTCTCAAACTCATGACCACATGATCCGCCCTCCTCAGCCTCACAAAGTGCTGGGATTATGCAAAGTGCGTGAGCCGCCACCCCCCGCCAAAAACTAGTTCTTTTAAAAGATAAACAAAATCAATAGATCACTAACAAGATTAACCAAGAAAAGAAAAGACCCAAATAAACTCAATTAGAAACGAAACAGGAGATATTACAACTGAGACCACAGAAATACAAAAAGTGGTCTAAGAACACGAATAGATAATTCTCAAAAGAAGATATACAAATGGCCAAAAAATATGAAAAAATGCTTAACATCACTAATTATTAGGGGAAATGCAGATTTAAAAGCACAATGAGATGCCACCTTCTGCGAGAATGGCCATAATTTAAAAATAAAAAAATAATGGATGTTGGCATGGATGTGGTGAGAATGGAACACTTTTACACTGCTGGTGGGAATATAAACTAGTACAACCACTATGGAATACAGTGTGGAGACTCCTCAAAAAACTAAAAGTAGAACTACTATTTGATCCAGCAATCCCACTACTGGATATCTATACAGAGGGAAAAAAAGTCGTTACATGAAAAAGACACTTGAACACACATGTTGATAGCAGTACAATTCACAATGTCAAAAATATGGAACCATCCTAAATGTCCATCAACCAAGGAGTGGATAGCTGGGCATAGTAGCTCATGCCTGTAATCCCAGCACTTTGGGAGACTGAGGCGTGTAGATCATCTGAGATCAGGAGTTCAAGACAAGCCTGGCCAACATGGTGAAACCCCATCTCTACTAAAAATACAAAAATTAGCCAGGCATGGTGGCAGACTCCCATAATTCCAACTACTTGGGAGGCTGAAGCAGTAGAATCCCTTGAACCCAGGAGGTGGAGATTGAGGTTGCAGTGAGCCAAGACCACACCATTGCCCTCCAACCTAGTCAATAAGAGTGAAACTCCATCTCAATGAAAAAAAAAAAAAAAGAGTGGATAAAGAAAATGTGGTAAATATACACAATCAAATATTACTCAGCCATAAAAAGGAATAAAAGAATGTCTTTTGCAGCAAGTTGGAGTTGGAGACCATTATTCTAAGTAAAGTAACTCCAGAATAGAAAACCAAATATCATATGTTCTCACCTATAAGTGGGGGCTAAGCTATGGGGACATGAAGGCATAAGAATGATACAATGAAATTTGGGGACTTGGATAGAAGAGGGTCTGGGGGGAGAAATAAAAGACTGCACGTTGGGTACAATGTATATTGCTCAGGTGATAGGTGCACCAAAATCTCAGAAATTATCATTAAATAACTTATCCATGTAACCAAAAACTACCTGTTCCTCCACAAACTAGTGAAACATTTTTAATAAGAAAAAAAAAAAAAAAAGAAAAGAAAACATTCTATCCAGAAGCCACCAGAAGGAACATAACCCTGCCAACACCTTGATTTTAGCTACATTAAAACTTATTTTGGACTTGAGAACTCTGAGATAATAAATTTGTCTTGTTTTAAAGCACTAAATTTATAGTACTTTGTTACAGTAGCAACAGGAAACTGCACATCAATTCACACCACAGAACTTGGGTAGACTCAGGAATTGGAAACCACAGACACCTCTGAAGCTGATGTCAGAAATAGGCAGAAAAACAGGTCAATATGAAGTCTAAATAAGGAGGACTTTGACCACCAGTTCTCCTCTCTTACTTTATGTAGCCAGGTGACATCTCCTCTCCCATCATCACAGGAACAGACTATTTTATGTTCTAGAAAAATGGAACCAGGGAAGCTCCAAATTTGATAAAATCTGGCACAGTAGAGGGAAGGGCTGAGGCACCAGGCTGAAAACCATCTGCTTACGGAATGATGAAGATGCCAACCCCTTCCCTAGACTCACAGTCTCTCAGCACAGGAGAACAGAGGGTCTCTCTCTGAGGAAACATCTCCAGATGCAGCATGTCAGGGTCCATCAGCAATCATCTGGTTCCTGCTTTGTTCCCTACAGAGAAGTCTGGCAGCTGAGAAGCCCCAGCTATGCACACAGAGTTTCCTCACAGTATTTGAGAGCTCCACTCCAAAATATGAGTTGGTAGACAAGACACAAGATGTTTGAGACAGACAGACTAGGTTCATATCCTGACTCTGACACTAAGTGTGTGACCATTGTCAATCTAATTAACCTTTCTTTACCTAAATGTTCATATCTGTAAAATAGAATAAGATTTTTACTTCATAAGGTTGTCGTAAAGATTAAATGAGATTTTAGATAAAAAGCATTCATAAGGCCGAGTGCAGTGGCTCATGCCTGTAATCCCAGCACTTTGGGAGGTCGAGGCAGGCAGATCAAAATGTCGGGAGATCGAGACCATCCTGGCTAACACAGTGAAACTCCGTCTCTGCTAAAAACACAAAAAATTAGCCAGGCATGGTGGCACGCGCCCGTGGTCCCAGCTACTTGGGAGGTTGAGGCAGGAGAATTGCTTGAACCCAGGAGGCAGAGGTTGCAGTGAGCCGAGATCACACCACTGCACTCCAGCCTGGGTGACAGAACAAGACTCCATCTCAAAAAAAAAAAAAAAAAAAAAAAAAAAAAAAAAAAAAATCCATAATAGTGAGTAAAC
Organism: Papio anubis; assembly: GCF_008728515.1. Lineage (NCBI taxonomy): Eukaryota > Metazoa > Chordata > Mammalia > Primates > Cercopithecidae > Papio > Papio anubis. The sequence goes on from NC_044982.1 coordinate 81,216,147, forward strand.
GAAGACAAAGTTCAAAATAAAAATAAACACAAATAAAAAAATTCAGATGAAAAACAGATCATGTAGGGATCCAAAGAAAATTTTATGAATAAAAATGTCCTTTAATATCTTCAGATGAAATGAGAATATGCTATAATAAATTAAAGAAAGGCTCTTAAAAATTAAAAATATGATATCAGTAATGAATATGTCCACAGAATTGTTGAAAAACAAGGTTTAAATAGTCTCCCAGAAAGTGGAATATGACACAGACATGAACAATATATTTTTTTAAAAAAAAGGTAAGAAAATTCAAGGATCAATAAGGGGCACCCCACTGTTGGTACACCCTCAGATTATGTAGGTTTGTATCTGGCATACCTACTCTTCCATTTTCACTTTTCCTTTTCACTTTTCCATTTCCTATTTTCCAGTCTTGGTAGACAAAGCATATTTACCAAGTAGTAGCATTTGCAGGGATAAAATTTTGCATTTTGAACCACAACTACATAGTTTGTAAATAATCTATATCATAATACCAGAGGCAAAATATATTGTTTCCAATCTTCTCCCTGGTTCTCATTTCCTTTAAACCTTATCAGTAAATACTTAGGAACCATTTCTTTATCTCATCATTTCAACCTAATTCATTTGGGCAGGTAGCCTCCAACCAATTTTCATTCCTATTTAATTTCCATTATAAATGTGAAAGAGAAGATGAAGGAAAAAAAATGATAAAGTCATAAAAATCACAGTTTCAAGATGCTTCACAAGAACAGTTGTGTTCAAATTACTTTAGTTTATTAATTCTTCACTTTTATGTTATATGGTCTGTGTATTCCTAAACCCCTTTTGTCTTATCTGTTCCTGAGTACTACCTAAACTTTTTTTTGTTTTTGAGACAGGGTCTTGCTCTCTCACCCAGGCTGGAGGGCAGTGTGTAACCACAGCTCACTGCAGTCTCAATCTCCTGGGCTCAAGTGATCCTCCTGCCTCAGTCTCTTGAGTAGTTGAGACTACAGGAATGTACCACCACACCGTGTGTGTGTGTGTGTGTGTGTGTGTGTGTGTAGGTAGGTAGGGTCTCACTATGTTACTCAGGCTGAGCTCAAACTCCTGGATTCCAGAAATCTTCCCACCTTGGCCTCCCAAAGTGCTGAATTTACAGGTGTGAGCCACCACACCCAACCACTTTAACTCTTACAACCTACTTTTGTTGTTGTTTTTGCTTTTTTTTAATTTTTTTATTTTTTTTATTTTTGTGGCAGAGTTTCTCTCTTGTTGCCCAGGCTGGAGTGCAATGACGCGATCTCTGCTCCCTGCAGCCTCTGCCTCCCAGTTTCAAGCAATTCTCCTGCCTCAGCCTCCCAAATAGCTGGGATTACAGGTGTGAGCCACCGCACCCGGCCACAACCTGTTTTCCAGTCTTTTTAGCAATATGTTTTTCATTAGCTGAATTAGCTCATTCTTCTATAAAAAGTGTGATAAGAGGGGGAAAAAATTAAAGAAAAAGGAAAAGAAAAAATTGTTGAAATTCAGAGAACTTCATTATTCTTCATGAAGCACATTATTATCAGCTTCTATAAAATTGAGCCTGAAATCCTCAGTCCCAGTTATGGTTTCATTTATGCAGGTATTAAACCCTTTCAACGACCCAGTATAGGTTTATGTAAAATTACCATTAGTTACATTTGTTTAAATCAGTGTTTAGCCAGATGAAAACTAGTAAAAACAAAAAATCAAGAGCTGCCTTTTGAAAAGTAATTTTTTTAATAAGAAGAAGATTTTAAAAAATCTTTTTGTTAAAAAAATAGTATTTGTAAAAATAGTTATGATTTGGGGTCCCAACCCTGATGTGTTTATCTAAAGGATATAAGCTTCAGGTCACATTTAGCACCAGCTAGTAGCATTGTTTTTATTGATTTTACTTTCTTTATTTTTTGATTATTGTGCAATTCAAGAAACTGGTTTCCCTAGCAGAAATAGATAAAATGTCAAGGAAGAAAACACCAGACTTTACAAATGAGATTTTAGGATTGTGGGTGGATTTACATCAGCTTTTTCTTACTCATTCATTATCTCCATGACTAATCAAAAGTAAGCTCTCTTAATACATTTAATAGCGTTCTCACTGAATAAAATACATCATTTAAATCAGCTAGATCCCTTGACCTTCAAGGCAAAATCCCAAAGCAGCTGAAACAAACACCAAATGAAAAACTGCCACCAAAACTCATTCTACGTCTGAGAATGGACAGACCAAATATACCAAGTGAAAGCATGCTAAACTTACATAAGCATCATACATGGAAAGTTGATAGATGATGTTCCTCAATCCTTATGAATCTCAAAACAATACCCCACCCCTCTCTCTCAAAGCTAAACCATAACAAAGCTGACTTTGGTCAATGGCATCATCTGGTGGTTGCCACAAAAGACTGCCCAAACCACCTTCTTCCTCAGGTGTCCCCAACCCCATTCGTGGTTTCACTTTCTGCTGTTTCAGTTACCTGTAGCCAACCACAGTCCAAAATTATCAAATAGAAAATTCCAGAAATAAGCAATTCGTAAGTTGTAAATTGTATGCCATTCTGAGTAGTGCAATGAAATCTCCTTCCTGCTCCTTCCAGTTTGGGATCTGAACTTTCCTTCGCCCAGCATATTCATGCTGTTCACGTTTAATAACTTGGTAGCTATCTTGATTATCAGATCTGCTATTGCATATCACAGTGTCTGTGCTCAAGTAACCCCTATTTTACTTAATGATGGCCCCACAGCAAAGGAATAGTGATAATGGCAATTCAGATATGCCACAGAGAAGCTGTCAAGTGCTTTTATTAAATGGAACATGTTCCACTTAAGAAACAAAGAAAAATATTATGCTGAAATTGCTAAGATCTACAGTAAGAATGAATCTTTCATCCATGAAATTGTAAAGAAGAAAAAAAAAAAATGTGTGCTAGTTTTGCTGTCTTGCCTCAAACTGCAAAAGTTACAGCCACAGTACATGATAAATGCTTAGTTAAGATAGAAAACACATTAAATTTGTGGGTAAGATATAAACAGAAATGTATTCTGATTTATGGCAGCAGGGTCTAGTACTATCCAAATTTCCAGGCATCCACTGGGTGTGTTGAAATATACACCCTGCAGATAAAAGGATGCTACTGCATAGTGATTCCACTCTTTCATTACATGTAACTGTTTATTTCACTTCTATCACTGAGGGAAAGAAAACGTTTAGAATTTTCAAAATAATTCTATGAGCTTGTATTTTGTATTTTGTTTTGTTTTTACCAAAGTAAAATATTAACAAGTGTAGTAAATTCAAAATATATAGAATTCACAAATTAAAATCACAAAAAGTAAGATAAAAATATAAAAATATTTTAAAATGTAAAAAACAATCACATTTAAACCCACCATCCAAACCAACACTAATAACCAGGCATGGTGGCCCATACCTGTAATACCAGCTACTCAGGAGGCTGAGATGGGAGGATCCCTTGAGCTGAGGTGGTCAAGGCTTCAGTGAACTGTGATTGTGCCACTACCCTCTAGCCTGGGTGACAGAGGATAACACAAATGAGCTGCCCACATTCAGGTGATTTAATAATTAAAATGCGTATTTTATTTCCTCATCCAACACCATTAAAGTACAATAAAGGAATTTTTTAAGAACTAAATCCACAAAGATGGGAAGTCCTGGAGAAACAGCAACAAAATTTTGGAAGATGGAAAGCAGATCATGAGAGGGAACTGACTTACAGCCCCAAGGCAAAGATGTCTAAAGCCAACAGTTAAGAAAGCTGATAAATTAGATGATTTACACTGTAAATTCCAGCTACCTGTAGGACTAGGAATAAGTAATGAAGACAGAGAGGTTAACATAAGGAAAATTTAATTATAGTTGTATGTGTAGCAGTTAGATCCTTTTCCCCACAGCATGCTGAAAGATGACCGTCTTTCCCAACACCAGGAGAAATGTAGAGTTTTGCCTTCAGAAGGGTAAAACAGGGTTTCTGAACCAGGGAATGACTCAGGCATAATTGAGGAATTGGGTACCATACATAAAAGGGAAATTAGGATAGCAAATGCTTGTTAAGTGCTCTACACTAAGTGCTGAGACCTTTAGCCACCTGGCCATAACTTCCCACAGCTCTGGGAGCCAGACTTCGCCCCACTAGAAAGAGCTGAAAATTTTACCTGAATAACCTCAGAGAATAAGACAAGGAAAGAACACCAAATCACCCTAAGTGAAACTCAAATCGCCCCACATTCCGTGAGCACTTTAGGCTCTCACTTTTAATCCAAGCAGACAACAAAGGGTCAAGGAACATTTGAAGAAATTAGTTTATGAGACAGATAAAGACAAAAACAAACTGGAAAATAATAATTTACAGAAAACAGAGATAATGCCACTAGAAAAAAAAAAAACTTAATCTGTACTTACCCTCAGAGTAATAAGAGAAGTTACTTCCATGAAGTATGATGCTACCTTTTTTAAAAGCTCTTGAAAATTAAAAATATGGTAACAGAAAAGTTTTTTAAATCAATAGAACAATTAGAAGATACATTTGAGAAAATCTCCCAGAAAGTAAAGTAGGAAGATAAACAAATAGAAAAAAAAAGAAATTGAAGGAGGAAGCAAAAAATATAATGTTCAAATATTAGGTTAATTTGAATAAGAGTTCCAGAAGGCAAAATAACAGGTGGGAGGATATCATAAATAAAATAATTTAAGAAAATTTCCCAGGACTAATAGACCTGATTTTCCAGGTTGAAAGCAGCCACCGAGTGCTCAACACAATAGGTGGAAACTTTTCAAAACATTGAGGACCCGGAGAAGATACTGAGAGCTCCTGGGAATTAAAAAAAAAAAAACAAAAAACAAAAACAAACAAACAAAAAAAACCAGATAATATGCTACAATACAAAAATGAAGCATCAGAATGACTTCTGACTTATCAGCAACCCTGGAAGCTGAAGGATTGTGAAGCAATACCTGCAAAATTCTGAAAAGAAATTACTTCCAACAGAGAATTCTATACATGTCAAATTATCAAGCAGGTGGAAACATAAAACAAAGATATTTACTGATGTACAACATCTCAAATTTATTTGTCACATACCCTTTCTCAAAACATAACTGGTAGTCGTGTTCCAACAAAATGAGAAAGTAAACTAAGAAAGAAGAATATATAAAATGTAAGAAGCAATGCCTTCAACCAAAGAGAACAGTGAAGAGAATGTCCAGGGTAATGGGGAAGGAAGAATCCAGGTTAACCACTGCATTCGAAGAGAGAGGGAAACTGGTTTAGATCAGGACATATCAAAACATTTGTGCCCAAGGACAGCACAAGGCACCATATTTGTAACCATCCATCCATTCAGAGGGAACAGGTAGATACGGATAAGGTCAACCAAACCATCATTTTATTGATGTTATCCACACTAAAGATGGCATATGGCTGCAACTGAAAGATGAGACCATAAAGAAGTATATTTCGGCTTGGCGCAGTGGCTCTCACCTGTAATCCCAGCACTTTGGGAGGCCAAGGCAGGTGGATCACTTGAGGTCAGGACTTTGAGACCAGTCTGGCCAACATGGTGAAACCCCACCTTTACCAAAAATAGAAAAATTAGCTGGGCATGGTAGTGGGTACCTGCAATCCTAGCTACTTGTGAGGCTGAGGCAGGAGAGTTGCTTGAACCTGGGAGGCGGAGGTTGCAATGAGCTGAGATTGCGCCACTGCACTGCACTCCAACATGGGTGACAGAGTGAAACTCCATCTCAAAAAAAAAAAAAAAAAAAAAAAGAGAAAGAGAGAGAGAAATATGTTTCTAGTAATGTTTTCAATAAAGCCTGACATCACTGTCTTACTGAACTTCTTGACAAGAGCCTTCTGGTCCTCATCAACTTCAATGCCAATTATACATAAATCTATCCAAATAATTCAGATTTTTAGATATTTATGTGTGTGCTAATGCATGTATACATACAAACACTTGCCTATTCATAGAATATCTCTGGTACACTGAAATCTCAGCCTTTACCTCTGTACAATTCATCCATATAACCGAAAAACACTTGTACCCCAAAAGCTATTGAAATAAAAACAAACAATAGTATCTCTGGAAAGATACACGACAAATCCACAATGTACACTTTCCTCCTAGGGAAAGCAACTGGGCCAGCAGGATTAAAGAGGTATGAGGAAGACTCACTGTTTTCAGTAGTTATCTTTTTGCCTCTTTTGATTTCTCAAATACAGACTTATTAAACAAATAAGACAAAATTATTTTACCCACAAAATAATAATAAGGTGCATTAAGGTGCATTATCTGCTATTTCCATCTCCCCATCAAGCTGTTCATTTTGCTTACCCACACACTTGTTTTTAACACTTTTCTTCATTTAGCTCACTATTTCATTTTTTGCCTAATTATCTTGTAGGAAGAATAGGGAAATCTATCTTTTCATTTCACTTGTGAGGCAAAAAAAGTATCCTAATTATGTCTGATCTGCCTAAGAGTAGTGTTAATATTTCCATATCAAGGAACAGTAAATTCACCAGTTCTGAAGGAAAATTAACCATAATAAGAAGTCATTGCCACCATCAGTTTCTAAAGACCTTGCCTTAAAGGCTCAGAAAATTCAAATTTTTAAAGTAAATTCTCATGTATCTCTTCTTTTACTTTAATTAAGACTACTTTATGCATCGGATTTAAAGATTTAGAAACTCTTATTCAATTTGTTTTTAGTTTCGTTTAATTTCCATACTGCAACAGCATTGCTTCCATGTTTTCATCCAGTTTCCTGATTTAGGCTACATCATGTCTGCAGTAGAGTGAGATAACTGTTACGCTTGGTGCTCAGGCAAGCCCTTCCCAGAAACGAGTCAGGAGTTAGAGACCTACCTACCAGAACAATGTGAACAATTAATAAAGCACCCAAAAACAGTCTTTAAGAAGAAATTGCAACGAGCAGATGGGCACAACCTCTTCAGCCTGGAAGGAAGGAATGATCAGATGCCCCATTTGGTGTTGATAACGAAAAGGCTCCACAAAGAGCGACAAACAAGTGGCCCCATGGGACATCGAGAACAAACATCCAGGAGTTTGGCTGTGGCAGCAAAGAGAGAAGTAAAACAGGACACAAAGCAAGTAAGACCCAGATAGAGATTACACCAGTAACTGGGATGTAAGAAAAGAACCAGCTCACTGGGGATATGGTAAGAGCCACTAACAAGTTCTGATCGAGTAAAACTCTGATCTGAAATCAATACACTCCTGAAATATGGCTCCGTAAGTTCTCCTTGAACAAAGAGACTTTAAGAAGAGCCTATTTTAGGAAGAGGGAAAGAGATTGAAAGATTGGAATTAAGTTGTCTTAATCTAAGAACTTGAAGTAGGGATTGTGAATAGGGGTCAAGGAAGCCAGGCAGGTATCACCAGCCTGGAGACATAATCACCATTTATATTCTGTGTTACATATAGACAGATGTGTTCTACATTTCAACTTAACAAAGTCATCTTTGAAAACATAAACTGTTCAAGTTAGAAATTACTTACATCTAGGTAGTAGTTGCTCTTTTACCATCTGCAATGAGTTATACCTTAAGAGCTGCTAAATAGTTGTGCTGGGATGTTTTTGGTGGTTGCAATAACTGGGGTGTGCTCCTGGCACTTACGGCGTAGGGTCCAGTGATTGTAAAAGTCCTTCAATAAGGTAGACAGACTTGCACATACACACAAAATGTCCCCCCGCCACACACGCAAAATGCCAAGAGCATCCCTATTGAGATATACCCATTGTTCCACTTCACTAGTGTGCTTCCCATGTGTGAATGCAGCACTGTGAGATTTCAAAGCTTCCATTAGAGACCTTAAAAGTTCTATTCTCGGGGAGGGTAGTGGAAAAAAACAAGAACAAGTAATAACAACAACAAAAGTATTCTCTGATTGGGCATGGTAGTTCACGCCTGTAATCCTAGCACTTTGGGAGGCCAAGGCGGGCAGATCCCCCGAGGTCAGGAGTTTGAGACCAGCCTGACCAACATGGAGAAACTCTAATAAAAATACAAAAATTAGCTGGGCATGGTGGCTGGCACCTGTAATCCCAGTTACTTGGGAGCCTGAGGCAGGAGAACTGCTTGAACACAAGAGGCGGAGGTTGCAGTGAGCCGAGATCATGCACTCCAACCTGGAGGGAGAGACTGTCAAAAAAAAGGCCAGGCGCGATGGCTCACGCCTGCAATCCCAGCACTTTGGGAGACCGAGGCAGGCAGATCATGAGGTCAGGAGATTGAGACCATCCTAGCTAACATGGTGAAACCCTGTCTCTACTAAACAATACAAAAAATTAGCCGGGTGTGGTGGCTGGCGCCTGTAGTCCCAGCTACTCAGGAGGCTGAGGCAGGAGAATGGCATGAACCCAGGAGGTGGAGCTTGCAGTGAGCCAAGATTGCGCCACTGCACTCCATCCTGGGCGACAGAGCAAGACTCTGTCTCAAAAAAACAAAAACAAAAACAAAAATTCTTTACCTAAATTCATTGTTGACAGTTTTTTAAATATGGAGGGAACATCAGGTTAGGTTTGTAGACATGTCTTTCATAAACATTTTACCTAATTATGATAAACATGTTAGAATTAGTTCAGAATTATCACGTAAAAGACTACATAAGAGAAATCACTTGCTAATGTTTTTTCTGAATAGCAAGGAAACATATGGGTGAGAGAATCTAAGCCATTCTCAAAGTAATAAACTCACTCTAGGGAACAAAAATCAATTAAAGCAAATCTGCCATCGATCTTAAATTTGACAAATCACCTCTCAGCTTTGCAACAGGTAGCTGTTGTAGGTTAATATTCAATCAAGGCACTGAAGGAAGCATCTTCAAAATAACTTCCTTGTCATTACCCTCAAGAGAGACTTGTTTATCAGAAAGTCACCTTCAGTTTTTAAAACAAGAGGACATATGTTCTGTGATTCTAGGGAGTGCTTGAGTTCCAGGGACCAGGAGATTAGAATGAACTTTTCACCTAGTTCAGCTCATTAAATTCAATGGAAGTGCTGTCTGTACAACAGAATAACGACACCCATAAATCTGCAGTCAGCTGTGGATTTACTAAGACGCATTCACACATGAGGCTTCTCTACACATTTACCTTAGCGTAAAGTACATCATCAAGGCCCCTGGTGTTGTGCCTAACCACCCTTTAGACAAAGGCATTTCTACAAAGTGCCTTTAGAGCACACCTACTTCAATAATGTTGCACACACACACGCGGAATGCATGGACTGGTAAATCAAATCTGTCTTGCAGGTTGAGCTTTCATACTTCGGGGTGATGTAAATTAGTTTCTGATGGGAAAATGTGATTCACATTTTATAGAATTCGGTCAGCCAAATTTAAAGAGCAGAATTTTTTTATGTCACCCTTGGCAGACCAAAAGATAGACAATCTGGTTGTCCTTCCGACAGCACGCTCCAAACCTACCCCTTGCCCCCCACCCACCAGCTACCCTATATACACACCACCCATATAAGCTCAATCCACCTTCCTGGTACATGTGAAATTCAATTTCTCTCTCCTTTTCTGGGTCCTGTGGTTCTTGTTTTCTCTAACACACATTTGGCACATGTTACTCTCTGTTACTGATTTTGTTAAAACAAGTTTCATGGTTTCATTGGTCATATATATGCCATGTGCACAACTTGCACATAGCATAACCCTGTGCAGAGTAAGCACACAGGTACTTATTAATAGGGGTATGTTCTTATCAACTTAACATCTAAAAAGCAATTTTCTTGAATTCATTTTATTAATACCTATCTCAGTGATTATTTTAAATAGGCTGATCAGACAGCTACCTAGGCAGGAGATTTGAAAGTGACCAAAAGTCCTGGTCTGGATAAAAATATCTTCCTTGGGTTACTGGTTTTCTTTCTTCCAGTCTGAAATTTCCCATTAATGGGTTAAAATACCAAAATGAGGACATAATTTCTAAAATTATCAAACAGTATCAGGAAACTGTATTTTCTTACATAAAAACAAGGAATGCATATAATCATTTATCATTCAGTAGAAGTACAAATATGCTACAAAGAGGAGGATATTTTCATTGGGAAGAGATCTGTGGAGAGAATCAGCCAGAGCCTAGAAGTATGGGAGTAGAATGATTTTGCCTTTTAGTTTGTCCAAGACAGTCTCAATATACTCCAGCTGTTCTGGAATAATTACTCATGAAGCTCCCTTTCACTCTCCCAAGTGTCTCAGTCTGGGTGATAAATTACAATTATTTCATGGATGAAGATCTTGTGCTGAGACCTGGGCCCAGTTCTTGAGCACATTAGCTTTTGGAAGGTAGTGGAGAGAAATTATTGTAAGAGCTGGAACTAGAATTTGCTTCTCCTGACTCCCAATCAGTGCTCTCTTTTTCTAGACAGGCTTTTATAACAACACTGTTATTGTTCCTGTCTCCTCTAGGCTCCTTTTGTCTTCTCAAAAAGGTTTGAAGAACTTTGATGATTGATGTCATCTCTGGTCATTCTTTCACTTGTCTCAAGCCTCAAGAATCATGCTAAAACAAAAAAGTAGTCATTCAAGATATGTTTACTAAAGGACTGATTACCTTCTACAGTAATAAAGGGAGTGACATGCTGCAATTTTATGTTCTGAAGTTCCTGACATTTGTCAGGCATAAAACTGAGAGTTTCACAACCTGAAAAATTGATTTTTACATTTTTTTCCTCCAGCTTATTAACTTTATCTTCTCTTCCATCACAACTACCAGCTTCAGATTTCTTTGTAGATTTACTTTTATAATCTACAAAGATATTGTCTGCATATATAACAAGTCAACTGAGATGTAGTTGCTGGGTGGCAAGCATGGCATATTCATCAGCCAAAAGGGTGTCACTTGCATACCATCCTAAAAACCCATGACTCCAAAATGGCCCTCAACACATTGATAAAATGTGAGAGACGTGAGCTTTGGGGCAAGTAGCATTGTGTTGTGCAAATCTAGGTTGCCACTCAAGTGATGTATTCAAAAACAGCAGTTCTGCTCTGGCCTTCCATTAGTCAAAATGACAAATTTAAATTTGTGAATTTTAAGTGCTCATTAGATGTTAAAAATGCAAGTTATAATAGGCAAATTTGTAAGTGTTTTTTTGGTTCGCTGTTGGTTCTGTCTGAATTCAAAGTTAAAAGATTTTCCTTCTCCCCACAATATCATTTTTTAACTGTCCAAAATCAAGCTTCATTCAAGCTTCAATATCAACTTTATGATAGAGAAAGGAAAGGAAATCATCTGGGATAGATGCCAGGTCTCCTGATCTAATTTTATCACCTACCAAAGGACAGACAGATTTTGATGGATCTGTTTACACGCATCTAGTCATATAACATAATGATCACGTTGTACTAACCTGGCACTTCTGCACTCTTACTGCTGTGAACTGGCATAGAATTCCTTGGTATTTATCACAGCCAGGTTTCTAAGAAAAGGATTAAAATGGAAATACATTTTATTTGAACCAGGTTTAGTTTTTGATTAAACTTAATTTTATGATTCAGAATGTTGCTTTTTATGATTGTTAAAAATGACCAAAAATGTTTAAGCATACATTTGGGTTAAATATAAAAATGAATCCAAAAATGAAGCTGGCACAACTCACCATAGATCCAATGATTCACACGATACATGTCCCTCAATGGAGGTGAAACAGGTAGTTAATGCACGACAGCTTGGTGATTGTTGATACCTCCTGGTATATGACAAGCCTTTTTTTAAAAAAAAAATTTGCTACATCAAACTCTCTTCACAGGATTTCATAGAGAAAAAAATATACCCAGCTGTTTAAAAAAAGCAAAATACTTAACTGACAGCATGATCATCAGTGGAAGCCATGGAATATTCAGTTGTCGGGGATTCTCAAGGGCAGATTTTGCAGCTTGTGAAATCCTTACTCATTAAGTGCTTGATTCAAAAACAGGGCTTTCATCTTTAGAGTTGGAACTTCATCTCATGAATGCTGACATCCCATGGGCAATTACAAAAGTATTTACTGAAAGTTGCTAATAGAAAAATAATTACAAAAAAAAAAAAAAAAAAGATGAGCTACCACTTAATCCCCTGAAGGAAGAGAGCTGGATTTATTGGCTGTGCCAAGTGGCATCTTGAAGTGATTAGATAATTCTATACCAAAAATGCCCTAAATGAGGAAAAAAGTAGACTTTGGGTCTTCATGGTACAAATAGGCTCTCTAAATATCAGGGGAGCACTTTCTTCTGACTGAGTAGACATCACTTGTCTATACACATACTTCTGCTTTTACAGACCATGTTTCCTTAAGTACTCCCTAATTAAGGCTTACAGATAAGATTCTGCCCAAATTAACCAGAGTTGTCTACATGAGTTGCTTTGTTTGTTTTAAATTGCACATTATTTTAAAAGGTATTTCCATTTTAATCTTTGAAATAATTTTAGATTTCCAGGAAAGTTACAAAGATACTACAGAGTATTCCCACATACCCTTCTCCCGGCTTCCCATGATGTTATAAAACCTACTGCATTTTTGAAAATTAAGAAATTAATATTAGCACAATACTAAACAATACTAAACTACAGACTTTATTCATATTTCACCACTTTTCCCACTCATGTTGTTTGCTATTCTAGGATCCAATCCAGGATATCCCAAAGCATTTCGTCACCAGATCTCTCCATTCTTCTCTGATCTATGACAGTTTTCTAGTCTTGTCTTGTTTTGGGGGATCTTGACACTTTTGAAGAGTATTGGACATTTTGTAGAATGCTCCTCAATTTGGATTGTCTGATAATTTCTCATTAGACTGAAGTTACAAATTTTGACGAAAAATACTAAAGAGGTGAGGTACCCTTCTCATAACACCCCTGAGCTGTTTTCTTAATTTATTCTTAATTTTCTAAATTTCTTGGCATATATGAAGGAAACCTCTGAGCTGTTTTTGAGCAAGGACTAAGATGGCAAAAAGTTGTATGTAAACTCTTATACGAGGATGTAATCGCTTATAAGTAAATAACTTGACAAGTTGCTTAAACATGAAAACTAACATTGAGTTTCAGGTTCTAAACCTGGATCTGTTTTCTTTAGAGATTTCAACCAAAGCATCCTACCCAAAATGTTTTGAATTACAATTAGTTACCAGGTCTTCAAAGAAATTTGGTATTAATAATAAAGTACTAAAGCCTATACTTGATTAGCTTTATTTATAAGTTTGAATAAATGTAAGAACATCCCCATAATAGAAGTACTCTTTCTGATTTGTATCAATATGCTGCATGGGGTGGGAGAAAAAGGGGTAGAGGTATACCTAATATGCTCATAAAAACAGCACATATGTGGAACATAGTTTGCCACATATACAAATGTTAGTATATTATGAGCTTATTTTTTACAAATACATTGACAATCAATGCTTTAGACTAGTAGTCTCAAAAAAATTTTGTCTTATTCCCTTTCATAAAGATGTTTTAGTATACATCTTGCATAGCCTGGTTTCTTCCTCAAAAAACAAGAGTCTAAGACAGTGGCTTCCATACAGGGAGTTTATTTGCAGGAATAATCCCACCAAGGAGAACAGGAGAGTAGGGGCTGGAAAAGGGAAAACAGGGAAGGTCAGAGGCCAATTCAAAGGGGACATAATTGGGCTGGTTACTATTAAGGGCCAATAAGGGCCAATGAGGTCCCTCCAAAGAGCCATGTAGAATACACTTTAGAACTGTTCTTCTAGGACATGGGAAAGGTAAGTATTTATCCATTGCCTCTCAGCTCCCATTGAGTCAAGTTTCTCACACTTCCATATTTGTGCATGCTTGAACATGGTTGGACAAAGGTAGAGAAAGAATAATAGGTGATAGAGATATGGAGAAGCTGAAGCATGAGGCTGATAAATCACACCTGTGCACGACTGGATGCCACACAGTAGAGTACAAAGGAGGACCAAGAGTATGTGAGCCAGGGTTTAATACCTGCAGCCAATGTGTGTAAATTTATATATAAATGTATGCATTATGTGTTAATCCATACTAAATTTTAGTAAAGTTCATTTCATTGTTTTTCTTGAGTAAATATAAATTGTAAATAGAAATCCTAATATTTTCTTCCTACAGCCCAATGAATGGTCTTGCATGTTTGATCCATGCCCAGATTGTACATAGCCTACTCTGGAGACCTCTTATTTAGACTATAGTACATTCTCTTTCCATGATTTTGAAGAAGTTTATTCTCGCTGCTCCAAGTAAGAAAGCTAACAATGGAAAAAAAAATAGAAACAAAAAGTCCAGTTAAGAAACTCAATTAAATTAAACCATTGACTTCTTTCCTCATTTGGAAACAGTTGCAATTAATTCTGTTTCTCTACTCAAAAATAACACGGGTTTTTTTTTTTTTTTTTTTTTTTTTTTTTTGTTTTTTTTTTTAAGGGAGCATGACCTAGTACAGTGGTTCTCAACTTTGAGCATGCATAAGAATCACCTGTGAAAAGTGATTATAAGACCAGTGAAAATACAGATTGCTAGGCCCAAACCTAAAGTTTCTAATTCAGTAGGTCTGGGGTGAAGCCTGATAATTTATATTTCCAACAAGTTCCCAGGAGATGCACATTCTGTTGGTCAGTTGGTGTTAGGAAACCACACCTAACACCTGTGGTGTTTTGGAAACCCCTGGCCTAGCAGAAAGTGTATGGGCTTTGGCCTCAGACAGGCCTAGGTTTAAACCACATCTCTACCATATGCTATTATGAGTATCTCTGAGTATCAGCTGTAAAATGAGAATAATCCTCACTGCAAAGGGCTGTTTTAAGAATAAGAAAGGAGTGAAACATTTGCAAAGTTCTCAGTGTAGGGTTGGGCACACAATTATCATCAATAAGAATAAAAGCGCCGAGATCTTGGATTATTTTAGCAAACTGTTTTAGAGTAACAAGAAGCAATATAACAAAATCTGGCAGAAAACGAGTCTTCAAGACAGGTGTGGTATTTTTGTTTGTTTGTTTGTTGTTTTTGAAAAATTGAGGGTAATACAGAAATGGCACTAAAATTTTGGTTTCCATAATCAGTTAAGGATTGTGCTATAATTATTCCTGTCTCTAGTTTCTTTTTCTCACTTCCTGACTCACCCTAGTCTTTGTTCTGCTGTTAACATTTTTCACAGCAGTGTGTCAAGGAGAGAAAGAGGTGGCTTCATAGGCCTGAACACCAGCACAAAGGAAAGGGTCCAGCACTGGGTGGGCACAAGAGTTTCCAGGGGGTGAAAAACCTCTGTTGATCTCTCCCTTGCCTTTTACAAAAATGAGATTTTAAAAAATCTGCCAAATGTCTTAGGGAGCGCTAGGTAAATGTTCTGAGTTTCAGAGTATGAAAATATTTCAGATTGTCCAGTCTTTTGGCAATATCTTCAACTCTACATTTTATTTAAAATGTGTATATTCATCTTACAATTATTTTTACCATGTTGACTTGCTCATCTATAAATGTATGCGGCTTAAGTAGTAGTTTAAATGTAAATTGTAATGAATGCTATGAATCAGTGCCTAATTTGCACATTTTGTTAATTACCTGTGGTTTGGGATAATCCATCCAAGATGTTCCCTATTACCCTGGGTAATTAAGAGTTGACCTATTTTCAAATTTTTGCGGCTCAAATAGAATGAATTCCAGTCAATTTTCTTTCTTAATAGAAAAACCATCATTTATTTAAATAGTCCATCAGCCATAATTGGAATATGAAATCTTGGGATGAAAATTGACTTTCAAAGGTCGTAGAGTCCATCCTCCTACCTCTGGGTAGACTGTCAAACCAGCCAGCAAATATATTCCATCTTTTACAGCTTATTTGTAAAATGTAGCCAAGAATGTGCACCAGCCAGAGGAGCAACCTGTTTCTCCCTCCTAACCATCTGAGTCCTTGCCCTAAAGAAAGGTCAATCAGGCAGTTACCAATATTTGCCGAAATAAACGTGTGTGCAAATACACACAGACACTGTATCCACATTCCCTCACACAGAGGCATGACAATGAAGTTTCACACAGCATGGGTGTACTCCCCCTCAGCATTCTCTTCCTTGGGTGTGAATCGTGCTCTTTTTATGCCTAAAGAAGGATCAGGCATTTCCTTGTGAGATTTTTCCCCCACTCAAAAAAAAAAAAAGCTGACTTTAAATTGTGGGCCATATTCCACATTTACAATATCCAGGGATAGCTTTGCTATAGACACTTCCCTGTGTGGGAATGGTAAATTTTTTTTCCAACATATTATGCACTTGTCTCTATCTTTTCGTTAAGGACCCTAGATGCACAATGGACCAACGGTTATTCAAGGGCTTCTCCCAGGTCTTCTCTAGGCTGTTATGTCCATTTCTGAACCACTGTACCCCTTGAGTTTTCTTACAAACCTCTTGCAACCCTTCATCCTGGAATTTCTGTGACATTATTTACCTCACCCTGTCCATTGCCAGGCAAACCATATAGCAAGTTCACTTTCTAGAATGTAGAGGCCTTCTCTTGCCCATCTTCCATTAGAGCCAACAACACCTACTTGTCATCTTCTGTCTGCTTGGACTTCCCACTCTCAAAGACAGGCATTGGCCTCAGCCTTTGACTTGATATGAAACTGCATACTGAGTGCTGGTACAGAAAGCCTGCCCTTCAGTTCCCCTGCCTGAATCCTGCTCTTCTCACCCAAAACTTAATCTACCCACAGTCTTACCTACCTCGGTTGATTAAAAACTCCTACTTGCCAGTTGCTTAAGCCAGGAATCTCAAAGTCATCCTTGATTCCTCTCTTTCTCTCACATCACGTATCCAACTTATACTCTCAAAATACTGAATAATTTTTGACTGGGTATGATGGCTCACACTTTGGGTTTACAAAGTATAATCCCAGCACTTTGGGAGGCTGAGGCAGTAGGATCCCTTGAGCCCAGGGTTTCAAGACCACCCTAGGCAATATAAAAATACCCCTTCTTTAAAAAAAAAAAAAAAAAAAAACTGACAAATTAGCTGATTAGCAGGGCGTGGTGGTACATGCCTATAGTCCCAGTTACTCAGGAGCCTGAGGCAGGAAGACAACTTGAGCCCTGATGTTTGAGGCTCCAGTGAGCTATGATTGTGCCTGAGTGACAGAGTAAGACTCCGTCTCAAAAAAAAAAAAAAGTACTAAATACTTTTTTGGTGGATTAAAAACTTGGATACAAACTCCTCCTACCCCAGGATGCAGGTTCCTTTGCAATGTAACTTTGCTATTCCTCCCATCATGACATGCAGTCTATTTTCCTCACCAGTTATATCTAAACTGCCCTTGTGACTTGGTTTAAAAACGCAGAATGTGGCAGAAGTGATATTCTGTGACTTCAAGGTAGGTACTTTGTAGCATCCACACTCCCTCTCTTGGAATACTCCCTAAGGCCACCACATAAGGAGGCTGGCCTAGCACTGGGGGATGAAAGGCTAGAGGCTGGATGAAAGAGAACCAAGGTCCCCTGGCCTCGTGAGGGAGTCAGCCTTACAGCAGATGCAGTCACATGAATGAGTCCAAAAGAACCACTTGGCCAGCCCACAGAATGAGGATAAATAACACACTATTTTAAACCACTTGGTTTTAGGGCAGTGTTACCCAGCAATGATGATGTTCACTTCTCACTACTTGCACTGCTGCTTGCACTGCTGCCATTTTGATTGGAGCCACCAGCCAGAATCACTTCAGTAGCTTCTGCCTGGTCTTCCTCCTCCTGCCCTTGGCCCCTACAGCCTCTTCTCAACACCACCCCTAAGTGATTGCTTCAAAATACAAGCCAGATCTTTTCACTCTGCTCCAAATCTACGCTACTGAGGGCTCTTATTTTCATTCTGAGTGAGTGCTCAAGTACTATGATGACCAGTGTGGTTCAACATGGCTTAGCCCCCATCATCTCTCTGACCTCACCTCTTGTTCTGCTCTCTCTCATTCACTCTGCTTCAGCCACACTGGCACCCCATGTTGCTGAACATGCCAGATATGTGCCCACCTTTGGGCCTTTGCACTGGTTGTTTTATCTGCCTACAGTGCTCCTCTTCAAATCTCTGCTCAAATACCACCTTCTCCATGAAGCCTACTCTGACAACCTTATTTAAAATTGCACTTTTCATCCTGCCTAGGACTCCTAGTCATCCATATCCTTTCTACATCTCTTATTACTTTCTATTATGCTACAAATTACCTTACTATGCTTATTGCCTGTCTTCCCCCATGAAAGCAGAGATTTGTCTATTTTGTTCAATTATGCATTTCAAACATCTCGAACAGTGCTTGGCATATAAAAATATTGAATATTTGTTAATATTTATTGAATGAATACTAATTATTTACAGAAAAGTTCACTGGAATCTTTGGTATTAATTTCAAAGTTTAGCAAATCTTAGTGGTTTTCAGGAATTCTGTGAATATTTTACTTGAATTTTTTAATGTGCTTTAGCCATTTTGATAAATGGTATGGAAAATACATTCTTAGATATGGTATTGACCAAATTTTATGTTACTCAAAATGGCCTCATTATTGTCATGGATTGAAGCATAGCAGATGTTTCTTCCCATTTTCCCCTCCTCACTTTCTGTCCTAAAGCCCCTCTGCTCATTTGAGTTTTCTCAAATGGGTCTCCCACAGACCTACCCTGATGCTCCATGCTGCACTGTGAGCTCGGGTGCCCACAGGAAATGGCTAAAGTTGTTTACCACGGAAACATGGGAAGAAGCCAAGAAGAAAGAAAATGAAGGAACCAGAAACAGCCCATGGAAATCAGAAAAAGGCAATTAGAATTCCCAGAATGATGGCAAAGGGAGTCCCAGAAGCACTTAGGTGGACTGCAAACAGTCTACGCGTCTCCAAAAAAGGAAAAAAAAAGAATGGATCTGATTAACTGGCAGATTTGACAAAGTGAAAAATCAAGAGGCATTTTACAAAACTGTTTATAAAGCTGTTGGAGGGTGTAGGAGGACCCAGTCTCAGGCTGAAAGAAAGTAGGCTAAAGAAAAAAAAAATGAAACAATGATTAACAATTATTAGCAACTAAAATAGATACAATAAAAATCACTCCTCATCTACAAAAATCCTATAAGGATAAAATCCTGTAAGGTAAACACCATACTTAATGGTAAAGTATTGAAATCATTCTCCCTGAAATCAAGAACAAGAATAGATGTTTGCTTTTACCTCATCTATTCGATTTTGAAGTGGATATCCTAGCTGGTACAGTAATGCAAAGGAAAGAAACAGTACAAAGATTGTAAGGGAAAAACCATTACTACCATTATTTGCACACAACATAGTTTTGCACTTAGAAAATCCAGCAGAGTCTACAGGTGAAATATTACAACTAATAAGTGATTTTTAAAAGTCTCTAGATACAAAATCAATATACAAAAGTAAACAACTGGATTTTTTTTTTTACTTCTACCCTTTATAATAACTTCAAAGATATCAATCAAATACAGGAATAAATCTAATGCAACTTATACAAGACTTCTATCTGGAAAGCATTTATAAGAGAAATTAAAACTACTCATATAAATGGTAAAACGCACAGCGTCTGCATACTAGAAAACTCAATACTGTAAAGCTTCAGATCTCCTCAAACTGCTCCATAGATTAAATGCAATTTCAATTAAAATCCCAGGAGGTTTATTTGTTTGGTTGGTTGGTTTTTGGCTTTGGTTGTTGTTGTTGTTGTTGTTTTCAGTTATTGATATTAAGAAGCTGATGCTGAACTAAAACTTGTATGGACATACAAACCCTTAAGAATGCCCAAAACAAACTTAAAAGAAAAATAAAGTTAGAGGATTTTCAGATTGCAAGGGCTAATAAATAACAGTTATTAAGATGGAATGGATGAAAGGATAGACAAATAGAAAAATGTCACAAAATAGAGTGCAGAAACAGACTCACAAATATACAGTTGGCTAATATACAAAGAAAGTGGTGGCACTTTCCACCACAGCGCAGGGGGAAAGGAAATACTTTTCAGTAAACAGTCTGACTCAGAATTAAATTAATTTTTTTAACTTTTCGTTTAAGTTTAAGGGTACATGTGTGGGTTTGTTACATAGGCAAACTTGTGTCATGAGAGTTTGTTGCACAGATTACTTCCTCACGCAGATATTAAGCCTAGTACCCACTAGTTATTTTTCCTGATCCTCTCCCTTCTCCCACCCTCCCTCCTCCAGTAGGCCCCAGTGTGTGTTATTCCCCTCTTTGTGTCCACGGGGTCTCATCAGTTAGCTCCCATTTATAAGTGAGAACATGTGGTATTTGGTTTTCTGTTCCGCATTAATCTGCTAAGAGTAAAGGCCTCCAGCTCCATTCCTGTCCCTGCAAAAGACATGATCTCATTCTTTTTTACAGCTGCATAGAATCATATTAACAAAGTTTTAAGAAAGAATCTCACAGGATAAACAGGACAAACTGATAATAAAACATAGACAAAGAAACAGTGTTTTTGTGCTCGGGATCTATTACAAACAACTGCTTTCCTCGTCTGCAGATGAGGTGTAGTTTTTGATCCTAAGAAAGGAACTCATTGCATTTGCTTTGTATCTAGGCCCATCTTTGACTTTTGCAGGAAAAGGGCTGGCAGGTATATGAAACTTTCCCAGGTAAGGAGGGCTCTGAAGACATTTGGATGGACCTCTTTTGCTAGATTTTGTTAGGTCTTTCGAAAAATTCCAGCAGTTCTAAAACTATCTCTACACTCTTTCCAAATTATTCCCAGTTCCTGGTGATAACCAGACTGCTACTTGTTATTTTTTGAATGGCACTTAAAGAGTAAATACATTCCAAATCTGAAATGTTAAATTCCATGTATAAAAGGAGGAGTCTTTTTATTTTATGGTACCTTTCCAAAAGCAATACTATCATTCACTAATTTTAGTTAAAATATTTTAAACTAGTTTTTTCTATCACTTAAGCCATTTCTTGAGGTAGTAATAAAAACTTATTTACTCCAAATTTAAGAGTCAAGAAAAAATGTTTTTTGCGCTCTTCACCATATTCCAAGGGAGCTTCCAATCAGATTACACACCATTTTGAGAATCTATCAAAGGAAATCTAGACTTCAAAAAGAATATAGTTTAAATGATTCTGATTTTTCTCTACCTATACTTATAAAATTAACTTTGAAACTCTCTTGAACTTCTGCATAGTTTGAATTCTAGTACCCACTACAGTGCCATGCTCCCTCCAGACATTTAATAAATGTTAATTGAATTGAATTGAAATTTAATGTGAAGCCTTTGAGGGAACTAAATCTTCTACTTTTTTGTAGCTTTTTGCTTTACACCAAGGAGTCTTTTCCCTGAGTGTATTGTAAATTAATTATAGAATTTAATATTTAAATGAAGGCAAAGCAACTCAATACACAGCTTGAAAAAGCTGAAAATAAAAACTCTCCCTTTGATAATCAAACTGCTTTGATACCTTTGCAATAATTCTCTTCAGCAGAAAATCAAATGGATAATAGTCTGTGTGCTTAACATATTCTTGCCATCACAATAATAGCTCTTTGAAAACAGGTTCCAAAGGGAAATGCTATTGAGTATTACATCAACTCACATTGACAATTTGTGAGAGAACATGGAGCTGTGTGCCATGAAGTGCATTTATGAAAGTCAATGCTTACCCAAATTATCTCTGACTAAATCTGAAATAAGAATGACAGATCTTCAGCCCTTTCCACAATGGTAAAGAGCCAATTTCCTTTACCTTTGTTTTTACTTGATTTTATTTTTGATGAGCAGTTAATGCTTCAGGACTAATCATTTTCCCCATGAAACAGAAGATGAGCTGAACTGAAAAGAGAAGTTCTGAATTCCCAGAAGACTGATGATTAGGACATTTCCTCCCTAAGTCTTCCTATTTCTCATTCTGGATCCTCATGCTCTTGTTTCTCCTTGTCAAGGTATTGGGAAAAGAGAGGTGGGAGGGAAAGTGCTCTTGCGTGGAAGGAGAGAGTTTTACGTGACCCTCTGAGGATGTGTATATGGCAAAAACTGGACTAGGTGGAATCTCCTATACTAGCTTTTTGGTCTCAAGCCAACATAAAAGATCAAATATAGAAGAAAGATATTCTCTTCACCCTGAGGTATACATTGCCTAGAATAAGGAAAAGAATTAGATGTTCTCATTTTAATTGTGGTGACAAAAGTAGAGTAATCTGTCACTTGCAAGAATAGAAAAAGAAACCTTAGATATTTCTATCACTTTTACAGGAGTTTTTATAACATAATTCAGAGACTCCCTGCTTCATTTGGGAAAAATGTCAAAATATGTATGTAACTCAGATGTGTCCAAAACTGTAGATGGCCTCTCCTCTTGTCTCAAGCCCACTTAAAGCAGACCTCAGGAGCAAATCCAACTCCACAAAACATTAAGGAGTGTATTAGATTTACTGAAAATTGGGTGAAGAGGCTGAGGAATGGCACATTATATGTAAAAATAATTTTCAAATTTCTAATAAATATCTCTGTGGCCTTGTTCTGTGGTGGCTAGCCTCCAGGATGGACCCCACTGATCCATGTTTCCTGACTTTTATGCCCTTGAGTAATCTCCTCCTATACTAAATCAGCACTGGCTCTGAGTGATCAAGAGCATACAGTGGAAGTATGGCTTCCAACTTGACCTCTTGGATTGCTTGCTCTGGGGAAAGCCAGTTATTGTGTTATGTGGACACTCAAGCAGCTCCATGCAGCAGCCCACATGGAGAACTGAAGCCTCGAGTCAACAGCCAGTACTACCTTACCAGCTATGCTAGTGAGTTCTCCAGCACCCTCATCAAATTTTCAGGTGTCTGAAGCCCCAACCAGGATATGACTGCAACTGCATGAGAGACTGCCCAAACAAATCTAAGAATTCCTGACTCACAGAATCTGTGAATATAGTAAATTTTCATTTTATGTCACTAAGTTTGGGAGTAATTTGTATGCAACATTGAATAGACGGAACACCTCCCATCTCCAACACTCCCCTCTAGCTGCCACCTACCTCTTCACCCTTTCTCTGTATGGCTTAGAGGCACCTTTCCTACCTCCTGAATTGTCAGAGGTAATGCCACTCCTCTTTCCCCATCTCCCCAACCCCCTTGGCCGTTTTTTGCAGAACAATTTAGCTCTCTCATGTTCTCTTATTCCTTTCAGTAGACATAGCTACGCTTTCTCTTAATAGTGCCCTTTCTTTTAAATAATATAAAATAATTCCCCAGTAATTATTTTTCTTTTACCTACAGAAGTCTTGATCTTACTTTTTAAAATTGAGACTGACATCTGGTGTCATTAGCACTTTTAGGTCTCAAATTTACTTAGATGGAATAGTTCTGTTTTTAAAACCTCATTAAACCAAATTTAAAAGTAAATAAACAAGTCCATCTCATTGAAACTAAAATGTTAACAAACATGAAGATTTTTTTCATCATATACATATTGTGTGTGTGTGTGTCCTCATTATCCAGCATTATACTCAACTGAGTATGTGATTATACTGAGAAATGTGATTTCAATTACCTTCATTCATCTTAGCATGTTGTGATTTATTGTGCAATATTTGCCAAGCCTTAGAAAAAAAAATGGGCCCAAAAGATAAATCTGTATCTTTATAGTTGAAATTACGTGTTGGAAATTTTGGTGGGTAATGTGGGCTTTCTGAAAATAAATAAATCTTTAATTTTTTTCCAAAATGTGTAATGTTTTCTTTCTGTTCTATTGCTCTAAATTCAAGTGTCTCTTGCTTTAAAGTACTTATAAAGAAGAAAGAAAGAACTTCTATTTAAATTTTGCATAAACAATTTATTTTCATTAAAAACACTGGTTTCTAAATTTAATTCCATTTCCAAAACTACCTAGCACTTGCAGCTTCCCTAATTCTTCCCAGCACCTCACAAAGCCTCCTCAGCCTTTGCTGGTATTTGGCAGCCTTCAAAATCTCACAGCAAGTATCACCATCCTGCCGAATTTTCTGATCCCTATCATTTCACTTCTTTACCATTGTTTGATGTTGTTGTTTTTTTCACTCTACTCTAGAGCACAAAAATTGACTGTCTTGGTTGATAATATATATTCAAAGGTTAAAATCATAAGTTTGTTATTTTTTTCTAAATCTTTTTATTATTGTTTAGAAAAAAAAGTATTCTTCATTTTGCAGGAACTAGCAGTCTTCTGTTAATTAACAGATAACATTTAATTAAAATCTAATGATCCCATATACTTACACCTACATAAATAAGCTCAAAGATAAGTTTTAGAATTGTTCTAATTCATTCTTGGTGCTCTAATTTATTTCTGTAATTTCACCTCAATTCTACATCTGTGTGGTAGGCAAAAGCGGGAATTATTTCACCAGTATTTCAGGGAGAGATAAATGGGGTCCTTATGAAATTTTCTTTCCTAATTACATGTGTATTTGTGGCCACTCCCCTTCTCTTTTACCCAAAGCCCATGTAGCATGTGTTTATGAAGATTCAGATGCCTGTAATGGTGAATTCAAGGTAGCAATCACCCTGATGTTTGTCCCAAGATTGTTTTAAAAACGAAAAACATATCAAGTTAGCAGATACACGCAAAGAGAAAAATACTTCAAACTTCTGATGAGTAAAGGGTCTAAGACAGCATTATCCAAAGAACTTTCTGCAAGGTTGTGAGTATTCACCACTTGAAATGTGGCTAGTCTGACTGAGGAACTGAGTTTTTAATTTTATTTACATTTAAATAACCACATGGGGTTACGGGCTGTTATTTTGGACAGTACAGGTTGAGAAGCTAAAAGGGACCTAGTTTTCTTTCAGTGCCTCATGGGGGCGCTGGGAGAGAATAAAAGCTCTAACTTGGAGAAGCTGAACAGTGAAGCGGAGAGAGCACAAGATGAAATATGAAAGAACAGGCATCCCGGGCCCCGGTTGCTCCATGAGCTGGAGCAAGTCATTTGGCCCTTTGTTTCCCATGTGTGAGCTGGGAGCATAACTATGTCTGGCTCATTTCACAAATTTTCAGTGATACTCCAAATAAGACCACCAAGAAGAAAACCTGAAATTGTAGTTCAGACTCATTCAGAGGTACTGTCTTGTGCCACTGTTCATTGACTCAGGGTAAGTTCCAAAAGGGAAAATAGGAAGAAAAAGTTTGACTTTGTATATAACCAGTTCCCTTAATCAGATTCTCCAAAAGTAAATATGAGAGGGAGATTTCTATGCTAGTGATTTATTAAGAAACTGCTCCCAGAGAAACCAGGAAAAGAATGAGAAAGCAGGACAGGAAAGGGGAAGAGGACAAGCCAAGTCCCAAGCTTTGCCAGATTCTTGGGGCAGCTCTGGGGTATAAAGTTTGTCTCAGCTTAAGGTTAGGGAGTTGGACTTTCATAGCCCTCATCACATAAGGCTATGAAAGCCCATGACTTCCTGGAGGACATAAAACTCCAAGCACTTTCAGCTCATGTTTTTGTGTGTGTGTGTGTGTGTGTGTCTGTCTGTGTGTGTGTGTACACCCTCATGCACATATACATGTATGGATGCACTTTCAGCTCGCGTGTGTGTGTGTGTGTGTGTGTGTGTGTACCCTCATGCACATATACATACATGGATGCTACGGACAGCATGAAGCACTTCTAGTACGCCAAATACAAGGAACTTCAGAAAGGTTATAGAAAAATAGAATTAAAAGATAAAAATCAAAACTATAAACTTTATTTCTCAACGTAAGTTCCATCAAGTTTAAGACACTTTTATAAGCGATGATATCAGCCATTTAGTCTATCCCTAAACAACTGAGGGTCCTGAGAATTCAGCCATGTCAATGAAGACTTTTTTTACATTATAAACTGAAGAAAAATTGGTACCCTTTGAAGATTTTTTTTAAGATTAGGAAACAAAATAAGTCAGAGAGAGTCAAATAAAGACTGTAAGGTGGATAGCTTATGATTTTCCATGAAAATTCTTGCAAAATTTCCTTTGTTTGATGAGAGGAAGGAGCAGGAGTATTGTCGTGGTGGAGAAAGACTCCAGTGAAGCTTTCCTGGGTGTTTTTCTGCTGAAGCTTGGGGTCACTTTCCCAAAACACTCTCGTAATAAGGAGAAGTTATTATTCATTGGCCTTCCAGAAGGTCAACAAGCAAAATGGCTTGAGCATCTCAAAAAACTGTTGTCGTGAGCTTTGCTCTTGATTGATCTGCTCTGGCTTTGACTAGACCGCCTCTAACGTTTGATAGTCATTGCTCTGGTTGTGCTTTAGCTTCAGGATTGTACTGGTAAAGCCATGTTTCATCTCCTGTTACAATTCTTGGAATCAACGCTTTAGGAAATTGATTCCACTTATTTAAAAGTTCCATTGAAAGCTCTGCTCTTGTCTGCAGCTAGTCTAGGTGAAACAGTTCTCTATCCGTCATGTGGAATTTGCTCAACTTTTTCAGTCAGAACTGTGTAAGCTACACCAATTGAGATGTCTATTGTGTTGGCTATTTTTTCTGCTGTTAATCATCAATCCTCTTCAATTAGGGCACAAACAAGATTAATTTTTTCCTCAAAAATGTATGTGGATAGTCCAGGCACAGTGGCTCACGCTTGTAATCCCAGCACTTTGGGAGGCCGAGGCGGGTGGATCACGAGGTCAAAAGATCCAGACCATCCTTGCTAAAAGAGTGAAACCCCATCTCTACAAAAAATACAAAAAAAAAAAAAAAAAAAACAGCCGTGCGTGGTGGCAGGCACCTGTGGTCCCAGCTACTCAGGAGGCTGAGGCAGGAGAATAGCATGAACACAGGAAGCAGAGCTTACAGTGAGTCGAGATCTCGCCACTGCACTCCAGCCTGGGCCACAGACCGAGACTCAGTCTCAAAAAAAAAAAAAAAAATTTATGTGGATGGTCTGACATTGTGAGCTTCATCTTCAACATCATCTCATCCCTTTTTAAAATGAGTTATCCACTTGTAAACTGCTGATTTCTTTGGGGTATTATCCCCATAAATTTTTCATAAAGGATCAATGATTTTACCACTCTTCCTTCCACCCAAGCTTCACAGTAAGTCTGGTATTTGTTCTTTCTTCAATTTTAGAAGAAGGCATGCTGTTCTGATAGGAGCTCTTTTCAAACTCATGTCTTATCTTTCTTAGTACCTCAAACTGATCCTGTTCAGTGTTATAAGCTAGTACAAGTGAATTTTGGCACAAATTTTTTTTGAAATCTATGCATAGCTATGGGTTTTTTTCAACTTTTATTTTAGATATAGGTGGTACATGTGCAGGTTTGTTGTATGGGTATATTGACCTCAGGTAGTGAGCAAAGTACCAAGTAGGTAGTTTTTCAACCCATCTCCCACTTCTTCCTCTACTTTCCTGTAGTCCACAGTGTCTATTGTTCCCATGTTTATGTCCATGAGTGCTGAATGTTTAGCTCCCTGTTATAAGTGAGAACATGTGGTATTTGGTTTTCTGCTCCTATGTTAATTCACTTAGAATTATGGCCTCCAGCTCCATCCATGTTGCTGCAAAGAACATGATTTAATTCTTTTTCATAGCTGTGTAGTATTCCATGCTGTGCATTTTCTTTATTTAGTCCACCATTGATGGGCACCTAGGTTGATTCCATGTCTTTGCTATTGTGAATAGCATGGCAATAAATTTGCAAGTATGTGTCTTTTTGGTATAATGATCTATATTCCTTTGGGTATATACCCAGTAATGGGATTGCTGGGTCAAATAGTAGCTCTGTTTTAAGTTCTTTGAGAAATCTCCAAACTGCTTTCCACAGTGACTAACCTAAGTTACATTCCCACCAAGAGTGTATAAGCATTCTTTTCTCCACAGCCTCACCAGCATCTGTTGTTTTTAGATGTTTTAGTGATAGCCATTCTGACTGATGTGAGATGGTATCTCATTGTGGTCTTGATTTGCATTTCTCTGATGATTAGTGAAGATGAGCATTTTTTCATGTTTCTTGGCCACTTGTACGTCTTCTTTTGAGAAGTGTCTCTTCATGTCAACAAGCAAAAAGCAATCTCATTTAAAAATGGGCAAAGAACAACATTTTTTAAATAATATGCATTTTCTGTGAACTTTTTGAAGACCTATCAGGCAAAAAAAGTCATTGAAAATATTGACCATTGGGAACAAAGGCCCACAGAGATCAGTCCAAATGACTGAGAAGGTCTGGAGCCCTCTACAAAAAGTGATCTTGGCTACTAAAGAATGACAGAGAAGACTAGACAGATAAATTCTAGACATGAAAATAATATCTAAATAAAACTACCTAGAGTGTGAATAGAAAGAGCACTTGGCAGGCTGGGCAAGGTGGCTCATGCCTGTAATCCCAGCGCTTTGGGAGGCAGAGGTAGGTGGATCACCTGAGGTCACGAGTTCGAGACCGGCCTGAACAATATGGTGAAACCCTGTATCTACTAAAAATACAAAAAGAAGCTGGGTGTGGTGGCATGTGCCTGTAGTCCCAGCTACTCGGGAGGCTGAGACAGGAGAACTGCTTGAATCCAGATGGTGGAGGTTTCAGTGAGTATTGACTGCACCACTGCACTCCAGCCTGGCTGAAAGAGCAAGACTCTGTCTCAAAAAAAAAAAAAAAAAAGAGCCCTTAGCTATAATAATTAGCCAGAGTTGTGTTCTAGGGCTTTTTCTCGGTTTTGCATCTTTTTGCTTTTTACTTTCCATAATCCAGAAAAGAAATAAAATATGTTGGCTTTTAGAAAACAATCATTTTGGTTTTCCAGCCCATAAAACAAACAAATATCTCATTGATTTGGGAAAGAATATGCAGTTAAAAGTTAAATTTACTGCAGACAAGTCACACTTGAGAGGCCTGTCTACCAAGCAGGTTCATGTTTATTTAGGTCCACCAACTTTCACTTTCAACCCAAAACAACTATGCTTCCACGGCTTTGTGTTTTTTTCCTTTTCTTTTCATTCAAAAGGATTGTTGCCAGGAAAAAATGTAACCTGCTCTGATTGAGTGTCTTGGACCAATGCTGATTGTTTTACCTACCTCATATGTTCTTATATAGCACTACTTCATTCTTCTGTTTGCTTTTTCTTACAACACCTTTGGTAAAGATTTAAGACTGTGTCAGGTTTTTGATGTGCCAGTATATTACTTTAAGGACTATTGGTTGTAAAGGGGTTTTCTTTGTGTTTACATGTCGCCTCCACAGATTTATACTTTAAGACCACAAACAAAAATGAGAGCAGTCATGATTTTGAAACAATTGATATGGTATCTAGCACTCTTTCGGTTACTTTTATGATAGAGAAAAGAATGAAACATACACATGCATTTAAATTATGTAGGCAATGCTTAAAGTTTGTGTTGCTTGAAAAGAAGACTTTAATATCTATGTTGCAGCTATGCACAAAACACCAGACAATATGTACAATACACTTAATTCCAACAGGTATTTGGTCTGAAAAAGTATTCTAAGTATTATAAATAATATTTAAATAAATACATAAGTTTATTCAAAGTAATGATTGCACCACTCCCCACGTTAAAAAATTTCTCCAACAAGTTAAATAAAATTCTAGCATATAATTTCTATTTTTCTATTTTCCATATAATTTCTATATTTCTGCTTAATTCATAAAATTAAATACATGTTCTAAGAGAGGGAAAAAAATGGGTTCCTAGATATTTAAGAACTCACACTGAGCTTACTACCCTTTACAAAGAAAATATCAACATTGCTAGACTAATGTTAAAAATAGTAACAGATCTCAAATGAATAATACGGATATTTTAAAATTTTATTATTTTCCTGCAAATGTCAGAAACTTAAAGTGAAAATGTGATGCAGCATCATAAACTGTGCAGATATAATTATTTATTTGCATTAAGTTTTCAGCAAGTTGCGTTTCAACCGGCTACAAACTTCCTTAAAGTTACTTGATTTCCTTCATTATTTTTCTCTCCATTAGGCTTACTATACCTGATGCTTACTACACCAAATGACTTCTTGTCAATTTTTTACACCATCCATAATCATAAAAGAAATCTACCCATTTACCAAACTGTGGGATAGATAAATACAGCATAGTCCTTTCATTACAGAGTCACAATCCAGTGGGGAGGGATAGAACCTAAGTCCTATCCACAGATATATATATCTATTACAGGAAGCCAATCACACCTTCTAAATGGGCAAAGCTTTTGAATGGCAGATTAACCTTGCTTTCACACACACACACAGACACACACACACATACACACACAGGGAGGGAAAGAGAGACAGAGAGAGAGAGAGAGAGAGGGAGAGAGGGAGGGAAAGAGGGAGGGAGGGAAGCAGGGAGGGGGGGAGGGGGGAGAGAGAGAGAGAGAGAGAGAGAGACAAGACCAACTGGTATACAGAAAAGATATTCAAACTTACTCAGAGTTAAAGAAATGCAAACTATAAAAATTAGACATAATTTTTTAACTTTCAAATTGGCACAAACTGAAATGTTACAATATGTAACTTTAGCAACAGTGAAGAGAAATAGGCACTCTCATGGCCACTTTCTATTCAAGATGCCAATATAGCAGTTTCATATTTTTAAACACAAATATTCCTTGTCTCAGAAATACTTCTGTCAGGAACTTGCTTTACAAATATACTCATAACATTATGTCATGGGGCATTACAGGTACATTTATCTTGTTCTTTGTATAATAGTTAAAAAATAAAACCTAAATACTAATGATCAGTGCTGTCTTGTTAATTAAATTATTAAACACACACAAAATAGAGTACTATGTAGCCATTAAATAATAATTGGGTATATTTGTTTGTGCTGTAAAAATATCGTAACTGTGACATTAAGTAAAATCTGAAGAGGAATGCTTGTGACATTTTATAATCGTGGATAATGACTAAAAAATGCATCTAGCAAGGGACTTTGGGTAGAGAGACTAATTCTAAATGTTTATCTTTCTGTTCCATTTAAATAGTCAGCAAAGGCCGGGCATGGTGGCTCACACCCATAATCCCAACACTTTGGGAGGTGGAGGTGGGTGGATCACCTGAGGTCAGGAGTTTGAGACCAGGCTAGCCAACATGGTAAAAACTCGTTTCTACTGAAATATATATATACTTATAAACTATATATATTATATATAAATATATAGAGAATATATAGTTTAATATATAATTATATTTATATATAATATATAGTTTAATATATATTATATATAGTTTAATATATATGTGATTTACTTATATAAAATTATATAAAATATATAATATATAAAATATATGACATATTTATATATTATATAATTTATATATTATATAAAATATATGACATATTTATATATTATATGATTTATATATTATATAAAATATATAATATATATTTATATATTGTATGATTTATATATTATATAAAATATATATAAAAATATATATATTTACATAAAATTAGCCAGGAGTAGTAGCGCACACCTGTAATCCCAGCTACTACTCAGGAGGCTGAGGTGGGGGAATTGCTTGAACCCAGGAGGGCAGAGGTTGCACTGAGCCAAGATCAGGCCACTGCACTCCAGCCTGGGGGACAGAGCAAGACTCTGTCTCAAAAAATAAACGAATAAATAAATAAATATAAATAAATATTCAGCATGTAAGTATAACTTTTATTTAAAAATAAAAACTCAGAAATAATTCTAGAAGTGGCAGTGGAACACTAGGATGATGTAGGAGCCACTCACTCATTTATTCTGGTATATGAGTCCTGTAATTATTAACAGGCAAGACATCCAATCTCTCCTTAGTAATAGAGGCTTCCTCAATGTATCCTGGGACATGAAGTTGTCTGGCAATTAACTAATGTCTAATAATCCTCTGTAAATTAGTAGATTCATCACATGTGCAGCTTCTGCTTCTAAACTAATGGTTTGTTTAACAAATGGCTGATGTCTCCATTAGAGGTTCTTTTGTTTGTAAATGGCATTTGTTGAGTTTGGCAAGTGCCCCAGCATGGCTGTTTGCTAGCTGGCTTAATGCCTATAATAGCAAAAATGGTGCTCTGCAGCAGAGCAACTGTGATAGAAGGCCAGCAGATTCTGAAAGTTCAGTGGGAAACGCATTGTAGACCAGGCCTATGGCTTAACGTGCTTCCCCTTGTTGGCTGACTCCGCAGCTCATTCACTAATTCATTTAGCAGGTATCTGCTGGGACCCACTACGCACAGATGATGTTCTACATGCTGGCCATGACAAAAAGCAATGAAAATCCTGCCTCACAGACTCCACATCCTAGCAAAATCATGCATAATATAGGGAATCTTAAAACAGCTCATTCAGACTGTGTTTGACTATAAATGTACAAAGAAAATAAAGCAGGAGCTGTACACAGTGGCTCATGACTGTAATCCAGCATGTTGGGAGGCTGAGGAGGTTTGATCATTTGAGGCCAGGAGTTTGAGACCAGCCTAGCCAACATAGCAAACCCCATTTCTACTCAAAAAAAAAAAAAAAAAAAAATTAGCTGGGCATGGTGGCACACACCTGTAATTCCAGCTACTTAGGAGTCTGGGACGCAAAAATTGCTTGAACCCAGGAGGCAGAGGTTGCATTGAGCCAAGTTGGTGCCACTGCACTCCAGCCTGGATGATGGAGCAAGATTCTGTCTAAAAGAAAAATAAAAATAAAAAATAAAAAATTAGCCAAGAGTGGTGGCTCACACCTTTAATCCCAGCTATTCAGGAAAATGGTTTTAGCCCAGGACTTTGAAGCTGTAGTGAGCCTTGATTGGGCCACTACAACTCTAGTCTGGAGTACCCTGTCTCCAAAAAAAAAAAAAACAGCAGCACCATTTTTCTTTATATGACGCTACTTATCCAGCATTATTTGATTCTCATATCAAATCCCCAGTACGGTGGTGAAGACTCACCAACCTCACTTCTAAATTTTTCCTTCCATGCATTTTCTACCCCAGACATGCTGACTTTGCTATCTTCTGCATGGAACTCACTTTATTCCCTCCCTGGAATTTCCTCTCCCTTTGTACCTCTAAGATAGAAGCTCATTATAAAAATCTTGTCCCGTCAATGTCCATCTTTCTAAGAAGCCTTCCATGATTAAGTCTAATTCTGTTCACACCTCTACTAGGAAGTTGGCTAGATGACTGCTTGGTGGTTCCTTTGAAAATTATTGTTCTCTTGATTTCTCTGTATTGCCGAAATTATTCTGTAAGTTTCATGGGAAAAAAATTATATCTTCTGTTCCCTTTGTAGCTCTCTTCCCTGAGTTCTATATTGTGCTCTCCATACAGGAAAAATAAATTAAATGCTTTGATTTGCTGACTGATAAAAGATACCCTGGCTTATATTTATCACATAAGAACATTTTGTATGATGCAAAAATTTTTAAAGATGCACAATTATCCATATAAATTATTTCTAAAAATGTGCCTGCATAAGGCTCACTTTCCCTATTAAAAGTGAATTTCTCATCAAAAGAAATAAAATGAAAATGTAATGCCAAGAGAATGAGAAATGTATTTAATCAGTAGAATCTCCAAGACAGGACATGGATAATATTGGTGGAAGAGAGTATTTCATCATAAATGCACTGATATTACTATCACAAGAACAGAAAATCAAACACTGCATGTTCTCACTCGTAAGCAGGAGTTGAACAATGAGAACACATGGATGTAGGGAGGGGCACATCACACACTGGGGCCTGTGGGGGGGGTGGGGGGCTAGGGGAGGGATAGCATTAAGAGAAATACCTAATGTAGGTGATGGGTTGATGGCTGCAGCAAACCACCATGGCATGTGTATACCTATGTAACAAAACTGCACATTCTGCACATGTACTCCAGAACCTAAAGTATAATAAAAAAATAAATGCACCGACATTGTATTAACTCTCAGTTTGGGTATTATCTGGCCAAATGGCTAATGAGAAGGACTGTGGGTACATATCAACAAAGGTAAAATGCCAACCAGCCTGCTGTAATCTTTTCCAGTGAATGTTCTTGATGGTTTCTGTAGGCCCAATGACAGCAGGCATTAAGATTTGTCACACACACACACAAAAAAAAAAATACTTAGGAATATAGCCCCAAGTCATATTCAGCAAATCTCCTCAAGAGGTAACATTTAGCCTCACACATGTAGATGATCCTGACAATAATGTGGCCTCGTGGCTGACCTCCTCCCCTCCAGTTATCTTGTCCTCCTCCTACTTCAACCTCTCCTCCTACAGCCATGCTTCAACAGTGGCATTATCAAAAAAAATTGTCACCCTACTGTCATATCCTAGCCTTCTAGTTGGTCTCCATGCTTTTCCATGTTCCTCTAAAGTCTCTTCTGAGCACAGCAGCCAGAGAAGTAGAATTCAGATCATATTCCTCCTGCAAAACCCTCCAATGGCTTTCATCTCACTCCAAAAGAAAGACAAAGTCCATAAAGTCACCTCTATAGGCGGACAGGATCCAGACTCCTGTTTTTCCCTCATCTCATCTCCTACTACTCCCCTTCACTCACTTTTCTCCAACAACCCTGATCTTCTTGGTGTTCTCCCAACATGCCAGCCTGCCCAGCCTCAGAGCCTCTGTAATTGCTGCTCTTTCTACTTACAATGCTTTTTCCCCAAAGTAATTCCATGGCTCACTTCAGTCTTCCACTCTCACTCTAACAAAGTTGTATCTCTCACAATATTCCTTTTCCTCTGCCTCTGTTTTATTTTTCTCTACAGCACTTACCAGTATCAGACATGCAACATAATATACTTATTATTTTTATTATTTATTGTCTTTCTCTTTCCACTAAAATATAAGCTCCATAGGGTAGGAATTTTTCTTCACTCCTATACCTTCAGCATCCAGAAAAATTTCAGGCAGGTTGCCTGCAGTGCCAGGACCTATGCGCATGCTTGTGCCTTTGTGCATACACTAATGTGCATGCACACACAGACATACACACACAGACATACATGTATGCACATACACATATACATGCATACGTACACATGCACATACATACCCACATATAAATTTAGATTACAGCAGCATTGCCAGAAAGTAAGAGCCTTAGAAAACTTTTCTGATTTCTCCAGCTCTTGGCTTTGTGTTAAGTTTGCTCCTAAATTCAAAAGCTATGGAAATTGTACTTGCATAAAGGACAAAATGACCAAGTCAAACTCTCTCTGTGTTCATTCATTTCTTCAGGCAGATGCTACTCCTGAAACTCCCTAGTTTTCCACACACTCACATCTCCTGTAACTTTGCAAAGCTTGAAGTTTCAAACCTTTACTACCTTAGATCCAAATAGCATCCCCATCTACTTGATAAAAAGAAATAACTGGCTTTATCTGTGATAGGATATGGAATTGACTTTTATGCATTAGTCATTCAACCTTGAATTGAATTTTGACAGGCTCTGCAGTGTATTAAATTGCTCCTGCAAGGATGAGAAGTGTATATAACTCAATAATGCCTGTCATTTTCCACTGCAGAGATGAACTTGAATTAAAGCA
Source organism: Papio anubis (assembly GCF_008728515.1). Taxonomy (NCBI): domain Eukaryota; kingdom Metazoa; phylum Chordata; class Mammalia; order Primates; family Cercopithecidae; genus Papio; species Papio anubis. The sequence continues at coordinate 81,251,642 of NC_044982.1, forward strand.
GAATTAATTCAGCTAACTTAAGCAAAGGTCTAATATCAAGTTTATTTCAGTTAAGGCATAAGACAAATAAGTCAAATTCCTATGCAAAGTTCTGCAGCAGTTCAAACATTAATCTCTAATTCAAAATGATTGCTAGAAATATGTCAAAATCAAGAATTTTATGAATCTTTTAGAGCCTACAGAGAGGCTTAGATGAATGGCATGTGTTAAAAAGAAATGAACTATATATTTAGAAAGGACATGTTGTTGCAGACATTAGTCTGTCATTAAGATAGCTCTGCATGTATTCATAGACAAAGTGAACAACTGAGGCATATGTAGAGCAAGCAATCAAACATTTTTGAGCACCTACTAAGTGTCAGGAACTGTCCTAGGCAGTTTATATTCATTATCTCACTTAATCCTTGTAGAAAAAACTAAAGTAGACATTTGATTCCATTTTAAAAGAGAACAGATAGACTCAAAGAGGTTTAGTTAATTGTAGCTAATAGATGACAGAGACAATGTTTGAACCCAGGGCTGAGCCCAAAGCTACATCAACTTCCAGTTGCCTCAGTAATACCCCATCTAATGGAAGGTCTCAGAGCAAAGAGGCATCTGATAACACTGGTAGAAGATGAGCAACTGGAGAGCCAGCTGGGAAGAGCTCTGAATTAGAAATCAGGGGGTAGTTTGCTAAATAACTTTAGATATCTTCTTACTTTAGTTTCCCATCTGCAAAACTGAGAAAGTAATTCCTTTACTGCATACTGTGAAGTGTTAACACAAAGGCAATACCTATGTAACAGATTTGCTATGGATGGGCTCCCCGCCTTGGTAAGAGTTTGGATCAGATTTCCCCTATGGCCATGCCAGTTCAAAGGCAACAGTCACCCAAGAAGGTGTGCTCAATGCTGAAATGAACCCTTTTCTAAAGTAACAAATCCCCTCCCATATGTATGTTTATATATATGAATACATACTGCTGTATATTCAGTTTTCCTAAAACAGCATATACCTCTATTTGACACAGAAAGGATAATAGCAATGATCTGGGTTCAAAGCTGAATAAGTACAATGATTTCATTCAAGCCCTTTGCTGCTACAAATATTTTATGTAACTTTATAGCCCCATATCCTGAATCTATAAATACTGAACACTTCCTCAATCTTATATCAATTTCTCCTTAAGTCACTTATTACAATTCCTTAAAGCACACCTCACTACATCCTTTTAATATGCATATAACCTTACGTGACCCTCGTTTTTCTTTGCCTAACCATGCCTTCCCTTTACCTAGAAATCTACACATCTGACTCTGACAACACCAC